>NW_023270807.1:98164734-98381838 GCF_011800145.1 Mirounga leonina | reverse complement strand
TTCCTTCCTTCCTTCCTTCCTTCCTTCCTTCCTTCCTTCCTTCCTTCTTTAAGAGGGAGAGAGAGCAAGTGGTTGGAGAGGGAGAGAGAGAATTTTAAGCAGGCTCTATGCCCAGCCCAGAGCCTGATGCAGTGCTTGATCTCACAACCCTGAGACCACGACCTGAGCCAAAATCAAGAGTTGGATGCTTAACCGACTGAGCCAACCAGATGTCCCCAGAAAATTTTTTCTAAGAGTAAGTGTCAATATTACAGAATGCAGGTAGACAGAGACTGCGGAGGTAGCATTTGTATTAGGGTGGTGAGATTATAGGAGAATTTGTATATTTTATATTTCCATTATATGGCTATAATACTGTCTTAACCATATAGGCAGAAGCTAATTTGGTATAATAGTAATTGATTTGCAACAACATAACTCCCACACATGGCTCTTCATAAGCAAAAGCAAGCCTCTATTATATGTGTTCTCTGGGATCACCCATGGGAAGGATGCAAATTTCTGACAGTCTTAAATGTGACAGCAGCCTTTTAGCATGTAGACGAGTACGGTAATTTGGCAGCAAACTCAAGACTCATGCTCACCAGACTGGTAGATCGGAAATAAATCACAGATGTCAGACACATGCTCTCTTAGAAAGGAGAGAATTGATAAGGTGCCAAACTCCATCACACTCACACCATCCTTGTTCCAATTCATAGAACCTCTCACCCTTGAAATTCTGACAAGTACTATTAGGAGAAGAGACTCTAACTCATAGCTCTTCCTGACTCTTTATCCATCTTTCCAAACAATTTCTATCTGAGCTCGGTCTCAGGCTCATTTAATTATGACATCTGAATCAATACTCCATACTAGACCCAGCCTGCACTAGCTTGCTTGGCAGTTTCCAATATCTGTGACAGCCTTTCTAAAAATGTTCATCTTCTCATTTTGAAGAGAAGGTATCCAGCTTAACATGAGGTATCTGTATTTATTTTTAGTTTTTGAAATCCATTGTTACTTAAAGGTCTAACAAGATTTAACACACATTTCAAAAAAATATATTGCATTTTCTGAACTCAGTTTCACTTTCTGTCTCTGGAATGCTAAGCTAAGGACTACAGAAATGGAAATGAAGCCAATAGCAATTTAAATAAATTATGAGTTGACAATAACCTGCCTTGGTGGTATATTAAATGAAACGTATTAACAGCAAAAATATCAGAAGTCTTTACGATATCTCGAGACTCCATTTTTTTTAAAACTGTAGTGGGGTTTTAGATATTTGCATGTAAAGGAACATACCATGAGGGAGGTTTAACAAAAAGATTGCACAAAAATTATATGCTAAATTTGGAGCCTGAATTGCTGAAGTAAATAAGATCAATTAACCTGAATCAATGTTCTGTGAACACAGAGTATACATCTAAAGAGGATTTGGGTTGAAAACCTCTCTTAATATGTAATATGTAGCTATGGTTATGCACTAAGAGAATATAGAATGGCCTTGAATCAGAATACTTCGAGTCTCGTCTCTGTGGATCAGATCTGTGAGCTTAGCACAAATTATCTAGAGTCTCAGTGTCCTTGTTCATCAAATGTTCATAAGGAAGAGGGAGCCCAGGCTGATAAACCCCAAAGTTTGAAAATTCTGTGATTATAAGGATATCTCAACTGTGTGTGCTTAGGCCTTTAAAATGTTCATTATGGAATTTTTGGTCACTTTCTATAAGATATAGGCCTCTGTGTGTCTATAAGCTATAGGCCTATAGGTATCTATAGATTATATAGGCCTATATATTATATGAGGTAAAGTCTTATACATGTCTCTAAGGTCTTACAGGCCTTATAAGCCTCCATCAGTCCATATGGCTTTAGGTCTATATGTATGTATATAGTACAGGCTTTTAAGAGTCTGAAGAAATGTAAGCCAATATGTGTCCACAAAGGGTAGGCCTGTGTGTGTCTATTAGGTAAGGAGCTCTGTGTTTATAAGAGATATGCCTTTTTGTGTCTATAATGTATAGAACTATTTGTGTCTAGAAAGTATGAGACAATGCATGTCTTTAAGGTTAGGCTTCTATGTATCTGTATAAGATGCAGGCCTCAAATATCTTGAAAATGTCTGCATGGGGTCAAGGAGTTAGTTACACTGCCTTGATAAGATACCTTCTAGTTTTCTGAATAAAATGTAATTTTACCACCAGGAACAAAAGAGACACACAGACACAGACATACTCATTCACACATGTAACATTATTTTTTTGAAACTCTCAGGGAGAACTCTGCATGAAATCTACACATAAGTCACAGGTAAGTTCTTTTTATCATGAAAAATATAAAAAGAGATTAGAGAAAAATCTTTTTAATGACACTTTGGAAGCTGTCAAATCAAAGTCAATTGTTTGGTGACTATTTTTAGTGCATCTACCAAAAAGGAAAAAAAAAAAAAAAGAAAAAAGGCCCTCTATATTTTTCCCCTGAGAGCACTTAGTTTTACTGCCACTGGCTGGACTTAAAATCTTTAAGCTTGGCATTGTCCTAAAGGAGAAACAGCCACGATGATTGGTTGCCTTTGGGAATGATATGTGATTGATGAGTGCTCAAATGTTCTCATGAAGGAAATCTGAGGTCTAATACAACTTGATGGATGCCCCAAACAATAACATTAATAGTATTGTTACTATCTTTTCAAACTTCTTGATTAGACCACTATTGTATTTATGTACCAACATATTATTTCTTGCTCAAACCACTATGGCTGTCTCAGAGAAGCAACCAAAACACAAATGTCTTTTTCACAAAACACACAAAATAATCTTTGAAGTGTTTTATGGACTGCTTCATATTTTAACAGCTTCTAGTAACTAGGTCCTAGCAGTTACCAAAGTGTGTGTCACTCAGTAAGCACTTAGGAATGACCATAGAATAAAACTTCATCTCATTTCCCATACATGCACATGATAATCTTTTATGAATCCTAAATATATCCTTCAATACACTTTCTAAAATACCCTATTATTTTGTTGCTTATAGGAGAGAATGGAGAGAAGATGGCACAACTCTATTTTCCTACTTTTAAACTAATTTCCCATCATTTGCAGAGCACTCAACTTGTACATTTTCACAGAAGGGAAGAACTAGAGCTATCTAGGTCTGGTTTCTTAAACTGCAAAGACTGCAAATATCTTCAAGGATCATAAAGAGTATTTTAGACCCTCTTTTCATAATCTGGTTGGTTAGATGTGTTTTGTCTACTCAGAGTTCTATATAGAGGGATGTTTTTGTTGAGACATGTCAGCAGTGAAAGCCAACCAAGACTCATTTATCTGAATTGGGACTGTTTTCTGATGCCAGAATCTATGAGGAAAATCTGTGTAATCCCCGTTCCTTGAATGTCCTACATCACTATCACATGTAGATCCAAAGGGGGACAGAGTTAGTGTTAGAAACAGTCAGTGTAATTGAGCAGAAAGAGCCCTTACTTAAGGCAATCATTTAAATTATTTTCCAAATCTAAGGGCACCTGGGTGGCTCAGTCAGTTGAGCATCTGACTTAATTTCAGCTCCGGTCATGATCTCAGGCTTGTGGGATTGAGCCTTATATCAGGCTCCCTGTTCAGTGGATAGTCTGCTTATCTCCCTCTCTGCCCCTCCCCTCGCTCATGTTCTCTCTCTCTCAAATAAATAAATCTTTAAAAAAATAAGTAATTTTCCAAACCTAGACATTGATTTCTTTCTGGAAAAAAAGTTTCATTAACTATGTCACTAAGACAGCTAGCATAAACTGACGGTTCCAGGCAAATTGGGACATACGGTCACACTGCTGTAATTGGCTGGGCAAACATTTGTTCATCATTCAATGTCTCCAGGCCTCAGTTTTCTTATCTTTATTGTATTAAAAAATATGTTACTCATCAATTTTTTTTTTTTAGTCCTTTAGGTTTGCAAATTGTGGATAATCCTCAGTAGTAGATAACTGGAAAAATATGTACAGGCTAAAAGCCATATGGTGTATGTAGGTAACTATTCTCCAAATAATCTTTAAATTCATTTCAACACATAAACTGTTAGAGGTTTGGGCTAACTAGAAAATCCTGAATTCATATGGAGAAGATCTGGTTTCTGTTGATTGCAAGCTTACTTTGTGCCAACAGTGAACTTGCCCTGCCAAAAAAGTGCAGTCTTAGGTTTCATTAGTGGAAGTCAAGCCTTGAGAGCATTGGAGAAGGCAGGTCCTATATATTCATCCCTGGCCAGTCCATACCTGGAAGAGTACATCCAGAATGATCTGGAGCAATTCCAGATACAAGCAATGGAGACCACGTCATTTCTGGAGAGGTAGAAATAAGTAGGGATACTTAGACTGAGAAAAAGAAGACATTACAGCTATCTTTATAAAACTGAAGTGCTGTGATGTGGAAGAGAGATGTAGAGTTCCCAAGACAAAGACAATAGCCAATGAATTGAAGTTACAGGAAGTTTGCACCAATGTATGGAATTCCTTTCTAATACTCCTGATATGTTCACAAATACAAAAGGATGGCTATGAGGGAGTGGGGTCCTTGTTGCTTACAATTCAAGCAGCAGCTGGATTCTTCCATGGGGGAGAGAGGGCAATGGATGAGATCAGTGGTTTCCACACTGTGTTGTGCAGCATCTGAGGAAGGTCCACGAAAGTGCCTCTGGGGATGTGTGGGGGGAGGATGGTGAAGGCTGCTCAGTAGCATCAGGAGGACTGCAAGCCTCCAGCTCTGACTTAACCAGAGCAGCTCTGTTTCTGTTTGTTGTTAAGCTATTTTGGTTTTGCTCATTTGTTTGCTTGATGTAAGAGCTCTGCATAGTGTGTCTTTTGGATAAAAATGGGTGGAAGAAGTTTCTATTAAAAAAATCTGTTTTAAAACCATTGACGCCAAAGCTTCCTTCCAACTGTAGGTTTGTATGGGTCTTTGATTTTAAATTCAAGGAAGATGCCCACTGTGAACATCTTCATCTTCACTCAGCTTTCTTATAGTCCAGCTCTCAGATTAACTCCTGGTTTGTATCTTCTCAAAAATAGGCTGGAAAAAAAAGATGTAGCTAGAACTGTTTGGTCTTCTTGTTATGCTCTATGTGTAAAAAAATAGGAGTAAGCCAAGGGGTGTAAGACACTCAAACATTTGATTAAGAACATAAGTTAGTAATGATGAAATCATATTTGTTGAGGATCAAATACAATTCAGGTAACAAAGATGTGGCTGTATGTGTTTTCTTTTTATCCACCTCTGGAAACCCACTACTCAGATAGGTCTAAAAAATAAAGACTAAATTAAAGAACTAAAATGAAGTTTGAGTATAAGACTTCACTTTTGTTGAATTAAGTTTCAAAATTTCATGAAAATTTTCTTTCAAGGAACCTGTCAGAACATCCTTTTCATCCCTATGTCTTGACACATGACCCTGACATTCTTGGTTTACATACAGTGTTGTGGTTTTAATGATTCTCAGCAAATTTTTTTTTAAAAGATTTTATTTATTTGAGAGAGAGAGAGAGCACAAGTAGGGGGAGCAGGAGAGGGAGAAGCAGGTTCCCTGCTGGGCAAGGAGCTCGATGTGGGACTCAATCCCAGGACACTGGGATCATGACCTGAGCTGAAGGCAGACACCCAAATGACTGAGCCACCCAGGTGCCCCTCAGCAAATGTTTTTTAAAAGAATCAGATAACTCATACTCTGAGACTCTGGGACTCATTGAAAATTGGAAGTGAATGTGAATTGACACTCAGGGCTATTAAATACCTTTAAAACAATGGGGGGAATCATTTGAACATAAAAATTTACTTCAGTTCCACTAGGATGGCAATAATTTTAAAAAATAAAAGGAAAATAACAAGTGTTGGTGGGAAATTGCAACACTTATACCTTGCTGGCAGGATGTAAAATGGTGTAACCACCATGGAAAACAATTTGGTGTTTTCTCAAAAAGTTAAACATAGATACTACCACAGGACCCAGCAATTCTACTCCTAGATATATACACAACAGAATTAAAAACAGGGACTTGAACCAATACATGCTCACAGCAGCATTATTCATAGTAGCTAAAAAGTGGAAACAATCTAAATGTCCATCAATGGATGAACGATAAACTAATAGTGTTATGTCCATACAATGGAACATTATTCAGCCACGAAAGGAATGAAATACTGATACATACTATAATGTGGACAAACCTTGAAAACATTATGCTACATGAAAGAAGCTAGAGATAAAAGGTTAATTATTCTTTGATTCCATTTATATGAAATATACAGAATAGGGACATATTCATAGAGACAGAAAACAGATTGATGGTTGCCAGGGGCTGTGGGGGGAGGGAAATGGGCAGTTACTACTTAATGGGTGTGGGTTTCCTGTTTGAGTTCTTTTTATCCAGGGGTGAATATGGGTGTTTGGGTGATGAAAATGTTTTGGAACTAGACAGAACATTGTCAATGTTCTAAATTTTAAAATTGTTCACTTTAAAATGGTTAATTTTATGCGATGTGAATTTCACCTTATTAAAAAAAAATAGAATAAATTAATTCTGTGAATCACTTTTGGTGATAAAACATCAAATGTCCTTAACCCTCAAGAGCACAAGAAGCAAACACATAAACAAATAAATACACAAAAAGGTAACCTCAGCTTTCATGCCCAGTGATGGCTTCTGCTGCCAGAAAGATTGCTATGCCCTATCAACATCCATCCATCAACCACTCAGCCACACGATCAGTAACCAGCCCCGAGAACCGGGATGAAAGCCAGACCACATACCTTCAAGGAGCTGGCAGTCTAATTAGGAAGACCAGGCCTAACCACACAACTTAGAATGTGTTACTTTGCTATATGTCTGAAATGTCTCATCACTTCAGAGATGCAGTAAGGGATGGAAAAGTATGGGAAGGCTTTGTGGAGGTGACAGAATTGGAGTCCAGTATCTAAACACAGGAGGGACTTCTTTAGTGTTTTATATACTGTTCTTTTATAGCATTTATTACACTGAATTCTATCTGTTAACATGTCTGTTTGCCCTCAAAGACTGTTAAGACACTTGAGGCTAATAACTATGTCTTTGTAGTCCAAATGCCACAGAACAGGAATTTTTCTGAGTTCTTGGAGAAAAAGCTCTCTTACAACCATCCTTGCCGCATAGAAATTAGAGGTAATTTGCTATAATTTTTTAAGTTTGGGGGCCCATTACTTGCATGGTCCTCTTCCAAGACCCTGCTGTTAATTTCGTATTGCGATTTTTTCTTTTTTTCCCTTAAAGAGGATCTCCCAAATTGTATGAGCTTCAGGCCCAACAGAATCTAGATTCACCCCTGGATAAAAAGAACTCAATTGATTTAACTCAGAGAAAATCAAGGTCTTTTGTAAGGAGAATAGCCTGTACTGCTTAAGAAGATGGGCTCTGGAGTCATATTGCCTGGGTTGGAAATCTGATCTATGTCACTTAAGAGCTGCATGACCTTGAGTCTGTTACTTAACTTCTTTAAGCTGTGATTTCCTCATTAGTTATAAGGAAAGTAGCATCCACATCATGAGCGTGCATTCTTTCATTCAACTGTATTTACTGAGTACAAACTAGGTGCCTGGCCAAGGACAGTGAATTAACAAATGACATCTCCACAGTAGCAGGAGAAAATGTTGGTTGGAAAGCTACTTTTTATTCCAACTTCCAGATGACAGTGTGACATGTAGAATCCTGTATGTTAGTTGGTTAGACTTGTGTAATGCTAAAGGGAAGAGAAAAAAGATCAGAAATCTGGATACACATTAGACATGGCAATGAACCAAGCGCATTGCCTAGCTTGACTTCTCAAAAGGAGACCCCAGACCGGAGATTTAAAACCTCCTCTCTGTCTCATGGCCTTCATACTGGGAGCATATTTCATGTGAAATTCTACAAGAGAGTCCTTGATCCATGAGGCAGTCGTTGTTCAGCAGTTACACAGAGGGAAATATGCATTCCCTCCCAAGTTTCTCACTATGGCCAAGGATGTGTGTTGCTAGCAGCCAGGTATTTCTCATAGAAAAAGCCCATTTCCTATAGAATTCACTCTCTCTGGTGGTTCAGCAGAGTGAGTTTGGCACGTAGGAAGGCCTGATGCCCAATGCATTTGTTTCCATAGCCTTTTTTTTTTTTTTAAAGATTTTATTTATTTATTCGTAAGAGACAGAGATGGAGAGAGGCAGAGGGAGAAGCAGGCTCCCAAGGAGCAGGGAGCCCGATGCGGGACTCAATCCCAGGACCCTGGGATCATGACCTGAGCCGAAGGCAGACGCTTAACCATCCGAGCCACCCAGGCGCCCTGTTTCCATAGCCTTTTAATTAAGCTTTTATGTGGAGCTTTTAGCTGGATTTTTACATGGCAGAGAGGCAACTTCTTGTGCGCGAACAGTCTCACTGCCGTGCAGCAGAAGCAGGGGAGCTGCATATGCCACTAAAGCCATCCTTGGATGCATAGATCTTCAAACCATGTGAGGAAGAAGCCAAGTTCAATAGCAAGAGGAAGTTGGTAGTTCTGAAGGGTTGAGAGACAGGTCATGTTTGGGAATTGGGCATACATACTAGGACTACCTATATGAATAGAAATGATTTTCTTTTCTCAATGTTCTGTTCAAATCTTTGTTGAATACCTACTTTTTCCTTATTTTTTTTGTAAATCTGAGATTTAATCCAGAACAGACTGCCAACAGAAATACCAAATAATTCAGGTTAAAAGTTCTACTTCCAGCATTGAGTTGTTTACATTGGCAGCCTATGTTCAACAAATTAACTTAATGATGGCATAATCGGTGCTTCATTCCACTTCTCAGTTTCTCTCTTCCATTCTTTTCTTTTTATTAATATAACAGAAAGAAAATCTTCTTCGCTTTATTTCAGATTCAACAAACCACTGATCCAAAAAAAAAAAAGGGGGGGGAAAGTGAATCTTCTTCCTTTTTAAACCCTGGGTAACCTTGGCAGCACATAAGCTTCCATCAAAGGCAAACAAGACTGTAAATAACAATTATTTCCCATTCATAAAAGCTGCCTCAACAGTCCCCAAAATAACAAATTACAAGCAAATAAGGCACTTTACTCATTCTGAACCTGTTTTGATGGTTTTTTCTTAGAGTGGAATTATTAACTCCTTTGAAGAACTACAACCAAGTTTGTGATTTCTGGGTATTTTACATAAACAGGGGTGGAGCAGAAAAATCCACTGGCAAAGACTTCCTTGAAAAATCAAGACAGCTAAGATTTTTTTTTTAGTTTGAAAATCTTAATTTTATCTTGTTATAGATAAATTAAAATGAGAATCAGTCCATTTCCCTTTGATGGCCTCCTGTGAATTGAAACTGGCCAGAATTCTTCTTTTACGAGCCCTTGATCTCCTGAATAGGTCCACTTAGGTATTCATCAGCTACTAGCCAGATTGTACAGAGAGTAGAGGAGTGACTCGTGCAAATGTTAGGGAGTTGGCTGGTTCATATGGATGAATGCAACAAGCTCATAAATTCAGCTAGCGCTGAGAGGTAAGTGGTCCAATTGCCGTGCTTTTCTTTTTAATGTTTTCTTTTAATTTGAGTATAGTTGACACATGATGTTACATTAGTTTCAGGTGTACAAGATAGTGATTCAACAGCTCTGAAGGTTATGCTGTGCTCACCCCAAGGGTAGCTACTGTCTGTCACCATACAACACTATTACAGTACCATTGACTATTCCCTGCATTGTACCTTTTATCCCTGTGACTTAACTCATTCCATAACTGGAAACCTATACCACCCACCTCCCCTCACATATAGGTGGAATCTAAAAAACAAAACAAACAAAAAGCAGCTAAGATATTTTGAGTGCCTTAAATTCAGGAATACATTCTACTTCCTTTATGTTTCACTATAAAAATAATAAAGAAGCTTCATCTATATTGCCTGTTCTTAGGAAACTTATCTAATGGGGAGTCTGAATACATTGATTCTTTTGCTTTTCATTTACTGTATCTACTGAATTCCTGTAGTGTTGACATAGGAATAGAAATACAGTGTTGGGATAGGAACAGAAATATAGTGTTGGAATAGGCATTCCTATAGAGTTCATACCTGAGGAGTGCACCTAAACGTTACATGCAGGTGAGGCAGGGAATGAAGGTAAAGTAGAAAGAGCTTTCATCAGTTGCCTTCATTGTAAAAGACTCTTCCCAGTTATGTCATTCTCCACTTACAGTCCTAATAACACACTGCTCAGGCAACTGGAACTGTTGTTCCAGGCACTTCTAGGCAGATGCTCTTCAGGGATACTAAAATAAGACTAGGTGATAAAGATGAATCAAGGATTAGTCAGATGAGTGGTTCGCACAATGCACAATCAAATAGCACCCAATTGTGAAAACTCTTGAACTATAGAACTAGATTTTTATTCTGTTTTGATATAATAACAGAGTCCCTAAATGGAATTATACTTAAGACCCAGAAGAGGCAGCTGGTGGTAATATAGGTATAATTCTATCAAGAAATTCAGCTGGAGCCATAATGAAGAATTAGATGGTCAGGTGATTTGATTTGTACACATATCTACTATTTCCAGAAAATGGCAATTTCTTCAATTATTAAAAAAAATCATTCCCATAGTTTCTCTTTATGAGTGTAGTTCTTTATCCCAAGTGGCTGCATGACCCTGCTATTATTTTGTCATGCATACCTTATCACAGAAATGGATATTTTGAAACTGTTTTTACTTTCAAGTACTATAGCTTGAATGACAGATTCACTGGTAAAATGCTTTGCACCATCACTACAATTCTTCCAACAGTAAAACAGGAGTTTTATCCGCTCAAAACCAGAGCTTCTGCCTCAGGTACTGAGAAGGAATCTGAGAGTTAATAATTAGGGACACTTCATTCTTATCCTTCAACAAAGGCAATTATTTCAGTGTCAAATATTGGGGTCACATTTTTATGTTGCAGTTTATTTGAAGAGATATTTGTAAAATATGTAGAATCCAGAAGGCCTTTCATTTCCTCTTAGATTATTCCAAAATGTTAGACTAACACTTTATCCATCCATCCATCCATCCATCCATCCATCCATCCATCCATCCATCCATCGGATATTTTACAAATGCTGCAGAGAACTACAAATTATCACTCTGTTTTTGTCTTCTGGTAATAACAGACTAGCACTTAAGATGTGGGGATTTGAGACTGGGGCATAATGAGTAGAAAGCTTGACACTGACAACAATGTTCTAATGCCATATTTTCCCCCAAGAAAAAAATTACAAAGAATATGCATAATCACTATTAATTAAATCATAGTTTGACAGTCATTACTCTTTAGGATTTAAACAGTAGTTACCACACTAAATGAAAACTCAGCTTGGGCGCCTGGGTGGCTCAGTTGGTTAAGTGACTGCCTTCAGCTCAGGTCATGATCCCAGGGTCCTGGGATCGAGTCCCGCATCGGGCTCCCTGCTCTGCAGGGAGCCTGCTTCTCCCTCTCCCACTCCCCCTGCTTGTGTTCCCTCTCTCGCTGTGTCTCTCTCTGTCAAATAAATAAATAAAATCTTTAAAAAAAAAAAGAAAACTCCACTAGACAGTACATGTGCTGATTATTAGGTTAACCATATGAAATCTCTGTTTTTGCAGATCAAAAAAACAGTTGAATATTGGCATCTTCATATGATTCAACACCCTAGTTGGATTTAGATGAACTCTTTTACATTTCATATAGATCTTATAACTTTATGTCATAACTGCAGCCACTCTAATTTAATTTCTAATTAAATGGTTTATTTATCTAATGTATTATGGACTTTTCCCCTAAAGGACATGGCTTAGCACTGAACTCTTCAATAAGTAAGTTAATGTGGATGCTGGATAGTTTTGGCATGACTGCCCATTAGTGATTATGCCCATTAGTTTTTGTCCTGGGGCTAGAGAAGACTCACAGATATGAACATCACCTGGGTTGTTTCTGAGATTTCTGTCAGTGCTCAGGCAGCTACCATCAGGGTGAAGTCCCGGCAACAGAGCTGTTTTTATTGTTGGATGAACTATTATCATCAAACAGTATAAAATCTGTTTTATTTTTAGTATATTTTAAGGATATTTAATATATACTTTATTTCATATACTTAATTTAGTATATTTTACGTATATTTAATATATACCTTATACACTTTATATTTAATATACTTAAATCTATGAAACAATTATTGAACATTCACTGCTTACATGTTCTAAGAACTCGTGTCCTTCTCAGTATTCATCATACACAGCACTATTCATAGTTCATTTCAAACACTAAACTTAAGCCATGGGAATATTCCTTGAGCATAATGTAAATAAATCACTGCAGTGGAATTCAATTAGATTAAATCTGCTGTTCCCTGGGACAGTAGCAGAGGAGCAGTGATGCCTGAAAGCACAATCATGTGGCCCCTGATTTGGAACAAGCCCCATGCTTTGCCCTTGGAAACTAAGAAAGAGTCAGGCATGCTTTGTGAATGAGCTTGTATTGTAGCGGAAAGAACTAAAGAAAAACTTGGCCTTCTTCCCTCAGCTCTTCCACAAAGACACAAAATGTGCACTGAAGGGCACAGACAGGAGAAAGCTTTCCAATTTAAGCTCTAGGGAAAAAGTCTGCTTTGTCTTCAATGGAAACTCACAAAGATACCAGTGTGGAGTTTAAGGATTGTCCAATCTCCCTTCGATCTGGAACAAGCTAAGTGCCACAGACATCCCTAGTCACTTAGGGGTCACAGAAAAAGAGAAGCTATGCTGGAGAGTCCGTGGAAAGGACTTAGGCATTTTTCCATTTCAGGACAGCCAAAGAGTGCTCTGGTCTATTGAGTGGGAGATGGAAGGAGAAGGGAGAGGCGGGAGGGTGAGCTGCATGTCTTCTCCTAGCATTCTGGTGGGTTTCAGCTCTTCTCTAAAATTCTGAACAGAGAGGAGTACTACTTCTGAATTTTACATTGTGAAAGAATTTCTGAAATCGAACCAGTAAAATCTCAAATACGACAACCACCACCTGTGGTTCCTTCTATTTTAAGTGAAGTGTGTCTACATGGATTTTCAGTTGAAGTTTTCCTTACCTCCTGATGAGGGGGAATAGCACATGTTTTCCTTTTTGATTAAAACATGCATATCCAGACAATATTATCTGTAAACTGCTCGATGGTGGCACTCAATAATTTATCAGGTGCCAGAAACAATGGCAGAGAACTTGATCACTTGATAGCTTTGCATTTTGAACATCAAATGCAGTTGACTCTCCTTGTAATATAGCTAAGAAAGGAGAGGAGGCTGGGGGTAGGTAAAGACAAATTCCCCATCCACCAACAACACTGTTGGGTAGGGATGACACTGGGTTCTAGAAATTGGAGGAATTGTGGATGGTTGCAAAATTAAATATGTTCAACTGTAGAAGTGGATGGTGTTTTGTTATTTGTACCGTCAGCTTATTTAAGGAGTGTCTTGTCCTCAAAAGGACACGGAGAATCTTTTCACTGGTTCAGAGGCATCCAGAAGGAAATTCTGAGGAATAATGTACAAATGAGAGATCACTGATTGTAAAACAAAAATATCATACATGACCTTTTAATATCTCCTAGGAGGGACATAATAAGGAAAATATAGTTGCTTTCCAAGAAAACACATCAAATAAGGTAAATGATTCAATATGTAAGAAAAAATTTCCATTAATATTCTTCATAAAATTGTTTCATAAAGAAGCTTACATATGAAAATAATTTTTCACTTAAATAGATTTACTCTTTGATATTAATAGACTTAGCTACTCAAATTAATTTTGAATTTTGCAAAAAACAATATAAAACATTGACTTTGTTATGATCTACGAAATTATTTTTTAATATTTCTTTGTACCCTTGAGCAATTTAAAATCTATGAAGTAATACATTCTTCCATAGGAAACAATCACTGTGGTGATTCTGAAACCTTAATTTTTATATTAAACAAAAGCATTAGGCTTTCGAGTTTACTGAGGCAATGAAATGAAATACACAATTGCCTTGAAATATTATCTGCAAGTAATAAAATGTTTAGAGATGACTTAATTGTTTTTATATAAAAAATGTGGACTTTTAATCCATTATAGCTGAGGTGTGAATAGTGTAAATTAATGCAGGTAAATACTTCAGCTAAGTGCTCCCGGGTGAATTGCAATTAAATTTAAGACCTATAATTTAACAAGATAAAGTCACCTCTAACTTACTCTTTGTTAATTTCAAACAAGGGGAATTAAATGTCATTACTAAAATTAGGCATTCTGGAGTTATAACATTCTATTTGCAATATTTTTCAGTCCCTGTCAGTTTAATCCGTGTTATATAGAGTTATAGAATTTGCCATTAAGAGTTCTATTTTTTTTTAAAGATTTTATTTATTTATTTGAGAGAGAGAATGAAACAGAGAGAGAGCATGAGATGGGGGAGGATCAGAGGGAGAAGCAGACTCCCTGCTGAGCAGGAAGCCCGATGTGGGACTCGATCCCGGGACTCCAGGATCATGACCTGAGCCGAAGGCAGTCGCTCAACCAACTGAGCCACCCAGGCGCCCGCCATTAAGAGTTCTATTAAATAATTCTACTCTGAAAAACAAACTGAGGGTTCTAGAGGGGAGGGGGGTGGGAGGATGGGTTAGCCCGGTGGTGGGTATTGAGGAGGGCACATTCTGCATGGAGCACTGGGTGCTGTGCACAAACAATGAATCATGGAACACTTCATCTAAAACTAATGATGTAATGTATGGGGATTAACATAAGAATAAAATAAAAAAAAAGAGTTCTATTAAATAATTCTGGGATTTCAGCATTTTAATAAATGGAAAAACTCATAGCTAACCCCTCAAATTGTGAATATATATCAAATGTCTCATTAAGTTGTTTTTTTCAATCTGATATCTGCAAATGGACTTTGATCACTTTCAAACTTTCTAAATTTAATTGAAAGGCACAGAATATTTCGCTTGCCAAATGCAATTCAATACAATTCAAACCGAAAGCATTAAGGTGATATGACAATGACTTTATGTATTGAATAAAAATACTTTAGTGAATATAAAAGGAAGCAAGAATTGACCACATCCATACTTTCAAAGTACAGTGTAAGTTATGTTGGTATAAAGATATGTCATGACCCATCCTGAGATGTCTCTTTGGCAGCTTAACCCTGTCACAAGCTGATATGGAGCTGCTTTATTCTGTGAAATGTCCAAAATGATTCATCTATAAAAATAAAATTAGGTATTCTTTTAGGCTTTTCTATGATAAAAATTTAGATAATTCCAACCTTTTCTAGCAAATGAAAAGAATTCATTGCAATAGGAAGTCGAAACTTCATCATGACTGTAGTCCATTCCTTGGCATATCAACTAACAAAATGTATGGCACTTAAAATCAAAGACATATTTGTGTCATAGGTAAATAAACCATGGCATGTATTAGGACTCATATTTGGGGAATTTTAGATATTATACATGTAAATATTTCCATTTCAAATAGCATGTTTATCTATGACATATAATTATGTTAGCTAACTGAAGGAAGGTTCTGATATTGGGCATAAATAGAACTATACTTAGGCTATACATTTTAGCTGATTTTAACATCATCAAAAATAAGCAGAATTGGAAATTTACCATAGATGATCCCCATAGCTGACTCAAATGCATAGCTTCAAATTTCTTTAAAAGTCTCTGCTTCTTACTATCGGAAGATAACTGGATCTGGAGCCCAAAGACAGGGTAAACTTGGACAGGTCCTTCGGTCTTCCAACTTGGTTCTCTTTGTGCTCATCTGTAACTCGAACACCAGGCTGGATGTTCTCGAAGGGCCTCTTCAGCCCTGACATTTCACAGTCCTTTTAGTTTGTTCCTGCAAAACTTTATCTTCAAATTTCATATCCATTTATTTTTCCTGACAGGATTTCTGATTGTCAAATGACTGAAATGGCCAAAGGAAGGAAGGGAGGGAGGAAGGAAGAAAGGAAGGAAGAGGGAGAGGGAGGAAAAAGCTAAAGAAGTTATAGTTGAAAAAATAACCTTTGATAAATCAAGGATTTGCAGTGGACTCCCATGTTCTACAAAGACTTAACAATATGTAATTATTTTAAAAATGTGCTACATTTTTAAAGTGATTATTGGCAAATAAAATGCCCTTGAATGAGTTTGAGGTCTTGAGCCTTAGTACTACTGATATCAGCTGTAGGATGCACTGAATAATGCTAGCGTGCTCAGTGAAGATAAAAGCGTATTAAAAAGAAGAATACTATATGAAGAAAGAAGAAAGAAATTAAAAATTAAACATAAAATTGGTCAAGCCATAAAAATATAATTAAAAAAGTCCTCTGAGACATTCTATCATGATTAACATAAAAAGTTGTAACATTTTCAATTAAAATGGGAGATAATTCATTATAAAATGAAAATGCGGGGTCCCTCCAAGTATTATTTCATATAGGTCCTTTCAGAGATCACCAAAAAGGCTTAAACAATATTACCAGGAAAGAATATTTTGGAATATCTTGATGATATGTTTAAAATGTCAATTACAATTGTTATTTATCACTGTTAATATATCACATCTACTCAGCAAAGGACAACGACCATTTACTACAAACAATTATTTTGAGGAAGGGTTGGTAATGTCTTCTGTGATTATGTTGATATTTTAAACACAAGCTGATTGTTTTGCTTGCACAGTATAGCAAACTGACTGTAAGTACCTGATATCTTACACTTCTTAAACAGAAAGGCAGTAATTTTCAGAAATTCTAAGTCCTCGAGGATTGATTTGGCCCTCATATTTTTGGACTGATTCATCATAGTGTGTCTTCTATATGTTAAGACCTCAATAAAAATTGAATGAAGTTCCTAAAGCTCTACTTTCCTCATATTAGTTCCCACGAAAATCTCTTCCCAGCTTTATCACTGAAACTTAGCAGCAGTTTTCAAAGCGATCTGTCTAGACTGTTAAGAGGTATTACATGGATATGGCCCACATGGGTTAAATGGTGTTACATATGTTCCTACATGGCAGGAAGAGTCTGAAATATTAATATGCTAATATACATTATGAATCTCCAAGGGGAACATATGGTATGTCACAAACCCAAATAGGCCTTTGTTCTGTATCTCTCAGAACAGTTTATTGGATTGCAGCTTTGCCAGAATCACTTTGGGAATGTGGTACTGTATGACTGAACCCCTTGGCCAATCATCCAAATTCTCCTTCATTCTCACCCCAGTCCTTCTAGATTGCCCTCAACACAAGCCATCAAACAGAATAAACGCTATCTAGTGTCTCCTTTGTTGACTGAACACACAACCCTCTTGAACCTGCGCCGATCTCCTAGAAAGGGGCACAATATGGTAGACACGTTCTACCACATTGGGCTTTCCTCTTTTGCATTTCTGTGTATACAGTTTGCTCTCTAGTGAGCCCAAGGCATCGACCTGCCTAGTGTATAAAAACCAGTAGATCTGTGTTAGTAGGAATGAAAGAAAGGAAGCAAGGAAGGGAAGAAGGGAGAAAAGAAAGCTTGACATTGAATTTCTGAGTTGAGTCAACAGTCATGAAGGTCAGAATTGATAGACAAAAGAATTGTTTGAAGTCCTATCTGCTCTCATTTAGCATATTACAAGCCAAGTTTGCCTAGTAGGCCTTAGAAGTTACTATACACCAGAAGTAGAGAGAACTCAGGACATGATGTAAGGAAAAGCAGAACACCATTCCACAAGGACTGTGAGGAGAGGAAGTGGAGGCAAGAGGAGCAGGAAAGTTACCTTGAACTTTCCTCTCTATTTCAAAGCCCCAGGGGGCAGATATGTTAGAGGGGCTGAGAGTAATGCTGAAGGCAAAGAGGCCTTTATCCCTTTAGGTTTAGGGTTGCAGACTATTTCAAAGGGTGCTGAGAACAACTTGGGAAGTCAAATGGTTGGATGCACTGAGGGATCCAGAGGCCCCCAGTGCACCTGAGCTGACTGATCTGCAGGATACATTATATTCCTCATTATCAGCACAGTACTAGCATAAATCACTAAGGCAAAGAGATGAATTACAATGCCTTTCATAATTCAGTCCAATTCTATAATATATTTGATCATATTTGGATTATATAATAAATACTATATCACAGAATGTATCTAGTACAACTAAGCATGTAATGTTGAACAAACATAGTATCTCTTCGCTAAGAGCACCGCAAAACAATTTTCAAACAACATAGAAATGAATGCTGCACAATTATGGCTCATATAATCACATGGTCACTTGTACCCAGCAGTGGAAATTCAGTATGGTCATTATAAGCTATAGATGGCTAGATTGGCATTCTCTCATAAGAAAAATAATGATATTTTAGACACTTTCATGGGCAGAAACTCTAGCACGTCTGATTTCAAAGTGGAAGATGTTCACAATAGAAGTAGCATAATATAAATCACGAAAACCTAAGTGAAAAACAAGACTTTATCTCCAGTAAGGTACTTTCAAGTTCTCTGTATAGTGCAAGTAAAACTCAGCCACTTCTCCAGATTTGACTTTTCTGGGTGGCTTGCCTGAATAAAGTGAATAGAATTTAAAAATAACAAAGAAGCCCTCATACCAAAATGGGGTTACAGATTGGAACCAAAGGGTCTTTCTATTTACTGCTGCCTGAGTTAAAGGATAGAGTTAAACACACTGCATTTGTTCACTCTTGCTTTTTCTCTCCATCATACGAATGGTATAAATAAGTAGCCCCTGGCCTTTTCAAACCTACAGCACCATATTTCACTTATGGCATCCAAAAAGGTCAAAAGGCAAAGAATAAAAAACTCCCAGCACGGGCTAACTTTGTCAATTTAAAATGTGGTTCCCTATTCAGCCCATTGTTAGGCAACCTGTTCAAACAACATCTTGGTTCACATGTCTGTGGGTCTCTGATAGGCTTCAAAGTCTGGGGAACAGCCTATGCAAGTTTGAAATCTAACCTTCTTCACCCTTTCGTCTTTCTGTCTCCTGTTTTCTGATCTTTTTAATCCAGAATCTTTAATAGAAAAATTCTGTTGCAGGACTGAAAACAGCATGGGCTCAAAACCCCGTACAGGTTATTTTAAGCAACATCTATGGTCCTTTGAATGTTTCAAGAGCAATTTAATTGACCTCCAGGGACTCTTCTTCAAACATGTTCCATTAAAGAGACATAAACACAAGTAAAACGTATTTTAAGGTCAGATTATCAAAAGCCAAAACCTAGATCAATCTAAGTGTTTAAATAAAAGGCCCTTCAAGCAACAAACTACATATATCTCAGATAAATTAATGAACATGAAAGTGAATTTTTGAATAGGAAACGTGAGGGAGTAGATAACAGAATATAGCCGAACCAGATCCAGTGTTTTTAAAGAAGACACACTACTAACAAAACCAATAACCTGGACCAATAACCAATAAGATAATCAAGTATATGTTAGACTTAGGGAGACTTAATTTCTATATTCCATGCAGAAGACAATGTGGTCTAGCATTTTCTGTCTCAGCTCAAAGTGGAAGTTGACTCCCCTAAGAAAATAAAATCATCAGACATTGTGTATATTGTACTATGAAATTTTGAATCACAAATCAAAGGACTTCTGTTTTTTTCCCCCAGCAATTCATTTCCCTTCTGGATTACTTCTCCACCATATTTTTAAAGGAGAAATCTTGGCATCAACAACATACCTAGAAAAACAACCACTCTCCGTCTATCTACAGAAGGAAATCTGTAACATAATGTACCTCTATCAGTATCACTAGAAAATGTAGAGACATATTAGCTTTAGGAACTTAATAAAAATATTACTGTGAAGTAGGATTTAATCACCACATTGTGCAGAGTACCAATGGACCATCTAATATTATACAGATGAAGTCAGTGTCACGAGTAGCAAAAACTTAAGCAAAATGTCTCTATGTGGAGTTCTACCATTTATCAAAATTTGAATGGAGGCATTAAAAAAAAGTTCCAATAAAGGCAGGAAGAAGTGACCGAAAAGAAAGAAAAGGCCCACATAAAAAGAATTTATGAAAGGCAAGTTTTCATCGACACCTCATCAACTCTTGGGCCTCTTTCCAAACTTGAGAACAAAGTATGTTATGATAGAACTCCAAAGTAAGATCTTGGAGGAAAAAAAAATTTAATCTAAAAAAGATTTCACACACACCAGCATTTTCAATATAAAGCATGTCTCAAGTCCATGTGTGCTTTCCAGCTTGCCGTTTGGTTTTTTTAGGCAATTTTGCAGGACACCACATTCCACAAGAAAAAAATGAACACTTACCAGGCAAACCAACACTCCCTGGAGCAAAGAAGGGAAAACAGCACTTACCTAGAAAAAAAAAGGAATACAGAGATTAAGATGCTATCAACCTAAAACAATTACAGCAGCTCTCAGATTATCCCAGTCCCTATACTGCCAGTGTTTTCTCAATGACTGCCATTAAGTTTTTAGACGAAAACCAAGTTTTAATTTATTTATGGCATGAAGGGAGTCGTGTAAGGGATAAGGAAGACTGCAATAACACAGTGCCATGTTGCCCTCTGAGCTAATTTTGCCTTAACTCACTGTCATGGATAACCACAGGCAGGCCAAAGAGGAAAAAGGTAACAGGAACCCAAAAGGAATAAAAATACACTCTTCTGTTGTTTCTAAGAAGAACAAAACATTGCCAGGGAATCAAGCATTGAGGATGCTTTGCAAGAAATCTGCATGGGGGTGAGGAAAGGAGGATATGCCCTAAACCAGGGCTTTCCCAACCCCAGATTTAGCCTGCTGCTTTGTGGAGTAACGTTCAAAGCTTTCTAGGAAGAAGCAATAGCCATAGCTTATTGGTTGCCCTCAAACCTCAGATTAGTGATCATGAAACAGAGGTACTTATGAATTTAGGTTAACTCTGACCCCAAATATTTTTAATTGCCAAGTTTTTCAAAGTGCAGAATGCTTATTATTTGCATGGACCTTCTAATTTCAGTAGCTAATGAGTTATAAAGTGAAAAATCTTGGCTCTGTTGCCTGGGCTCTGTACCACAAGATGGAAGAATATGCGCAGAAACTGTGTATTAGAAATTAAACTGTATTTAAAGTTCTTTGCAGCTACAGTCTCCAGTACATAAATCACTACTTTCAATTTCAGCGGTCTTATTTTTAAAATGCAAAATGGTCTTTTCTTTTGAATTCTTGAGTCTTGTGAAGGGTAAGAATCTATAGAGAAATAATGGGACATGAAATATAGTGGAAAGTAACTAAGAAACAAAGATGAAACAAAAATGTCCTTCGTCACTCCATTCATTTACTTATTCAGATGTTTATTAAATGTCTACTGTGTATAAAAGAATATTCTAGGCATTATATGGAAATAAGATATTTACAAAAAGCGCCATTGATGTCCTGAGGAGCTCACGGTCTAGGAGAAAAGGGATGGGTCCACACATATCACGATGGGAGAGGGGAACAGTGGTTACAGAGAGTACACATAAAATGCTGTCAAGAGGGGGTGCTGACGTGGGTTAAGGTGGCCAGGGAGGTTTCATGGAGGAAAGCTGGAGCATATTCAAGGGTGAGCAAAGATGCTGGAGAGAGATGCGTGAAGTCATTCCCAGGTCATATTTGATATGAGTTAGGCAAAGTGAGATCCAACAGATAATGTATTCAGGATCCCATCGGTAGCCCATCTTAACTCAAGAGTCTCTCATAAGAAAGTAGTGGGAGAGGGGCGCCTGGGTGGCTCAGTTGGTTAAGTGTCCGACTCTTGATTTCGGCTCAGATCATGATCTCAGGGTCATGGGATTGAGCCCTGCATATGGCTCCACCCTCAGTGCAGTCTGCTTGTGCCTCTCTCTCTGCTCCTCCCCGCACTCATTCTCTCTCTCTCTCAAGTCAAGAAATAAAAAAGAAAGTAGTGGGAGAGATAGCTGAAGGAGCAAGGGGGAAGAGGGCCATGGTTTGTGGTCCTTAAAGGTCAGCCTGACCTCTTCCTGCTCTGGCTTCCTGGTCGCAAGCCGGCCAAGAGACCCAAATGCATTTCACCATCTACACTAGCAAGTGAGGCAGTTTTGACCATGTCTTACTTTTTTTTTCCTTTTTGCTTACCCATGGTCCCTAGCAGCAGGGCGGGCACTCTAGAAATGGAATTGCATTTATTTGTAGGGATGTAATAGATTGAGCATATATTTGCCCACTTCCTCTCACTCAGAACCAGGACAGGGGTGGGTTTACATGCCCTGCACTAGGTCATTGGAGAGGAGCAGAAGCCCAGCCCGAGTGATGATTTCGAAGGGTTGCCTTGGTGCTGTCTATCAATCAGGTCCACTAGGTACATTCTTATGGCCTCCGGGCAGTCAGAAAACCAGGGAAAAGAGATAAAACAACTAGGGTGTGAGCCAGTGTGAATAGGAGGAAGATGCACATTGAGATGAGTTCAGTTTTTAACGTATATAGAGGGTTAGGCACCAAGTGTATATTCAAGGATGGAAAGGGTAGTCCTGGGTGCAGATGAAAGGGCGGGATTGAGATTTCAGAGTCCCCTGAAAACTGGCTGTGGTTCTGGGAGTGTGGATGAGACTGTGAGGGGCCGGGGTGCAGCCAGAGAAAAAGAGAGACCCTTGGGAAAGCCATCAACATGACAAATAGGGAGGAAGGAGGCACCCAAACTAATGAAGTTTTTGGGGGGAGTGCGAGAGGCAGGAGGCCAGCCAGGCTGGGGCAGCCATGTTCGGGGTCCAGGAAGGAGGTTTTCTAGAAGGTGCAGGAACTGTCAGAGTTGGACCTGCAGAGTGGTGGAGGGGAGATGACTATGAGCGAAGCAGTGGGCTTTGGTGATGAGAGGATACTCAAGAAGGGGAGTGAAATAGAAATCTGAGTTGTGTGAGGTCAGGGCACGAATCAGCAAGTACAGACACTATATTTACTACTTTCCTAGCAAAGAGCAGGAAAAGGACAGGAGTTAAGGAGCAAAAAACAATGGGTATTCTGAGGAACAATATTTGGTATTCAAGTAGGACATCTGAAAACTTACTACCAGATAAAATGATGTTCTAGCAAATACAGTGTTGCTCACCTCCTGAACTGTCTGCAAAACATCATAGTGTCTGTTTTGGGATTCATATTCTCAAGCACAGTGAAGCAATAGAAAGAAGCACCAGGAACAATATGAGCACCATATGTATTTTTAAAGTGACCCCATTTACAATGATAATGCCTCTCTCTTTCACCAGACAAGGGGATTTTTCACTCCAAATGATTGTCCTCAGAAAGAGAAAATCACAGTCTCTTTCTTCTTCAGTCTAACTGGGGACCCTTTCAGCAAACCCCTTAACATGCTTGGTTGTGAGCTCACAGCTGTGGCTGTAGCCTTTCCAAGGGAGCTCTTCAGTCCACAACTGAGAGAGCGACCCACCCAGGGAGGAAGACACAGTGTCCCGGCAGCTACCACACTACCTACTCAAATGCTCATGCCCTCAGGGGCTTCCTGTGCTCCTAACCCCCGGCTTCTCTAACTTTGCTGATGGTAAACAGCTGGTTGCTGAAAAGTTAAGCAAAGCATTTAATTACACAGATGTCACGATGTCTAAAGATCAAGTCAGATAAGACATTCTTTTTTGTCTTTTATTTACATGTGCTTTTATTTGACACCTTTTTCAGGAATCTGATGGTCAGAGCTAAGCTGAGACCCAGGAAACGTTCAATCTCCCTAAATCAGAGAGCTTGTGAGTGCCAGAGCTGGAGGCGGTTTCTTCCTCATTCTCATTTTCTTGGCCTGCACTACCAAAAATGGAATTCAATACCATCTACTGGTAAATATGCCCATTTTTAAAAACTGCACACACAGACACACAACATCGATTAATCAATCAATTTTAGTCTGAAGTTGGACTCCAAAGTACCATGTTTTGGTCACTGCATTTTAGAAAAAAATGTTTTTTATTTTATTTTCACAGGTTTTTACTTTTAACTATTATGCTCATCGAGAAGCTTTGTAATACAGAGTAAAATAACTGAAGAACAACTACAAACAGGATAAAGCCTCATAGGCAGATGGTTTTGATCTTTATTATTATGTTCATCCTTTTTTTTCTTGTTCATAAATAATTTTGTATGAAGCAAATAGATCTAGTACATCTCAAATAACTAGACTTTATTTTGGAACGAGTTACTAAATTGCTTGGGCTGTGAACTGAAATGTGAGCTGACCAAGGCTTCAACATTAACTACTACTCATTGTTACAAATGCAGGCACGGCTGGAATTCCAGTGCCAGTAAGAGTTCCAGCTACACAGTGCCAAGCCCTCCAGAGGGGAAATCTGCCAAAGCCCCTTTAACCACATGCCTGTAGGAATTTGTGAACTTAATTAAATGCACATACTAAGTAGTTAAGCAGCAGAGTCACTGTTTATTCACATACATATCACTGAATCACCAGATGGCATGGATTAGAGACCTAAACTCCCTGATGGCGTGTAACACATCATACAAAACACACTAAACCACAGGTAAGTATTGTCTCTCAGAGTTGTATTCAGTAGGAACTCTACAGATAAAGTATAATAAAGAGGAAAATAACATACATAAGAGCAAGTTAGAGAAAAAAGACTTCAAGATGTCTCGAGCAGTAAACATTTAAGAAACGCATCGCATAAGTTGAGCGTTTGTTTTCAGAAGTCCTCTAAACATGTTATGACATAATTTAATTAATCAAACACTTTCTGGATCATGATGTTGCCTTTGAGCACAAGATAATGCAGCAGACACAATCTCTGTGGTAAAGCTGAATCCATGATATTTGCTGTTACTGCATAAATATTTCCTAAGTAGACCTTGGTCTCTAGAATTCTACAAGATCGAAGTTTCTCCAAAATAGAACGGACTGCACCTGCGAAGATGCTTTGCAGCCCACTTTTTCATTCACAACTGGACTAAGTAGGAACATCCGGCAGGGTGGGTGTGCTGAACAGACTTTAAGGTTGCTTACCCCTATGTTCATGTCCTTGTATAATGGCCTCCTCTTGAGTGTGGGTGGGGTAGAGGTGATGCCACTCCCTTGATTACATTACATTATGTAAGACTTTGTCTTGCTGACAGAGTCAGTCTCTCTCTCTCTCTCTGGCTTTGAAGAAGTAAGCTGCCACAAATCCCACAGCTGCAACGAAAATGAATTTCTCTAATGACCTGAGAGAGCTTGGAAATGGATCCTTCCCCAATCAAACCCCTGATGAGATATTAGCCCTGCCGGAAACCTTAACTGCAACCTTATGGGATAGTAAAAGTATATTGTTTTAAGCCTGTAAATTTGTGGTAATTTGTTATGCAGCAGTAAATAATTAATATGGTTGCTTAACCAAACCATATTGGGAACATAATCCAATCTGCTGCAAGAGAGAACTTTTTATTTTATTTTGTAAGATTTTATTTATTTTGGGCGCCTGGGTGGCTCAGTTGGTTGGGCGACTGCCTTCGGCTCAGGTCATGATCCTGGAGTCCCGGGATCGAGTCCCGCATCGGGCTCCCTGCTCAGCGGGGAGTCTGCTTCTCCCTCTGACCCTCCCCACTCTCATGCTCTCTCTATCTCATTCTCTCTCTCAAATAAATAAATAAATAAATAAATAAATAAATAAAATCTTAAAAAAAAAAAAGATAGAGAGACACAGTGAGAGAGGAAACACAAGTCGGGGGGGCGGGTGGTGGGAGAGGGAGAAGCAGGCTTCTCGCCGAGCAGGGAGCCCGATGTGGGGCTCGATCCCAGGACCCTGGGATCATGACCTGAGCCGAAGGCAGTCGCTTCATGACTGAGCCACCCAGGAGCCCCAAGAGAGAAGTCTCAAAATAGCACCTATATTTAAACACCTCAATGTTTAAGGAAAGGGCAAGTTCATTTACATGCCATTTGATGCAATTCCCTTTGGAGCCCAGGCTTCAACCCACAGCTGTCTTCCCACACCTCGCCATTCTCTGGCTATACTCAACTACTCACAATGGCAGGCCCATGCCCTTCTCTTCCTTAGCTCCATACTTCACCTCACGCATCTGAATAACCCTTTGCCATCCTTCAGGACTCCATTCAGACATCATCCTCCTTTCAAAATCCAGACTGGGCTCTCCCACAGCCCTGGTGCATGCTTTTGTCAGGATATATTAATTGCAATGATCACTGAGGGAGTTTTTTAAGGCCCAAGAAAGCTTGTTGTCCATTTTATCCTTTAGGTTCTCAATATATCACACAGTGGAAATAAATACTGAATCAACTAGTTATTATTATGGTATAATCATCATTTTCTTTAAGCTTCTTACTAGCAATTATTGTTTTTCACAATGCAACTACTAACAGGATCCCATCTAATAAATTGATGAACTCTTTCTGGCCCACTCACTACGTGTAAATACATGTAAATACAGGTTACACTTCCAAAAGCTTTGAAATGAGATTGTTCACAGGAAAATTCTAAATATCAGTTACTGACTGTTGTATCCCTTACTAGAAATTGCCCTTGGCATCAGGGACCTGCCTTACCATTCCTCTAGTGCCCCTCAGCCGATGGCTAGCCCTATATAGGGATACAAAGGCCTGAGCCCCTTGCCTCAACTGGAACTACTCAGAAGAGCCTTCCCAGCTCCAGAGCTCCCCATAAGGTGGGCTGAAGGAGTTGCTCTGTAGGTCAGCATCTTCCTCTGTCCGATCCTGCTTTCCTTCTGAGAGTAATTCCCAAGGAAACCTTCTGTGCTCAACCCTGGTCTAAGAATTTGTTTTCAGGAAACCCAACTGAATGATGATGGCTAAGAAAGTAATTTTGAAAATCATTAACCAATTGTTAACATTGTTCTCAAGGTGATACTATATTGCTTACAGCAAATCTGAATCCATCCATGGCAGGAGTTTTCAATGTCTATTCTCTTATGTCCAGGACCAGGAATGGGATGAGGGGAGTGAGGCATTCACTTCAAGTGTAAAATTTAAGGGAGCACCAGGACAGCAGTAATCAAGATAAATTATATTTTAACGCAATACTTTAAAAAATTGAAGGTAATGCAAAAAATCCATGATGGGGGCACCTGGGTGGCTCAGTTGGTTAAGCCTCCTGCTCTTGATTTCGGCTCAGGTCATGATGTCAGGATCCTGGGATTAAGCCCTGTGTCTGGCTCCATGCTCAGTGGGGAGTCTGCTTGAGGATTTGTCTCCCTCTGCCCCTCCCCTTGCTTATGCTCTCTCACTCTCTCTCTCTCAAATAAATAAATAAATTCTAAAAAAAAATCCATGATGAACAAAATACCAATGTTTTGAATAAAAATAGAATGAATATTACTGATTTTCTCTTATGCCTCAGGCTCCAATAGGACTTGGCCTGGTGCTGCTTCTATCCAAACCAAACAGAATTAGCTTTCTGAAAGAAGCTTTTTCTGTTCAAATTCCAACATGTACAAGGTACATGACTTAACAGGGCCTACTACGATATGGTCCCTGTTTACATCTCAAGCCTTATCTCTTGACACTAATCCTCTCTTCCCATGAACATACATATTGCCCTACCTGTGCATCACCTACAGAGAACTTTTTGTAGCTCCTAAAATATACCATGCTATCTAGCCTCTGAGCTCTGCATGTGCTGTTCCCTCTGCCTGTTCCCCACCTTCTCTTTACCTGGCTGATTTCTACTCATCCTTTAGGATTCAGCTCATTTGGCACCTCACTTGGAAACCATTCCTGGTTCCCAAAAGACTGATTTAGTGCTTTCCTAGGTGATCCCACTAACATCATAATCTTACCCCTCTAGGAATATGTCTTCGTTCAGACACCTTTGGTATTACCTTTGGCAATAGCTAATAGAACCCCATTTTAAACAAGGTAAGCTAAAAAGTTATTGAAAAAAATGTGCTGGGATATCTCATAGAACCTGAAACAAAGTTGAACAACTGTGCCTCAGGAAAGGTAGGAACCAACTGGATGACTGGAAGCCATTAGGAAATCAGCTGCTGATTGCCCAGTCTCTCTCTTTTCCTCTCTTCAGAGTCTCACAGTCTTTTGTGACTATTTTTCTTCTTACATCTCTCTTGAAGGCCAGATTGCTCTGTTGGGCATCCCCATCCTAGGCCAACCACCTCTCCTCTTCTGGCCCCAGCTCCTGTTTTCCCAGTTCAAGCAATCCACTCAGTTACACTAACATTTCTCAATCCCAATCCTAACAGACAAGGAAGAGATTCTGATTAACCAGTTGGAATTGAGTATCCTCCCTTGGGATAATCACTATGGCTAGGAAACAGAGTCCTGTATTGTATTTTAACATACAATATTATGTTAAATAATGAGGCTGTTGAGGTCCCCTCTGTGGGCAGGGGGCTGTTAGACAAGGAAATAGAGGTTATTGGTTATCACACTGGATTGCAATTGTCTGTTTATTAGTCAGTCTCTTCTACCAGTCTACAAGCTCCATGAGTATAAAGTCTATACCTAAATTTCCACTGAGTGTCTATTATCTGACAGAGTAGTTAATACAAAGCAGGTATTCAATAATTACTAGCTGAATAAATGAAAGGGATTGTATCTTTTTCTTCTTATTAATACTGTTGTCAGTAATAAAAGTTATTTGATTTAGTAATGAAAGTATTAATGAAAAAATGATTATCTTCCATAGTCTCTACAACAGCTAGCTGGAGAACTCAGAGACTGAAGTTTTGCTTAGCATAGATTGGTGATGAATGTAACTGATTCACTCCTCCCCATCACACACTCCTTCCTTAACAGACTAATCTTTAAGCCAGCATTACCTAGAAGTTGAACACAAGGCATAGGTTCATTGAAGACTCAATCACCTCTTGAGTTACGAAGAATTTTTACTTCGCTTGAAGCTCTACTATTATTCATAAATGACTCAACTTAACCAGCCGTGAATTTTTCCACTGAAAAATTCCCAACTGTGTGTCTCAGGGAACTTGAAGGAGTTGTCCCTAGGAGGGCTGTGTATGTTTGGGTATGCATGCACACATTTTAAATCTTGGTTTAAAATCTTCCTAAATCCATGATGTGAGTTCATATTCTTCTATAAACATTTGACTCACATAATCCTGCAGTCAGGATAGTTTAGCTCTCTGGTTATTAATGGTATCACCTGATGCTTGCCTGGGGAACTTCCCAAGGCCACGCAGACTTTGGTTTGAACAACACTGAGCTGCTGGTTTCTTTCCTACTGAGTCCTGCCTCTTTATTGCAAAATAATGTTCAGCATTTCCTGCTCCTAAGTCTAAGGAAATAACATCTCCCTAAATCTTTTCTTGACAGATGAAGCAGACTCTTAGGACATCCTCAGCTCAAGAAAACTCTACTTAGGGAAAGTGCCTAAAAATCCTTATCTGGTGACTTACTGCTCTGCTTATCCCAGTGAGCCTAGACCAGAAACCTGCATATAGTCCTATTTTAAGGACTGGTTAGAGTTACACTGTTAGAGACAAGGTAAGGTTGTCTTGCTACAGGATCTGAATTTCTTTTTCTAGATGATCTCTCAGTCAATAAGATTCTTCACCTAGAATGTGGCTGATTGAGTTTCAAAAAAGAAAAAAAGGACACCTAGAGGTTTATTTTAAAGCTTTAAATATTATTGCCTGCAGTAACTCTTGATTCTTTTTTCTTTGTCTGATAGGGGTAAATGGCAGAGACAAAGGTGTTTGATGGTATTATCTTTGAGGGTTGCTGAGGGTCAGTTGTTGAGGTCCCTGGATCATATGACTAGTAATTCTCTCTTCTGTTTTTTATTCATACCTCCTGTGGGGTCCAGTTTTTGTTAACTCCATATATCTCTTTTCCTTTCTCCATCCCCCTCCCCACAACATACATACATATACATGTACAATCTCTGGCAATGCCCACCTCATCTGCTCTGAAGACTCAAATGTCAGGACTCATGGTAAGTTTAATAAAGGCAAAGTACTTTCCTAAGGCCCCAGGAATATATTAACCTAAATGAAAAATTCCTTCTAAACTTATTTTGGCATCTTACCAGGTATTGCTGAATGGAAGCTAGAGGGATAAATCAGAGGGCAGTGGATTGCTTTTCTACCCTGAAGGTTGGAGCTTTCTTGTCTTGGCTTATGTTGATTCTTCTAGAAAATCACCTCATTCTTCTCATTTAACCTTTGCTTTGATGGTCACAGTCAGACCAAGGAAGCTAGTGGGCTAAGCTAGTGGGGTAACATGATGGCCCAAGGGCCATTCAAACATTGTGTTGGGTATCTTGAGGAAAGATTTCTCTTCTCCTACTGTATATACTGACTAGTAACTGTGACTGTGTTCAGTTAGTATTCTCTCCCAGAATGGGTAGGACTGACCCTCCTCATGCCTGATTTGACAAGGACTGTTGGTTAGCAGGGCAACTGCAACACCAAGCAGATTTATGCAGCAGTATAGAGAAAGAAAGGTGGAACATTCTTATTGGCTCTCACTCCCCATCACTTCTAAATTCATCAACTCTGTGGGAAGACCTGAATGTGGTCCCTGGAACTGCAAATGTGGTCAGACTCTGAGAAATAATTATCTAGGGTATGACTCTGGCATAGAACTAGGTAGACATCTGGGCAGTTTGCTTTCCCCTAGTTTACAAAGGACAACCAACTGCACAAGATCCAGGAATGATTTGCCAAAGTCACCCAGTTGGCACTGTAGCCCATTCCAAAATCATACCTTGTGGTTCCTAATCCAATATTTATTTCTTCCCCTTTTAAAACACAATTTCAGGGGCGCCTGGGTGGCTCAGTTGGTTAAGCGACTGCCTTCGGCTCAGGTCATGATCCTGGAGTCCCGGGATCGAGTCCCGCATCGGGCTCCCTGCTCAGCAGGGAGTCTGCTTCTCCCTCTGACCCTCCTCCCTCTCCTGCTCTCTGTCTCTCATTCTCTCTCTCTCAAAAAATAAATAAAATCTTAAAAAACAAAACAAAACAAAAAAAACACAATTTCACAAAAGGAGAATAGCTTTCCATGCATTATTTTTTTTCTTAAAATACTTATTTATGAGAATGAAAATATTTAAAAATTCTGCTTCAAGAAACCAATTCATAGAAAGTATGAATTCTATAAGATATAACTTTAACTATGAAATATCTTAGTTTACTGTTTGCTTAATCACTTCTACCTCACATTATTAGTAGTAGCCAGAGTGTCAAAGGTAAAGTTGCCATGCAGTACCAAGCTTCCTAAAGGGGTAATCTGGCATATATTCTATGTTTATTTAATTAAAGAGTGGATCCATTTAGACGCAGTTGCTTAGCATGTGGCTGTGTATGACCTGCATTCTCAATCTATTTGCAAAGAAGTGGATCTCAGGTTATTCCCTCACACAGATGGAGGATAAAGAAGAGCCTGTCTTTAGCCCATACTCTTATTAGACATAACTGGTTATTGTCTTGTTAAATACTAACCTCGTGTAGTAGTTTGAATAGTGGTCCCTAAAAAGACATGCCCAAAACTTAACCTCTGGTACTTATGAATGTGATCTTATTTTGAAATATATAGACTTTGTAGATATAGCTAAGATCTTGAGATCAGATCATCCTGAATGCAGGATGGGCCCTAATTCATTAATTGGTGACTTTCTAAGAAAGAGAATAGGGATATTTGAGTCTCACAGACACAATGACACAGACGGAAAACCATGTGAAGACAGAAGTCGAGATTGAAGTATTGCATCTACAAGCCAAGGACAGCTGGAGCCACCAGAACCTAGCAAAGAGGCATGGAGACCTTCTCTCACAGAGCCTTCCTAAGGAACCAACCATGCTGACACCTTGATTTTGGACATGTAGCCTCCTGAACTGTGAGAGAATAAATTTCTGTTATTTTGAGCACCAAGTCTGTGATAATTTACCCTGAGTCACTCACTCACACACCCCTTGATATCTCTGCTTCTATTGATTTTTAGCTCGGCTCACTTTTCCTTTCTTTGCCTCTCACTGCTCTTGAGGAAAGCTCTTTCCTTGATCTTTCAACAAGTATTTACTAAGAGAACATTTTTATGTCTTCATAATGAGCTAACTGCCCCAGTTCCTTCTCTCCATAATTGGGACTGAACCCACCTAGGGCTGCAGGACTCCCATCCTAAGAGGCTCTTCAGGAGCTCTAATCTAGTAGTTTGGTGTTAGGCCAGTCTACTGGGGACTCTGCTCAAGCCATCCTTTTTTTCTCCCATCCTGCTGGTGGGCCCACCCCAGGCACCCCTCACCTCACCTCACCTCACCTCACCTCACCTCACCTCAGTGTTTCTAGTCATGGAGCCTTAACCCATTCCATTAGAGAATCAGAACCCAGTATAACTTGGCCCCTCTAGGACTAGCACCTTGAACCAGAAAAACTTGAAGAGGGTGCCCATCTCCAGTTGTACACACCCCACTTGTCCCTGGCAAACAAATTCTGGATGTGCTTTTACAGAAGAGAGGAACAGGTCTCCCTGAAGCACCAGTGGGGTCTGCTTTGACTTCTCTGATCAGTAGAGGTTACAAAGATTTTGTAATGAAGCTCTCTTCTTTCCTCCTCCTCTTCCACCAGTATCTTTAAATGCAATATGCTTACAATACGAGGGGAAATGTGTTTCCCACCAGACTCCGAAGTGGGGTGGGGGGGGCATGCCTTATTATAAGATATATTTTATGGGGGAGAAGTAAATTAGAGGCATATATTAGGAAGCACCCAGGGGCACACCCAAGGCAATGACCTTTAAAGGGCAGTAGTAAGTTACTTGACAACATAACCAGCAAGTGAATGATCTCGCTATGAAAGGTCACCTGCAACCAGAACAATATTTCCTATTTCAGCACATAATCTGGTACCTTTTGACACATTTCTCTTCCTTAGGATGATCTGATTTCTGTGAAATAGACCAGATGCATTTCCTTTGCTTGGTGATGGATATGCTCAATTTGGGCTCATGGTAATACTGATGCCTGGAGGCAGGCCTTGCTATTTTTGTTGTTTTTAATGCTGGCTATTAAAAACTGGCATTTACATCTCTCTGTGTTATTTGGGGATGCCATAGAATTTTAGATTGTTGAGAATTAAAAGGGACCTCTGTAACACCTCTGTCTAATTCAGTCCTTTTACAAAGGTGGACACTGAGCTGGGAAGGAACAAAGACACCTGCCCAAGGTTACACAGTAAGGAAGGGGTAGACCTTGGCTTCCTATCCTCCCACCTTCTGCGATCTCCACCCTGAGGCCGCGTTCACAGGTGTGCCAGCAAGCATTTAGCAGAGTGCATTAGCGGTGCCCTAGACTTAAATTCCTGTGAAATTCCCTAATAGGTGTTTCTCTTCTCTAATCCAATGATCTCATATCTTCTTCTTACTTTGTTGCTTTCTCAATGGATCCTCGAAACCCTTGCTTTGATGTCCATGCAGTTGCCACAGGCCATGTGTGGCTTTCTAATCCAATTGCATGACTTGATGTTCTCAATCTCTACTCATTGTTCTGGTGTGTTAGACCATGACCACAGCTTGTCAAATCTCCTATCTGTGGTGATCATTGATGCTTCTCAGTCTTCAGTCTTGTGATGGGATTTTATCCACACTGCTGGAAGGGAGGAAGTTATTTGAAGCAAATGCGTCAACCATTGAGCGGCTCTTTTTGGTCAAAGAGACTAAGTTAAACTGAAAGGCTAAAAAGCATCACGTGGGCTGGTTTTTGCTTGCCTTTTCCCCCATTGGAAATGCTTTAAAAAAATGGACTTCATTATTCTTTTACTATGTAGTTTAAAATATTAATTTTTGCATAATCACAATGATTTTGCTACAGAAGCTGATTTATTGCAGTTAAGAAAGCACATCAGCCACTGAATAGGTATTCAGATAATATTCAATTGGTGAACCATTCCCTCTCCTTCCACCAGCGAGTGACTGCCTGGGGAAGTACTGTGAACTCTGACATGAAGAGGGAACACACTCACTCTCTCTCTCTCTCTCTGTCTCTCTCTGCAGTCCAATGTGAAAGTTCAGCTGGTGTGGGTGTGGCAGGCTTCCCTTCCTCTAAGATTTAGCAACACCTCAATTCTATTCCTCTACCCAACATGCCCACATAGGCACATGCTTTATTCCCAAAGGTCTGATCCAGTTCTGGTTTTACTTCAAGAGGGAAGAAAAAGAGGGGAGTCGGAGGGAAGACAATAATTTTACTATTTGCCTGAATTAAAGTATTATCCTTGAAATTGTTGGCCAAGAAAAAGTAAATTATCCTCAAATGACTTTTAATGACATTCCTGCATGCCACTCAGTGTAGTGTTTGAGTATACTGAAGTCAAGCTGAGTCCCCGGGGTCCTCCAAGCCGTGGATGGGCCTCCTTGTGTGTGCGTGAGGTTCAGGGGAATCAGCAAGGACCGCTTAGCTTTCCCTCACCAGCTGCTTTACAACCTCGCTCCCTGCCAAGTTTCCTCTTCCAAGGAGCAGTGTGGTGCAGGCCCTTGCTCTGGTCTATTAATGCCTCTGTACTTCAGTTTGCTTACTTGTAAAATAGCAAAAATGCTTGCCTCATCCTGTTCCACAAATTTACTGTATATAATGATAAAACAAGGTGGCAGAAAAGTGCTTTTAGCATTCCCGAACAAAGAGGCTCCCATAGTGCGATGACACAAGAAAATATTACATCATGGCATTTCTCTACTTCTTCGTGTAAAATAGAAATGAAAGATAGAGGTGGAGGATTTCTTTGGAAAACATTTAGAACTCAGGACAAGGTATTGCTTTAAGGTTCCTTTTCACTCAAAAAGGCTAAGAAAAATACTATGTTTATTGAACTGTGTATTTCTATGGGATAGATCACGACATCATGGCAGATTTTTGATATGCAAATTTCGATAAAACCAAAGATGCAGACATTCTTCTCATTGATTGCCATGGGCTTTTGTATAATAATGGTAAATACATAGTAAAATTGCAATTCAAGGAAGGATGTTCTTATCAGAAAGAACAGACAGGCAGCATGTCTCCTTGCTCCAGAGCACGACAAACATTTTTATGACATTCTGCAAGTTAAATATGAATTTATTGATTTTTGTCATTCCTTTTCAGAAATACATAGCATCAAAGAGGGAAATGCATTTGTCAATATGATTCAACCAGCCCAAATGTTAATTCCCAGAATGTCCCTTTTGGAACCTAACTATGTGGAGTGTAACTAGAAAATTACTCATAGGGACAGGATTGTCAGGCAAAGCCTGAGCTTTGATCTATATCCTAATGGACTAAAGTTCTGCAGAGAGAAGATAAAGATGTCGTAAATAACTGAAACATGAGGGCAACACAAGTTTAGGACAAGGTAAGGTATAGGACAAGGTGCTGACGTGTGTGTTTGCGGTGTGAGGGCTGATTGAGGAGGGGACGTTATTTTAGCTGAGAAATAAGAGAATTATCAGATCCTGTGCTTGTCAACCCAAGATGCGCTCCACGTCAGTATCTGCATCATCATTAATGCTAAACATCACATTTTAAAAGAATAAGAAAAAATAGAGAACACAGGATCACACTATCTCACAAAGGAAGCTCCTTTGCGCCAGGAAGGTCACAACTTTTCTCCAAAATTCTCTATTTAGAATGTTTTTCTGTTCTCATAGCAATGGGAGGCAGCAAGGCCTTAGATCAGAGATTCTTAAGGAGAGCTGATGCCACTGCCTAAGGGAGTTTTTGGAAATCTTGGGGCACTGTTTTTGCTTGTCAAAATGATAGGCAGTTTTTGACATTCAGTGGGCAGATGCCGAGGAGGCAGTGTGCAGGAGAGTTCAACACAAAAAAGAGTTGTTTCTCACACAGCTCTTGAATGCTCTACTGGACATTTATAGAGGTAAAAGTCAGCTTATAATTACCTGAGGCCAGACTCCAACTCTGTTTCGAACACAAACATAAATTATTTTTGGCATAGTTAAAACCATTCAGTTCCTCTAATTTTTCTAGGAGTTCAAGTACTATGTATAACAAAGGAGGATTGTACTTTTTTTCTATTTTTTTTTACCAAGATTTGTTCACCAATTCAGAAAGTCACATCAACAGGACTAACCCCACTAGTGGCATATGAATTGCCCATATACTGAAATGTATCCATCTGCATGTGTAGCGGTTACATGTATAATGAGTCTACATACTTGTAGCTGTCATGTTTATGTTGATTCCATACACAACTGTGAGCATTTGACATCATTATGTCTTCAGAAAAACCATATCATTTTATTATAATTTTTCCTTTATTTCTTCATTACATTAAATTTTTTTAGGTTGGTTCTAAAAATATATGTGTATAAATTATATCCTCTGTGACTTACATTTCAGGATAGGAAAGAGAAAATTAGAAAATATTTACATTGAAGAGGAGTGTTGTGTGTAACAGTATTCATACCCATTGGCATAAATGAGATAGCACATTGGCAAATGTGATCTCCCGCCATCTTGGTCAACTGTTGTGTGGTCTTGGAGAAGTCACATTAGCACTTGAGTCTACCCAATGGGAAATGATGGGCTGCACTAGATCTCTTCCAGTTTTAAATCTCAACTCCCTGACTTTGACGCTAGTTTAGGTTTGAGAATATTTAAATCCTTTAAAGAATGAAAGCAGCTGAGCTAACTGGGTAAAGTAAATATTTTGGAACTAATGCAATATGCTGAATGCAACTGTGTCCTAGAGAAGGACAACCATGGTTAATTGGAAAGGGTGACAACCCTTAGGCAGGATTCTATGGAGGAATAGTTGAACATATATAATCTTTGTGCATCTATTACAGTTATGCAACCATTGAAATCTTAGAAGAGAATTTTGAAAACATGGGAAATACTAGGATGTTAAGAATCAGGAATCAAAATTTTGAATTCGGTGGGAAAAATATGCCTATAGAAACATGGAATACAATATCCTTGGGTACCAGAACTCCTGAATCTAAAAAAAAAAAAAGGTATTATTTTTCTCAATTTTACATATCTTCTATAACAAATATTTATTTCTTATTCAGCGGAAGCTAACTGAGTTGCTATAACAAAATACCACAGACTGGATGACTAAAACATTTTGTCTCTTCTTATGTTTCTTGTGTCTTTTCTTATGAGGTACTAATCTCATTGGTGAAGGCCCATCCTCATGACCTAATTACCTCCCAATGACACTACCTCCTAATGTCATCCCACTGAGCATTAGGATTTCAACATATGAATTTTTCAGAGACATGTTCCGTCCATAACAATGACTTTGTTTCCTGTTAAGTGGTATACAACTAAAATGTTTTCCTTCACAATTTTTTTTGTTTAAAAATGTTACTTGCCTGAGTAAATACAAGAAATTAAACATAACCTCTCTTGATGGTTAATCAAACACAAAGCCTCAAGGTCACAATTTTAAATACTACATACCATCTGGAATTACAGATTTGAAAGGAATAGAAGATAGGGTTGAATCTGAATTTACCACAGCTCTAGTTATAGAAATTTAATTTAAAGATTTTATTTATTTATTTGAGAGAGAGAGAGAGAGAGAGCATGAGCATGAGGAGGGGCAAAGGGAAAGGGAGAGAATCTTAAGCAGACTTTGCACTGAGTGCGGACCCTGAAGTGGGGCTCAATCTCACAACCCTGAGATCAAGACCCCAGCCAAAATCAAGAGCTGGATGCTTAATCAACTGAGCCACTCAGGTGCCCCTAGAAATTTAACTTAACACACAAAACAAATTAAGCAAACAAAAAACCCTAACCTCACCTTGGGTTTTATTGATTTGTTTTATTTTAGTTTGGTTTGGTCTGGTTATATACATTGAATTGTCTATTTCTCATGAAGAGTGAATGCTGGAACAGAACCTGGGGCTCAAGTTAGTTAGCCAACTTAGATTTTAAATTTTCAGATCAGATTTATGTTCCGAGAAGCACATGGCATATACAGGATTACAGACCATAAATGTCAAATAATCATAATATGCAGTATCTTTATGACTTAGTTAAATTACATTAAAATTTTAGCATCAGTGGGGGCACCTGGGTGGCTCAGTTGGTTAAGTGTCTGCCTTCGGCTCAGGTCATGATCTCAGGGTCCTGGGATGGAGCCCCGCATCGAGCTCCCTGCTTGGAGGGGAGCCTGCTTCTCCCTCTCCCTCTGCCCTGCTTGTGCTCTCTTTCTCTCTCTATCTCAAATAAATAAATAAATAAAATCTTAAAAAAAAATTTTTTTTAGCATCAGTGTACCCTATTAAAGCTGCTCATTGCTGATGAACTAAAAATGCAGTAGCCATACTCTGATTATGCTGAGATTCTCTTGGCCAAAACTTTAGCTAAAAAGAGGTTTCCTCTACTGAACTAGCAGTGTTGGCTACTCTTGGTTCCCTGCCCAGACCTTCTACCTAAGGCCAAGTAAGCAAACTCCTTTTGTACTTTTTTGTATACATTCCCAGTTCCCATTGCCCTGGCCCTACCTTTAGGCCCTACCCTGAAACTACCTTGAGGGCAGAGTCACCAAATACCACAGGTATATGGAAAAGGGAAGCAACCAGCCTTTGACCAGCTGTACTGGCCAGGATGATACTGGCTTTGCATCTCTGCTCTAAGCATCTCGCCAGTTCCTTAACCACAGAGTAGTAAAGACTGGGGCCAGCCTGACCATCGCCCAGGTCAAGACAGTAGAAAGTCTGGGGGGAGATGGGGTGTTTAAACCAATGTGCCTCGCCCCTCTACTGCTGTTTGCTGTGACTGCCTGGGACTAGTGTCCCTGCATGTTCTCCAGCCCCTCTTGCCAGTAGTCCAGGTGGTACCTGCATTATTACGTAAACCTGGAGCTTGACTTTGAGCTATCTAACTTCCAAATACAATTATGTAACCACATTACGTACTGATACAGGGTACCACCCATGCTATGCAACTACCCCCCGACATGAGATTGTTAGTTCTATGAAAGCATCCCTCCTAGTAACCAGCTGTAGACCCAAAGGAGGTTTCCTAACCTCTCTGAAGCTGTTTTCTCTTTGGTAGAATGGTATTTAGATCTGTCCCAACTTATGGCTATAAAACTAAACTCTAAACCAAAAGCACTTTATAACTTTTGAAGTGCTAAATTAATGTAAAGTTACATTATTTCTTTTGCATTCACCCAAGTGCATATGGCAGAACATGGCCATGCCACATTCTCATTGATTACCTTAATATGATTATGACAATTACTGGTCTTTTTATTGACAAGCCCATCATTGCCTAAAATTGATAGGCAGTGATGTGGTATTGACATAAAAATAACTAGTCCCATGCTAAAACTCATGGACACACAAATATAATAGTAAAGATGATTTGTTCAGCATATCAAGTACAGAATTATAAATGCCCTCAATTCAGATTTGCACTCGTTGTAAATGCACATTCTGGAGCTCCCTATTAGATCCAATTTATCTAACTTCGCATGTTGTTTGCTTTTAGTTTGAACACTGGTGGGCCCCATGAAAAATATTTGAGACAGACGGTAACCCCAGTTGCTTCTCTATTGGTTTGTTTGCATGTTGGATTTTTTTTTTTTTTATCACAGTTACTCTGCGATTTAACAGTAGGTGGCTAATGGAAATGTTATTTGCTGCAGTGGCAGACTAAATCAGTGGGAAATAAGGGGGTGAAGGGGGAGAGTTGGGGGGGAAGAAATGTGTTTACACTTGAAGATGTCACATGAAACAGCTGGAGCCCTGAGCCCTTGATGCTGGAACTGGCATGTTCTTTAAAGAACTCATCTACAGTATTACATGCTCCTTCACACTTAGAAATCTATTAATTTACAATTAGTTGTATTGATTTTCTAGTAGATTTGTAATTTCTGTAATAATTTACAGAGTACTGGAGAACTTAACTATGCCCCTTGGAAAGATAAGCATTACTGAAAAAATAGATCCCAGCACGAGTTATTGAACACATCATTGAATGTCTGGATTTTTAGCTTTAAATTCTTTATTAATTATAGCAGAACTGATCGGGGAATTCCATTCAACTATCCAAGAAATACCCTTCTTCATTCTATCCCTAACTCATGCCCATCATATTTAAATCAGAACTCAAACCTAGAGATACAGGTAAGAATACACTCTTTCTGTTTTTTTGGAGGGAGAAGGGCAGATTCACCTTAAGCTTTAAAACAAGAGGAGAAATTTTCCCTATCAAGCCACATGTACTCTAAGATGTATTTTTTCCCACATGACAAGACGTAGCAATAATTAGTCAAAAAGCATGAAAATGTTTGTAACTGCTTTGAATTATTTTAGTTTCCTTAAAAGTTCTAGTGGGTACTAGATGTGCCAGGCCGATAGCCCTGCTGACACACAGTGGAAATTACCATCCAGGTTTGGAGAGGTTCAGTCTTCCAAGGAAGGCAGAAAGATGGAAGAGAGCAGGGATGTGCAGGGAGGACCAGGGACGCAGGGCGAGGAGCTAGGTCCAGTCAGGAGAATGCCTATATGGGGAAGGGATCTAAGAGGAGGTGATTCTATACTTAAAGGAAAAAAAAAATTGAGTTATTATGGTTCCTGTCAGAGCAAATGCAACTGAGTTTTTAAATGTGTTTTCTGTCATGAGATCCATCATCATTTCAGGATCATATCTGACCGTGCAAAATATTTCAATCTTATGCTGTTATTTTACTTTGTATTGTTTTCCATAATGAAATATTTTGTAAAATGCTTTCTCCTTTTTAAGAGTTAAAGGAAGTATCATGATGTGTTCAGAGAGAAGTAAATCTGAGGTCTCAGTTCACTGTGGGTCAAAAGTGACAAGTCTATGGGCAAAGGGCCTGGAGGACACAGGCATCTGGCCTAAGAAATGTCAGTGGGGCAGTTGTCCTTTGATGCAGAATCACTTCTATCAAATACCACATCCCCATGCACAGAGGTTTGGGATAAAATGAAACTTATGTATGTACTTTGAATATAGTTGTGTGGTCTAGAAGCGGCCATGTCATCACCCTGAGGTCACTCCATGGGAAATGATGAGCTAGACTAGGTCTCTATGGTATCTTTCAAGTTTAAACCTCAACTCCATGATTTTGACCCTAGTTTAAACTTGAGAATATTTAACCCTTTTAAGAAGCAAAAATAGCTGAGCTCACCATGAGGGTGCTGTGGCGATATCAAGCTGTCATGGATTCCTACAAAATGGCGGTATTCCAATCCTGACACATTTCCCTGACTTTCCTTTAGGGACACTTACCTACTTCTTGTTCTGGTTTTGATTTTGTTTGCTTCTTTGGGTGTGTGTGTGGTTGTGTTTTTTTATCCCTCCCTTTTATTATTATTATTTTTTAAAGTGTTCTCTGATATAGTAATTGAACCAGATTTATAAAGACCCAGGAGAGGTGACTTTCTCACTTGACTGTAATTTCTTGCTAGCCTGTTTTGCTTCTCATCTCTAAGTTCTATAAGAGCACTGATTGTCCCACAGCTTCTTTTTTTGGACCAATGCCCAGCTCAGAAGAGCCACTCAATAAATACGTGGTTAATGATAAATATACGAATGAGTTGAAGAAATGTGGGTATGTCTTAAGGTCTGAATTGAAGCAACTCAGGTTAGAGATGCTTAATAATGCTTTGTTTTTCCCTGTATTTGTAAAGAATTATAACAGAGACAGTAACACAGTAGAGATTATAGTTTAGGGAAATCTAAGATGTATTTTAGTTCTGAACCATTTTGTATTCTTTCATGTCAGTATTTGACATGTTCCTAACCACGTACAGAGCTTCTGTATTATTCCTGAGAAGAAATTCTCTTCAGAGACTCAGACTGAATGCCATTACACACAGTTATGTTCTCCTTCCAGATGTTATTAAATGTAATACACTTCTGATTCAAGTACTCTTTGCCTATTTTCCTTGTTATTACCAGCATTACCTCTTGGAACCATTGACTCTGGGTCGGTATAATGGAAATTTGGAGAAAAGAGTTGAGGTTGACAGTCTTTTCAATTATATGGTGTTAAATAGTTTGCCTAAAGTGATTTTTAAGTTTAGTCAAATAGATGTTGAAAATTAAATCACAAGCAACTAGATCATTGTTATAAAAAGGGATTTAGTAAAAATCATGGGATTAAACATAGCACTGGACAAGAGGCAGGTACTTGGATTCGTGGTGTGTTGATGCTCACGAACTGTGTGTGTTCACCAAGGCATGTAACCTCTCCATGCCTCAGAGGAGGATTGATGAAATAAATTCCTTAAATCTTCTATGAATTTTTATGATGCTATATTCCTTGAAAGGTATTTATGAAGAGGAGGAAGAAGGGAGAACGGAATGTATGAAGCAGTGCCATTTTAAAAGTCAAGATCTAAAACTAATTTCAAAATGGGAATTGGTATTCCACATGCATTTAGACAATCAGTCGTTATGGTCAGGTCTTTCCAAAGGAAAACTGTTGCTATTTTCTCCCCCAAAGAGCTAAAAGCAGATGTTTAATATAAAAGTGCAGGAACACATGAATATTCTGAATGCTAATGCCAAGGAATATTTGCCATGTGCCAGGGTTATAAATCTCGCTCTCCTTCCCTACCATAAATCAGTGGGGCATGTTGATGCTCATGGTCTTCTGGTGTCTGTTTCCACTAGGACTGGGAGAATTTCAGTGCTGATGCATGGTTACTCACTTCAAATTTTAAGTAACATCATGGCTCCAAAGTTATATCTCATGTCCTAAAAGAACAAATGGACCTCACTGTGAAAAAAAGATCCATGCGATGAACGTGGCTCCCAGCCTTCCCTCCCATATGAGGCCTCTGGATTTTGGTGGGAAAGAGACAGCTCAGTCAATAGTAATTAGTATCTAGTAGCTTCTTGAAGTACTATGTCCTTTGAGGGCTTCTCCCTCCACCAATGGGACAATGTAGTGATAAATGAGCAGTGCATGCCATTCTCCCAGGAGACAGTCATGGCACTGAACTAAGTCACTGCCCACCTCTGGTCCACTTTGAACTACTTCAGCTCAATTGTTGGCCCACTGTGTGCTCACCCTCTGAAGTTATAAAACATGTTCTTCCTTCTTAAAGCTTTCAAATTACTTTCAAATAGAGGACATTCACCAGGAAAGCAGCTAAGTAAAAGATAACCTGAGTATGATGAGATGTGAACAGAAAAGCTGCCAATTGTGGAATGACCGCTACATGGGGCCAGCAGCTTTTCTAGTCACCTAGAAAATGTTTAATAACCCTTTTGTACTATGTTATCCTCAAGAGGCGACAAAAAAGGTAGTATTCTTGTTTCACTAATGAGGGAACTGAAGATCAGAGAAATTAAGTAATGAGTCCTGGGTTACATAACTAGTTGGTAGTGGAACAGTATTCAAACTAAGTTATCTTTTTTTTAAATAATCTTTTTTAAACTTTTAAAATGGAAATCATTTTAAATTTATAGAAAAACTGCAAAAATAAGATTCACCTAGAATTTACCCCACTTGCTTTACCATTTGTAGACTGTCTCTTTCAATAAATACAGAAATGAAATATCATTACGTTCTTAGAAATGTTTGAGGGTATGACTTACATCATGGCTCTTTCTCCTAAATACTTCAGTGTGTATGTTGTGGAAATAGGGATATTTTCTTATGTAACCGCAGAAGAGTTTTCAACTTCATTACATTTAACATTGCTGCCAAGCTCTTACTCTATATTCCAATTGTGTCAATTGACCCAATCACATCCTTTGTGGCATTTCTCCCCCTCCAGTATAGGATCTAGTCTAGGTTTAGGTATTAGATTTAGCTGTCATGTCTCTTGATCTAGAACAGGTCCTCAGCATTTCTTTGCCTTTTGTGATATGGAAATATTTGAAGAATATAGACCCCTTACTTTCATTTTTTTTAACATAAAAATTTACCCCATCATTATGTTTGGTGTGACTTTTCCTCATGTTGAAATCCTCATCTGGAATGCTACACAGGTGATGTTATGTTCTTCTCATGGTATCACATCTGAAGGCACATGTCTCACTGTTGGCATTAATTGTAATCACCCAGTCAAGGTGTACTCTGATTACTCCACTATATAATTATATATATATATATAATTATATATACATATATATATATACACACACACACTGTACTATATAACTTTTCCCTTTACATTTAAAAAAAGTCAATGGGGAAACATGATAAGGCCATGTTTCTCATCAAAATTTCGCCCCAAATTTATCAACTCTTGATGATTTTGCCTGATCCAATCTTTACTGCGATGTTTATAAAATGTTGACGTTCCAACTCAGCACTCCTTCTACTCAGCATTCAGTGTATGCAAGAGACCTTCTTTTATGCCATTGATTTATCAAATTATTATTGCGATGTAGGCATGAATTCCTTTTTTTAATGATATATAACTAATTATGGTATTTAATGATTTTGGTACTCGAATTGTTCCAGATCTACCCACAAAAATCCCCTTAATTGCTGGCTTCTATGTCCCTGTGGCCATCTTTTGTGTTTTCTTTTCTTTCAGTACCTTGTTACTTTCTAGCATGACAAAATATTCCGGTCTCATTCTCTCCTGCCCTACCCTGCAGTCACTCATTCTTCCAAGGGGCCCTGGTTCCTTCAAGTGGGGAATGGTATTGAAGATGAAGATCTGGGAGCTAGCTGTGCTGACTGTTCATGAGATGTCTCCCAGTAGTGAATAAGCTAGGGATATGTGCATACATACACACACCCACACTCATAAGTATGTACATAAATGCACACATACATGCATATACATGTGTGCATGTATGTCATTTTATATATCTATAATATCAATATCTATATATAAATGTAAAATATTTTAAAAGAAATTATGAGTTCACATAAATCTCTAATTTCCATCCATTCCTACAGGGTTCTTTGTTATCTTCCCTATTTCATATTTGCATGACCCTTCTTTCTCATTTACTCATGTGAGCAATCTCATGATATATTTAAAATTGATTCAAAATTGCTTCCCCCATACCACTGCAAAAATCTGTGGACCACACCTATGAGAGAGCTAAGGCCTTGCTTATAAATTCTACCCCTACGGCCATCTGCTCAATACTGCGGATACGCAGTCAAATACTGTGTTCTTAATTCGTGGCTTGGATTCATTCTTCCTTTTTTTCTCTTTAGTGTGATTGAGAAAATCATCTGAAATATAATTGGGTTCACTTGTTTCAACTGCTTTCATTTTTAGTTTTTTAATCCTTCTTATTCTTACTGATTTAATTTTATTTTCTGAATATATAGAACAGTAGCATGCTTCCAAATGTTAAGACGATACAAGGTGTACTCAGAGGAGGTTACACTCTGCTGTATCATCTCTGTCCTGCCCAGTTCTCTCCCACCCTTTGAGGCTAACGAACTTTCCCTTAGTTCTTAGATAAAAACATATGCTCTTTTGTACTTAAGTGTTTTCACTTAACAATCTCTCCTAGAAATCACTGTATATCAGTTCCTAGAGGTCTTTCTAATATTTTTTCCAGTTGCATAGTAATCGAATGTGTATATGTTCCATAATGTATTCAATCACTCTCTATGCTTGGATATTTAGGTAGTTTCTGGTATTGGCAAGTATAAATACTGCTGCAATGAATAACCTTATGCATATGTATTTTCTTATAGTTGGAGGTGTATCTTCAGGGTAAATTCATAAATGTAGGATTGCTGAGTTGAAGGTTAAATGCCTAGATATCTAGAAATGAACCTAAAGTTATTTTTATCCTTTATACTTACATAGGTATATAAGTATATATATGAGATATATATATATGTGATTCCCCATACCCTTTGCTTTATAATTTTGCAATTTGTCCTACCAAGAAATGGCATGTCATTCTCCATCTTTTGTATTTAGGTTCGCCTTTTGACTGGTTTGGCCAACAGAATGTGGGGGAAGCAATGGTGTTCCAGTTCCTAGTCTAGGCCTCCAGTGTCCCTGCATACTTACACTCACTCTTTTGAAAACCTACCACTGCCATGTGAAAAGCCTGGCCTAGCCTAATGAATGACTAGACACATGTGGCCCAGTAGCATCCATCCTCCTTAGCTAACCGGTCACAAGACAAGTGAGTGAAGCCCTTTTCCATCAGCCAGGCCCAACCAACCCCATAGCTGCCAGCTGATACACGGCTAGCCCCCTGAGATCAGCTGAGACTGATCCAGATCAGCTACGCACCTGACCCACAGATTCATGAACGACAACACATGATCATCATATGAGGCCATTAAGTTCTTGAGCGGTTTATTACACAGCAAGAGATAACCGGAATAATCAAGTCATGGCATCATCTTAGAAATAGCTCGGTCTAGATATCATAGAAAAAAGGGTGATCTTAGTCAAAGAAAAAGGTGTTTCTGAGAAAGCTGCTGTTGGATTAGATGGAAGGGACTGGCTGGAGATTGCTTAGGTATTTGCCCCATTGGTCGCAGGAGTATGGAGTAGTGGGTCCAAAATTTGGGTCTCGGTTTTGGCTTTGCACTAAGCAGTGATATGCTAGTAACAAAGTCCTAAACTGCCATGTTCTCATATGTGAAACGGGGACATGGACTGAATCGTCAAAATTCTCTCCACTCTGACTTGTGAACTGATGTGTTAATTTTACCTGGTCAAAGCCTGAAGTTCTGATGAGCTGACCAATGAATCCTGACTTTGGAAGACAATGGATAGCAGTCAGAGAAGGACTCAGGCAGGGAAAGTTCTCTGAGCAATAAACATCTCTGCTAAAAAAAAAACAAACCCATGTTGTTGCTGCATCTTTATAGTCAACCAGATAAGGCAAAGTCCACGGGGAGCTTCCTACTCACTCTCTATAGGTATTTTGAGGATAACAGGTCACAGTAAAACATCTCACAATTCTATCCCTTTGTAAGCATTTCTGTTCAGTTACATGCAGGTCTTTAAAGAATAATTTTGCCCAGAGGTAACAACAGGCTTAAGTCAATGATGGATAATGTTCACCTAACTTGAAGAAGCTCATGCAGTATTTGACAGAACATTAAATTCCAGAGAAAACATCACAAAGAGATTCTGGTTTTGAAAATGTGACTAGCATTGCCAGGTAGTACTGTCTGCCAAGAGGCACAAAAAAAATCCAGGTTCACTAATATTTTCTACTGCGGAGCAGCCAGGGTCACAGAGGAAAGGCTGGGAAGTCCAGAGGGTATGGGCTCGCTTGGCCTGAGAGGTGGAAGTGGACATGGCTCTGGCAGAGAATATTCCTAGTTCCTCTCTCACTTGCACATTCTCCCCCTTCCCACGTCCCTCCTAGCCCCACTTCTTGCAGGAAGGAAGATCAGCTGTTTTGGAGAGCAAGCTGAGTATGACCTCAGGAGGCATCTCTTCTCAGGAATGCCACTTGTCAGACATCCTATCAGCTGGCTCCCTGGAAGGTGGCCCCGGGAGGAGCACCCAACACTGTGTGAGAGCAGAGTGCCACCTGGGTGCCATTCATTTTGGTGAGAAAGCGATTCCTTTTGAGGGGATTTCTGCTACTTAAATGGGCTAAGTGTGGTAATTGAGAACTTAAAACAACATTGACCACACTCTTCTTTACCAGACTGGGAAATAGTCCTCAAGGGTTGGATGATAATTTCCTGAAGTTCTATGAAAAAAAAAAAAAAAAATTCTCCAAAACATTCTTGTTTTTCCACCAAATTGTCACCACACAATAAAATATTTAAGAGCTGAATATGTTTAGATGGGGATAATTCATGTCATTAGCATTGTGTGCTGGGTGCACAAGGACACCTGATAAAGTTCCTCTGGTGTAACATGAACTGGCTTCATCATCTTAGTCTGAAGGTGCACTCCTGAGGGACCTCTGTTCCGGCTCAAGGTTGGCAAACTTTTTAGGTAAAGAGCCAGATGGTAAATATTTTAGGCCTTTTTAGGACCATAAGGTCTATTTCACAACTACTCCTCTTTGCCATTATCATTTGAAAGCAGTCATAGATGAGATATAAATGAATGAAGGTGACTGTTCCACCTTAAAGTTTCCAATAAAACTTTATTTACAAGGACAGATGGAACAAAGGAAAAGAGAAAAACAGGAAGAGAAACACAGCCATATTTTGCTAATGCCTGTTCTAGCTCATTTCCCACTAAGTAATTATGTGTTATTTAATTTCTTTGAATCTGTCTTCTCATATGTCAAGTGGGGACATTACCAAATTTTCTATCCCGCAGGTTTCCACAGAGACCATGGAAACATTTTCAAAGGCATGAAATACTATACAAATGTAATGGGCTCTCATTATCAGTGAGATCAACAATGTGTACTTGGATCTCATGCAGATTCTTCTAGGACTTTGGCATGCAGAGGCAGCCTCTAAGGTCCAAATAAACACATTCACGAATTGATGGTTCCTGCCCCATCCCCGTCAAGGCCTATTTTAGATGGACGACTATTGCAGGCCTAGCCTGCATTTGGTATTGACATTGTACACTTTCACTCTCGGGGCTGAGGCAGACGTGTTGTGCGGGCATAACAGAAATATATTTCGCATGCTTGGCACGAGGGTTTGAATTAGGTAAACAAATCCGAGGATCCCTTCTCTGGGCTTTCCTGTCAATGACCCATTTCCTACAATTTTCTCCTTTTTTTTCAGTCTATGTGGATTTCTCTCAAGATATATGCACATATGTGTATCTATATAAATTGCTATGAATATGTGACATACAGTTTTTCCCCTTTCCTGCACAACGTGGTGAAAGCCCACACGGAGACCCAATGATCCAGCTCATGACAGATTAACTTAAGGGGCAATGAATCAGGAGAGGATAACACAGCCATACATGGACACCATGTCAGCTTCATTACTTGAGTCCTACCAATTGAAGGAAAAGCAATAAAAAGAATCCCATTTGCTTCCTCTGTCATAAAATCGCAGTTCACAACCAGCAATGCATGTAGCATGAGATCTCCACTGTCTCTGCACAAACACACACGCATTCTTGCTTTCCCGTCCGGTAACGGCTGGAGCCTGGCCTTTGCCAGCAATAGCCTGGGACCTGGAGCCTACCCCAGGAAATATGTATTATCAGAAATTTTGAAACAAGTAGCTGCTAAATAGAGGTTCGATTAAATAGAGTCAAACTCGGCTGTCACCTGCTGTTCTGTTTTGCACTGTAAATGTAGGAATATAGAAACATTTTAAGCAGCTTAGGGGCAGAAATAATGGAGAACTAGTGATTTTGGTAATTTACATATTTATAGAGGCTGTGGAGATTTTAGTCAAACAATGAAGAAAACAGAGTTGTCAATGATCAAATGCTACCTGCCACGAGGAGCTAAAACCAGTAATTTACAGCTAAGCTCAGTTACACCTTTGAAATTACTGCAAAAAAGAAAAATAAAACACCAAAAATGTGCATTTTGGTTCAGGTTATCAGCTTTAAAGCTCTATAAAATGAATGCATCTGGGCATGTGACATTTCATACAGGTAAAAAATACCATTACTGAGAATAATAGCATAACTGAAAAACGAACTGTGCAAATGGGTGATAAGGTTTCATGTGCTGCTCTCTTGGGAATATCTGAATTTTTATGGCAACAAGGGCCTTCAGTCAAAGGAATAACTCTCTAATAGTATAATCCAAGGTATCACAGGTAGTGAAAAGATTTCTCTCACTGTATCCCTTCCCTGATGGGTTCTGGCCAATGTCCTCAGTCAGCCTCTGATCGGTCAGTGGACATCTGCCATTTGTAGGATCCGTTCTCCCCATGTTACCTACCCCAAAGATGAATTAAAGCCCAGCACAGTGCTCAGGTGAACACAGAGAGAATCTTGGGGTAGCTGGGAATGAGCACTTTTCTTTCATACCCTGTCACCCATGGGTAGGGCATCCCCTTACCCTAGAGAGCCATTGCTTAACCTGGATAAAGCAAAGAAGAGAGGAGATAATATGTGTTGAGCACTTACTATGAGACTTTATTCCTCACAATGGCATTATGAGATGGGTATCATGATGTCCATTTTATGGAGAAGGAAACCGGGAAACAACTTGCCCATGAAGCCACAGCGGGCAAGTGGTGATGCTGGTAAACGGCAGCCAGGTCTCATTCTCAAGGTCATATTTATTTTGCTCTATCAGGATATCACACTTCCCCTCTCTGTAGACTGGGGCTGCAAGTTTTAGCAATGGATAGGTTATCACCAAATTGGACTGCAGCTCTATTTGCTAGATACCAGGATTTGACTTCTCTATCTCTACATAACAGCATGAATTAAAGGTTTGTGGGAGGATAGATAACAGTGACAAAATTAAGAAAAGCACCCTCATAATACAAGCTTCTGCTCTTTCCTGGCCATCTGTGTCAGATTCCAGAGAGCTCTCCAGCTCGCTCTTCCTGGGCTCTGCGTCAATCCACTGTAGTCCTACTAGTTGGCACATTGATGCTTGGCTAAGTAAGTACCTGCAGTAGGTCCTAATTGACTGACCAATTGGCCAAACAGCTAAACTATGATTATGTTTTCCCTTTTGTTGCAAGACAGGGGGAGGGGCTGATGGCATCCAGGTTGAGGAAGAAGAAAACAGAGAAGTAGGGGAAAGGTAAAGGTAAAAGGAGAACTGTGACGAGGTGGGTAGGGGCCGGGAGGTGATCTGGCCCTGGAGGCGCTCTGGGTAGGCTCACCCACTTCCCGGACACAGCTGCCGTGTGCAAGGTTTGGGTGCAGACTAAGCCAAGGACTGAGGGAAGGTGTTGCGGGTGGGCATCGCCCAGATTCTGAGCCTCATTTCCACCCAGTTCTCTTTGGTTGGATAAGTTTCTTTCACCTTCAGTTTTCTTACCTGGTCATACACATGAGAGACTGCAAGCCTGCTTCTCGTTGTCCATTTGTTCCCTACCCTCAGTAGACCTGTGTGAGTCTGCACCCCCTAGTAAAAGATGGAAAAACTCTTGGAGAGATCTAAGCAGAACTTTTCAAACCTCATAATTGTAAAGCATCCTCTCCCATTTTCTACCTACTCCCTACAGATTCCAGCAACATCTAAAGACATTTTTCAATGGAAAACTTTAAAAGGCTCAGCTTGCAGAAAAGCCATAGGTCCAGAGATGTTAAGCAGATTGATTTCAAGATGCTCAGAATTCCATTTGCTCAAGAGTAGACAAAAACATTGGTTGGACCCTGGATCTGAAATGGGAAACCAGTCCAATTGCAAGAGTGGTGAGTGACCCAGACTTTCAGATTGAAAGTGATTTCGGGACACCTGAAGCGTCAGGCCTGGGCTGAATGTAGAACGTGGTCTGAAGGACAGGCTGGAGGTAGGCAGAGCAGGAGGCCCTATTCAGTTATCCTCTGCATTTCTGTGAAGTCAGTGGCCAGTTCTGAGGTAAAAGGAAGATTAATTAGACACAGGCCAACCTCAAGCCTCAAACATTTCTGTAAAGGCAGAGGGATGCAGCCCCTCTGCTGGCTATCATAAGGAGAGGACTTTGAACAAACTATTAGGATAAAGCCACCTAAATCCTCAAATTTCAGCTGACAGCCTAAAGTCTAAGCATTTTACAGTTATTTCAGCCAAAGTAAAGGCTATTCTCCTCTGGAAAGTCAAAAGAAATCTGTTGTTTTGATGATAGAATGACTGAAAATGCTACCCCATAGCAAGATTTTTCTGGAAGTTTGCACTGTATCTTGTTTGATCTATCCCTAAGGCAGTTCAAAGATTTGATGTAAGAATGTAAGATTATCTTCCACCTGACTGTGAGCCCTGCTTCCTGATATCCTACCGAAACGGACTTACAAATTATTCTACAAAGGCCTTTTCCAGCAGCAACCCCTGTACCAGTCCCCCGTAGTCGTCGGCAGGGACAGGATGCTCTTTAAGAATGATGCATTGCTCTGGGCACTTGTCAGTGGCAGTCACCAGATGAATTTGTTGTTCTGCCCCAGCCCTCTTCTTCCCAGAGTATCTTTAAGAAATGTTCTGTTGACCAGGGCAAACATCTGTAGAATCCTGGAGTGTAAAAGCCGGAATAAGGGAGGCCCACCAGAGGCTACTGAGTTGAACCCTCTCATTTCCCCAGTGAAGAATGTAAGGCCCAGAGGCAGGTAAGAAAGTAGGTGTATCTTCACAAGAACAAGTAGAAATCCATTTTCTGTCTGCAGATGAGCTCTAGGCTCTGCCAATGATGCCAAAAGGCAGAAAAGAAGTTAAAGACAATCAAAAATGCTGAAAAAGTATCAGCAGAGAAGCAAGTATAACCATGGTAGAAATTTCTAGAAATGCTTTTTCCTTTCTTCTTCAATAAAAGTATTCTCAAATCTCAGGCAATTTAGTATAGGATGCTGTATTAGCATTTGCCCAAGAAATACTTGAAGACAGAATTTGTAAACTGTCTATGGCCAAACTAATTTAAGTTTATTTTCACACATTCAAAAAGCATTTCCTGTGCTCTCATTGGGTGTCAGGCTCTGTAATGTAAAATGAGAAAAAGCCGTACATTGCCCTCAACTTGCTCATCCTATTGTGGGTTTTACGGAATGGGGCTTTGCAAGAGAACTCGAGTAACTATGTATCCCTTTGGCCTAATGAGAGGATGGAAAGTCAGCCCTGGTGAAAACTTAAAAGAGAATTACCTTGCAGGCCCATACATTTTTGGAATTCATCTAAAAGTCGACATTTACCCTTCTTTAAAATCAGTTAATTTCCTGGCACGCTCAGGTATATTTCATTCATACAAAAATTAGAAGACCTGTGTTTTCTGTTTTGTTTTGTTTTGTTTTTTCCTTATATTTATGTACTTTTTAAAAATTTTATTTAAGGGTGCCTCGGTGGCTCGGTTGGTTAAGCGACTGCCTTCGGCTCAGGTCATGATCCCGGAGTCCTGGGATTGAGTCCTGCATAGAGCTCCCTGCTCGGTGGGGAGTCTGCTTTTCCCTCTAACCCTCCCCTGTCTCATTCTCTCTCTCTCTCTCTCCCCCCCGCCTCATTCTCAAATAAATAAATAAAATATTAAAAAAATAAAAAATAAAAAAAATTTATTTAAATTCAATTAATTAACATATAGTATATTGTTAGTTTCAGAGGTAGAGTTTAGTGATTCATCAGTTGCATATAAAACCCAGTGCTCATGACATCAAGTGCCCTCCTTAATGCCCATCACCCAGTTACCCCATCTCCCCACCCACCTCCCCCGCAGCAACCCTCAGTTTGTTTCCTAGAGTTAAGAGTCTCTTAATGTTGAAGACCTGTGGTTTTAAATAAGCATAAGCTCTCACTTTCAACTTAACTAATTTATATATAACCAGTAAGTTCTTTCTTTAAAAAGATTATTTATTTATTTATTTGAGAGAGAGAGAGCACGGGTGAGAGAGAGCATAAGTGGGGGGAGGGGCAGAGGGAGAGGGATTAGCAGGCTTCCCACTGAGCAGGGAGCCGCTGAGCTCTGGGATCATGAGACCTGAGTCAAAGGCAGACACTTAACTGACTGAGCCACCCAGGCGCCTCTATAACCAGTAAGTTCTATACTAAAACGTGGACGATGATTATCACTGGATGGTGACTGTAGGGGCAATTTTGTTTTCTCATTTTTGTTTACCTATATTTTCTAAACTTTTTAAAATGAACATATATTGCACTTATAATGTAATAAACTCTTTATTAAAGCCATTGTGTTAATTTTGAGTTATGTGCTAATGGAAAATATGTGTGTGTGTATGTGCGTGTGTGTATGTGTGTCAAAGATTGGCAAAAAGAAAAGAACTTCTTCCAAACTCAGAGTATCTGGTGGGAGAAAAAGATGGTACCCAGAAGCAGGAAAAGCCACTCAGAGTCCTGAACTCTAGAGCTTAGAAGACTCGCAAGGTGACAGTAAGAAAGGAAGATCAATCCAGGCAACCAGGTGTGAGGTGAGTCCTGGACTTTTGTGGCAAAGGAATCTGACTTGGGGAAGAAAAATCAGGACTGTAAATGTATTAGTTAGGGTAGACAAACTGCTATAACAAATAGACTCAAAGAGTGATAGCTCAAATACAACAGAATGTTTTCTTTCCTCCTAACATCTAATGAGAGTGTCTCAGGATGATGCAGGCTCTGCTTCCCTTGGTTTCTCAGAGATCCAGGCGGGGTATTAGCTCTGCTTCAACATGTAGCCTCCAATACGTCACCAGTATCTGCTGTTCAGCCATGGGAAGTGGGAAGAACATGGAGGGGCACTTCTAGGAGGTTTTCTGGGCCAGGCTTGTAAGTTATGGACATCATTTCCATATACAACCCCAATGGGGAAATTAGTTCTATGGTTACAATTGTAGTTGGGCAGCCATTAATCAGCTCCTATTGGAGAAGCGAGGGCCTGATGTTGGTGAATAGCTAGCAGTTACTGCCACAGAAAGAATGAACCACAAGAATGAGACAGCTAGTAGAAGCTGGTTGAGAGGCTTCTCCTGGGAGCACAGCGATAACATGCAGCGTGGAGAGCATATGGCAGTATTTCATACAAAGTACTTCATAGACAAATAAATCTGGAAAGACTCCATACCAAAGCACCATCTTGAAAATTCATAATGCCTATTAGTACATAAAATGATCTTAGAACTTTTATAAAAAACAAATTGATATTTAAGAAATATCTTCTTAAGCTTTCCAGCATTTTCCACACGTATATGACAGTCAATCAAATTCTATTTGTGGGTCAGTCCACCATCTTGAAATGACTATTGCTAGGAAATGCTGTTGGCTGCACACTTTCTGAATTTGTACTGGATACACTGCATATTTAGCAAAGACATACATTTCCTTAGTCCTCAGTGTTACAGCCAGATCTATTTAGTGTGTTAGCAATTGACGAGGATGCATTTTTATTTTGTTCTATCACAACCATAAAGAATAACCTTGAAGTAATCAATCAAGTCAACTTTTTATGTCTTTTTTCCCCATCCATATAATGAGGGCCAGGATATTGACCTATCTTGTAATGCATTTTACAAAATCAACATCAAGGTTTATATTAATGTTATTAATCAAATTAGCAATGAAATGGCTAATAAGTAATTAGCTATGGAACAGCGACTCCACTATCATTGTATGCGCAAAGATTTGCTACCCCTCTTGAAGGCCTGACCTCATAGAGTACATAATTAACACTGCTTCTTGTCTTTTGATATTATGGATGGCAAATAAGGTCTGGCTTTAAAAAATCATTTCTGGCAAAGGAATCTTTAGAAGGCTTATAAAAAAACTGATGCTTTACAATTTAGTCAAAAATATTTATTAGGCCACTACTACTTTAAAATAGGTTTATGGAGAGTCTAAAAAGGAATTTTGTACTGTTTCTGATTTCTCAAAACATACAGGTATGCACATACTTATGATAAAAAAATCAGGATGTGATAGGAGAGCTGCAGAAAATTTCTTATAAGAGCATACAGTGAGAGGATCAGAAGTTTCAAGAAAAAGATAGTATTTAAGCTGCCCTTTGAAGAATGGCTAGAAATTCAGCAGATGAGATAGGGACGATGAATAAGAAATGCAAGATCATAGGATAGTTCTCACAATTAGAATTATATTAAGAGGAAAATTAAATCTTTATTAGCACTAACCATAGGTGACTGCTACCAAGAAAGAGCCAACTCTTTAGATCGCTTTTCCTTAAGTGTTTGCAGACCATTTGTTTGGTGACAGGTTAATGTGGGTTCTAAGAAAAACAAGGCTCCCATGAATGACCAAGAATGAATGATTTTTCTCTGGATGCTACACTATCCAAGGCTTAAACTGGAGAGTCACCATTATGAAAGCCATGTAATACCAGAAAATATTCAGGCCTCATGTCACAAGAGGAGTCTATTGATTTCTGAACTAGAAACAATATTCTGAGCCAGTGAAGAAAGAGACAGGGACCTTTTGGATATAAAAAATATCAAATACCATGTAGGAACCAAGAGATTTAGAGTCTTTGCCAATTCAGAAGTGGATTTGCCTGATAGGAGCTGAGGGAATGGTCAAGGATATCAGTAGGGGCTTCCTAATGATGGATAAGGGAATCAACATGAATAAATAAATAGGAAGACTGTTTATTAATATTCTACCTATAAAAGGCACAGCAGGAAGTCTTAGCAATGCCTCCTAGTGCTGCCTATAAAACAAATGCTAAATAAACGAACAACCATAGCAAAGCTTCCCTTGCTGTGGTTGAGTTTCTGATTCTTTCCTACTCTTCCTGACGTAGATGCCAATCCTCATACTGTAAGTCCCAGACACTTGGCAGATCTCTCCCTGCTCAGAGCGTCATAGAAACTGTCACATCAGAATGTAAAAAACGATCTACATGGAATTTATTGAATCTAGCATGAAAAAACTTTAGAAAGAACATACAGTCCCTTAATACATTACAGTGAATGAAAGCAGAATGAACATAAGGAAAGGAGAAGACAACATAAGTTATTATATAACCACATCAAGTAGTCATTTTTGTGCTCTTCAAGGATGACACCTGATGAACTCTATTTCTACAAAAATTTCCACTTACTCATAATTAAAAGAAATGTACTTTGAATAACTTACTGTTCCAAATAACTATCATACGTCTATATGAACACACAGGTGTCTAAGATGTATAAACCATAAACTGGCTGATGTTTACTAAATATTATTGGCAAGGCACAGAAACCTGTTTAATCTTCACAACATCCCTTTAATGCTGGAACCGTTGTCCCATTTTATAGATGTAGAAACTGAGGCACAGAGATGGTAAGGGAATTGCTCAGAGTGATGGGATTAATGGCTGGTAAAGCTATGATTTAAACTCTAATCATCTGCCTCCAGATCCTACATTCTTAAACTACGAAAGCTATTTCTTCTATATTATGTCTATGAATATGATTCCTTCAGAGAAATTAGATTCTGAGCATTTAGATGCTACCCAGGTGTTTAAATAAATTTAGTTATGTTTATGAGAAAATCCTGTTTTATCTTTTATAATAGAGATAACTAGATTAGGCAAAACATTCATAATAACTTCCCAAGGGACAAATAATTTTTTCCTTTTGAAAATAATGAAAACATGACATATGGCATTTGCATCAAATCTGGAGAGTCATCTGGCCTCCTTCCTTCCTTAGATCTGCCAGCAATAGGTCTGTTTGCAGTGTTTGAGTAGGCGAGCTGCCTACATTCAAAATGGCATAGATAACTGGCACAATTAGTGAGAAAATTGAGAGGGTTTCTGTTTTTCCAGAATTATTGAGGTAACTACTACAATTCTTCATTTCCCTTTGGCAGATGGCCTGCTGGCCAAGCACCCATTAGCTTCCTTTCTCATATCTCACCTGCTTCAACATCATGGTCCAGGGCAATGCTATTCGTTACAACGACTCGTTTTACTATCACAGCACTGCTCATTATGAATGACCTGTGTGTACACTTTTGCATCTCCAGCAAAATGACAAAAGACAAAATAGCAGAACTGGCTCATTTCCCAGTGAGCTCTTGCAAATTCCTTACATGTTTCAGAGAATGTATCATGGCTGATAAACGTTTATCAAGTTAACATCAGGGAAATAAACATAATCACGGTTTCATGGGAGCCATTTTGGTATACAGCCTTCCTTCTTCTTTGATCCACCCTGTTGGGGCCTGACAGGTGGTGTCCACCCTCTCTCTGGGCTCTCACTATGGCTGTTATCATCCTTCCCTAGTGCACAATTGTGCTGGCTCAAAACCGACAATGCATTCTTGTTGGTAGAGCTCCCTGTGGATTAGGACTCAGTCTTCAAAACCTTATGGGGACTCAGTTTGCCCCAAAAGAGATGAAGTCCAACAAAATTATCAAACAGATGCAGGTTTGCTTTTGATATCACTTGTCTGCCCTCTTGCTTCTCCCTCTGGATCCCTGCCCTGGCCTGTCCCAGAAGCTGGGCACAACAGACTCTCTCCCAATGCATCAAAACCTTTCATACAGGAAGGGGCCCAAATGAAGAGTTTTACAACTTAATGTGAATAATTTACTTTCTACATAGTGTATAAGCTCTTCTACCTAACGGTGGAATACAAATCTTTAGTCTTTATAAATTATTGTCAGCTATAGGGAGTAGACAGAAAAGGTTTTTGAAAGAGGCAATGTTCTCAGGGGTCACAACTCAAATGCCTGCCAATGCCAGTCTGGTATGTAAATGAATAGAGCAGGCTGGGATAGGACATGAGGGAGTAGTGAGGCTTGGAGCAATTTGAAGAACTCACAATTTCTCCAAACACACTGCCCTTGTTGTCATAGAAGAATGCAATCCTAGCCTTGTTAGATATTCTATTTTGTTTCAATAGAAGTGGACAATATGTCCTTTTATGTGACTTTTTCTGATTGTTACATGTTGCTAATCAATTGAAAATCTAAAAACCCTCTGTTGGCCTAACAAAAATACACTGTGGGCCAGAGATATCCCAATGGCATGCAGCTTGAGACATCTACCTTGGACATCTGGTCTTTAGCTCCAAATCCCACAACCCCTGAATATTTAAATTGTGTATGGTGGTATCCCCAAATCTAACCTAGTCCAAGAGCTGGGAATCAACATCTTTCGTGAGGAGAATCCTTTATGGTTTTCAAGGCACTGTTAACACGAATGATATCATTTGATTTTCAAAATCATCAATCTGTATAACCTTATTATTGGTTATATGGTAATATATATTATCCACTTGACTATGATTAAATATATGTCTCTGTGTGTTATCACATTATACATGTACATGATTTTGTATAATTGTCTGCTGTGAGATGATGTGATGACAGGAAAGTTCTCTACAAATTCTTAAAGGTAAATTATGTAATTTACATACAACAACTAAAACCAGATCATGCAAAAAGGGAGCTTGGAGATAAACCATTTCCTGGGTCAGAAATTAACAGAGCAAAAAGTTGGTTATAATCTAATAGACGGCATAAAAAACTTAACCTACTAAGATTCTGATCTCTTGGTAGTGGGATTATTGGTGAGTTTGGTGAAAAAGAGTTTTATGACAGTGAGGAAGTATCCATTCTCTCTAGGGGAGAGGACACTCGGGCTCAAACATGTAACCCAGCTGGTCCTGTCCTAGGGATAGATAAATAAATTGTTATCAGAAAAAGAACCCACTGGTTTACCAGAGCCCAGAGTCTCCTTTTGTAATGATTTGGTGATCACTGAGTAGCTTATCATAATTTGTCATTTACCTGGATTTTTAAAAAGAGAGTGGATGCACTCAACAAACACCCCAAGCCCAAAGAATCCAATTTAAAAAATGGACAGAAGATACGAACAGATATTTCTCCAAAGAAGAGAGACAGAAGACACATGAAAAGATATTCAACATCACTCATCATCATGGAAATGCAAATCACAACCATAATGAGATATTCTCTCACACCTGTCAGAATGGCTAAAATAAAAAACACAGGAAACAACAGGTGTTGGCAAGGATGCAGAGAAAATGGAACCCTCACACACTGTTTGTGGGAATGCAAACTGGGGCAGCCTCCAGTTTGGAGGTTCTTCAAAAAGTTAAAAATAGAATTACCATATGATCCAGTAATTCCACTACTGGGTATTGACCCAAAGAATATGAAAACACTAATTTGAAAAGATACATGCATCCCCTATGTTTATAGCAGCATCATTTACAATAGCTAAATTATACAAGCCGCTCAAGTGTCCATCAATAGACGAATGGGTAAAGAAGACGTGGTATGTATATACAATGGTGTATTACTCAGCCATAAAAAAGAATGAAATCTTGCCATTTGCAACAACATGGATGGCTCTAGAGGGTATTATGCTAAATGAAATAAGTCAGTCAGAGAAGATAAATACCATATGATTTCACTCATATGTGAAATTTAAGAAAAAAAAATGACAAAAAGAAACAAGCCAAAACAGACTATTAACTACAGAGAACAAACTGATGGTTATGGGGGGTGGGGGTGGGGTGGGTAAATAGATGCAGGGAATTAAGAGTTATACTTATCGTGATAAGTACTGTATAGAATAGTAATATAGATGAATAATGCATAGAATTGTTGAATCACTATATTATATACCTAAAACTAATATAATATTGTATATTAACTATAGTGGAATTAAAATTAAAAAAAAATCACACAAAAACACAAAAGAGAGTGGATGCACTAGCTGGAAGAAATGGGTATTCAGGCCCCTTGGCTGTCACATTTCTTGCTATAAATTTATAAATTGCCAATCAGGCATGTAAGTCAAAGTCCCGAGAGCATGCTTACAGTGAGTCTCCGAGCGAGGGGCCAGCTCTGAGTGCTGGCCCAAATCATGATTCAGAGCCTGATAAACCAAGGACATGGTTTATCTGTAATAAAACCCTCATCAAAGTCAATGTCATCTTCTGAAGGATCCTGACAGTCCACTGCCTGCCATCGAGCACACTTCTCGCCTTGCCACTTCATAGTCCAAATTCCCATTTGCTAGAGAAGAATCCAAGGTCTAGGAGATTAGGTGGTTTGCCTGCATCATGAGCCAATTTCTCTCCTTAGGCTGGCTTTCCTCCTACTACAACAGCTGTGGGTGGTTCCAGGTGGGCCCAGAAATGATGTGGGAACCTAAGGCTAGTGATATGGTTTGAGCATCGTCACCTGCTGCCACTGAGGACCCATTTCAATGTGTAGTCAGGCAAAACCCAAGCAGGTTATCTTTCTCCTTCCCTTGTTTGTGTCTAAACCTCAAAATGAAACTTGCTTAACCAAGCCTATGAAGCTGGGGCAATGAAGACTTTCATGAGCAGCATTATTGAGATATAATTTACATACAATAAAACTCATCCATTTAAAATGCACGATTCAGTCATTTTTAGTATGATTACACAGTGTAATTTAATCTAATGTCATAATCTCATTTTAGAACTATTTTCCCACCTCAGAAAGAAAACTCATGCCCGTTAGCAGTCTTTCCTGCTGCAACCCCGTCTAGGAATCCGCTAATCCACTTTGTGCCTCTTTGAGATTTGTCTATTCTGGATATTCCATATAACCAGAGTCATACCATGTGGTCTCTTGTGACTGGCCTCTTTTGCTGAGCACCACGTTCCTGAGCTTCATCTGTGTTGGACTGTGGATTAGTATGACACTGGTATGACAAAGCCTTGGAGAATAATTGTTGTGGCCAAAACCCCGAAGTGCAAATGGCTGGTGACATGCTTTTTTTTTTATTAGTATTCCAGTGACTTTTTTTTTTTTTTAAAGATTTATTTATTTATTTGAGAGAGAGAGAGCGTGCAAGAGCGTGAGCATGAGTGGGAAGGACAGAGGGAGAGGGAATCTCAAGCAGACTCCATTCTGAGCACAGAGCCGGAAATGGGGTTCAACTTCACGACCCTGAGATCATGACCTGAGCCGAAACCAAGAGTCAGATGCTTAACCGAATGAGCCACCCAGGCGCACCTGGGTTCATTTTTTAAAAAGATTTATTTATTTTGAGAGAGAGAGAGCAAGTGCACAAGTGGGAGGGGCAGAGGGAGGAGGAGAGGGAATCTCAAGCAGACTCCATGCCGAGTGCGCGGCCCTGGGCTCTATCTCGTGACTCTGAGATCATGACCTGAACTAAAATCAAAAGCTAGAGACTCAACCAACAATGCCACCCAGGTGCCCCACTGGGTTCATTTTGCACGTTCTCTTCCCTCCAACCATCCTTTTCCCCCACCTGCCAGCCCACGCAGCTCACTGTCCTGCAGAGACTCCTGCTAATCTTGCACTTTCCTGGGCGGGAGCCTCCCCTGCGTCCAGGGCTCTGAGGGAGCCCTCTTTTCAGCACCTCTCTTCAAGTCCACAGGTGGAATGAACTGTCCTATCTCTGAGCTCCTGCCAGTCCCGACTCAGAGTCCAGCCCCTATCTCTGTGCATCCCAGTTATTACTCTGAGTGAGTGAGGGCAGGGACCAGACCTCAGTCATCCTCTCCCCCGTCCATCCCATCAGTCATACGCTTCACTCAACAGAAACGCTACAGATCAAATCAAATCCAAGGATGACAACACAAATGTGACCTATTTGGAAGTTTCATAAAGTAACAGGAAAATAACAAAGTTCCCCAAGGGAGATGCACTGTCTACCTGGGAAACACTTTAATGGCAGAGAGGCCATACAAAACTTGAATAAAACATTTTTTAAGAAAAAATAGGTTTTCCAAAGTTCTACCACATGTGACACCCTCCCTTCTAGCCTTCACTGAGCAAATATTAGTGCAAGACCCCAGCTGTCTCTTTAACTCTCCCAGACTGTAGAGTCCCATTCTCCAAAATGCCCTTTGAAGTCAGTATTTCCAGTTCAGGTTTCCTGGGACTAGCATGGCTAATTTGGTATGGTGTGTCTGCCCACTTGGAAAGGCCTTATTCAGGGCTAAAATATGACTTCTGTGGGGTCTTCACAGAAAATCGCAATCCGATTTTCTAGTGTGGCCAAGGTCAAATCAGTTGGCATGTGTCTTCGATCTTCCAACTCCTATCTCGAGGCACCATATGCTTTTATGATGATTTGGGGGTCTATCAGTGGCAGCAAAGCCAAGGCAGGGTAATGGAATCAAACTTGTCATCACTCTCATTTGCTCGGCTTCCCAGTATCTGAATAATGGCAGGACCGAGAAGGGAGCCACGGATGCTACCTGCACTTCTCTATCTTGGGCTCCCCACTTTGCCTCGGAACGTCTCCCTCACACTGACTTCCTCTGGCAAATTGTCAGCACCTGACTCTGCTTTCATTTTCATTCTCATATTTCACTCCGGGAGCCTGCTACGTGGCTAGTCCTGACAAGAATAAATTTATAAGGATGCAAGCTGCAGAAAGCCTGGAATATATTCCCGTTAAAGGTCCATGGGGGCAACAAAGAAATCATCTCTAACTCATTTTTGAGCACTGCAACAAGGGCATTTTCCAGGGGAGAAAAATCATGTTTTATTGTTGCACTTGTAATGTTCACAGCTGTTAAGGACTTTGCCACCTCTAATGACAATACATTATGGGGAGCATTTCAGCATCTGCAAGGGGAGGTAGAACTAGTTGCAGAGGGCTGGCCTCAGCTCCTCCCGGCAGCTGCACTTTTCACCGAACAAAATCAATTACTATGTATCTTGATGCTGGAGGTAGGCTATTGGTTTTTAACTAATCAAGTTCTGCGGTGATTCCTCCCGCAAAATAATTATTAATGAGAAGTGAGATGAGAAAACTGCACTTTGCCTTGAGCAGTCTGTGATATGCTAATATCTCCTATTGCTGAAATGCTAATGAATCAAAATATAATCATCATCTAGACAGAAGTGAGCACAGAGTTTGGAATCAGGAGACACAGATGGGAGTCATTCCTCTGCCACTTACTGGCCAGCTGGGTTGAAAACCAGTCTCAGTTACGCCATTTGTAAAATGGGCTTCTCTTGAGGATCCCATGAAATCACGTATATTAAATAGCAACACAGAGCAATTCGTTAATGTAAATATAAAACCACGTGCAAAAACTCACATGCATATGAATGTCCTCGGAGATAAATGGGATCTGTTTCTGTGGTCTTCAATTTGGGATCTCCTAAAGCATTGCATTAGAGGAAGTATAAATACTGCTTTGCAAAACATCTCCCCTCAACAGATCTTGCAGACATACGACTGGCATCTTTGAACAATAGAAGTAGGACAAGATTGCTTCGCTAGGAAAGGGGAAGATTTGGAAGTAATTTATCTGGGTGTTAGAAATGGGGTGTTAGAAACCTTCAAAAGTGGATAAGAGCCCACCATGTGGTGATGAATTATATAAAGGAGAGCCGTGTGATGGACTACTACACAGCCTTTGAAAATGACCTTTCATGACATGGAAAAATATTCATGGCATCTGCACTGAGAAAAGTGAGATTCTTAACCAAAAATGTATGCGTGTGTTTTTAGATAGATATGTATATGTCAATTTATGTCTAAAGACTACGAAGTGGTTGTTAAGGACTGAATGCTTGTGTCCTCCCTCCTCCCCAAGAGTTCATAGGTTGAAAACCTTCTCTTTCCCCGATGCGATGGTACCGGGAGGTGGGGTCTTTGGGAGGTAATCGGGATTTGAGGTCATGAAGGTGGAGCCCCCATAGATGGGATTAGAACTCTTAGAGTCACAGAGTGCTTGCCTCCCCTCTCTGCTCTTCACCATGTGAGGATACAAAGAGATTGGCAGTCTGCAACCCCGAAGAGGGACTTCATCAGAACCTGACATGCTGGCACCTTCGTCTCAGACTTCCAGCTTCCAGAACTGTGAGCAACACATTTCGGTCATTTATAAGCCACCCCGTCTATGGTACTTTGCTACTGCAGCTTGAACTAGGACAGAAATACACTAAAATTACATCTATACAAGTACAAAAATGGGGATGACCTGCTTAAGAATAGTTCATCTTAAAAAAAAATCAATTTTAGAGGACTATAAATTTAATATGAACTGCAATTTAACATGGATGCTAAAAAAATTTAATGCACTCAGAATCTGCAGAACAGGAGTATAAATAGAGAACATATCAGGAAATAGTATCAATATATTCTGGCTTGCTCAGAACTTATCTGGTAGAAGCAACCACATTTTTTTTTTTAATGGAGTTTGTTCAGAGATGGAAGATCAGCAGCCAGATTCCTGCTAAATGTTTTCTACTTAGTGCGCCATTTAACCCTCCTGATTATCTTATGGGTTCCATTCCATGTTTTACATTGATTTTTGTATTCATTTAAATAAGACAGCATCTGAGTCCAGTGGTTAAGGGCATGTAGCCTGGTTGCAAATTCTGCATCTATAATTTACTAACTAAATGACTTTGGACAAAGACAACTCCTCCAAGGCTCAGTTTCCTCCTTTGTAAAGTGGGATAATAAAGTCACCTACCTCAGAGTGTGGGAATGAGAATATGTAAAATACTAATTGCAATTCTCCACACACACTGAGTACTTTTTAAATGTCAATTATTATTAGTAGTAGTTATTGAAGTGAACCAGAGTTTTTTTGTTTTGTTTTGGAAGCTGAGAGAGGAATATTATGATTGTGGCAACAGATTAAGAGGAGTTCTTGGAAGGACATAAATTCAATCTGAAGGAATTGAAGAATGGAAGAGCAGATGGTCTATGCCTCTAAGGGCTTCCACTTCAGATCCGTCTCTGTGTGGGAGGGCGCCATCTTTCCCATGCTGTCCCTTACTCCACATTCTCTCATCTTTTCCTTTTTATTAATTGCCAACTGGAGCCATTCGCTAAGGAAGGAGTATTACTGAGGCTTTTGCAAGATGAAGAAAAGATGCCATTCAAGGAGGGAACCAAGACAGGACTGCGAGGGCAGTGAAATTTCAGATGTATTACTTAGTTTAGAGGTCCTAATCTGAATTTTGTCAATGCATACAGAATTCTGCCCTGGGAGTTTAGTTCATACTAAGTTAAACCCATGAGGGCTTGGTTTATCAACCAAAATATTAATTCATTGGCAATGCATAATACAAGTACCACAAGAAAATATAGCGAAAAATTCACTACCCATTAGTCAGGGAATACTCTCCCTGGGAAAGCCAATTTTTATAGTCAGAAGTTTGGCTTCTGAAAATGAAGGACTTGTTGCCATGAAGGCTTTTCCCTTTGTTGTTTTTCCTGCTGATTGTCCAGCATCGCCATTGGAGAATGCCTGATGCAGTAACTGCTCAATAAATTGCTGTTGAGGTGAATAAAAGAATGGAAGAACAAAGGAAGGAAGGAGAAAAGGAAGGAGGAGGGATAGCAGGAGAGCAGAGGGAGGAAGGGAGGAAAGATAATTTCAGGGGCTAGTGTCATCAATCAAGGAGAGCCTGACTCTTCTGTCACTGTCACCCTAAGGCTAGCCATACAACATGATCAGGCTTGCTGGCAGGTGCTGAGGGCATCCTGATCACTGAATAGGACTATTGTCCCAGTGGCAAATTCTTGTTTAAGCAAACATTCCATAGACACCCAGAAAGAGGGCTGGAGCCAGGAGAAATGGGACATCACAGAAACTTAGCCTCCGTCCTTTCTTTCCTAGCATTTGGCCATAAGACTCATGCAATGGACTTATGCTTTCTTATGAAACTCTAGATTTTTGTTATTGTTTTATTTTTCCTTATTATTTTTTTAAAGATTTATTTATTTATTTATTTTAGGTGGGGAGAGGCAGAGGGAGAGAGAGAGTCCCAAGCAGATTCCCTACTGAGCAGGGAGCCTGATGTGGGGCTTAATCCCACCACCCTGAGATCATGACCTGAGCCAAAAATCAAGAGTCGGACGCTTAACTGACTGAGACACCCAGGTGCCCCTTGTTGTTTTAATTTAAACTCCATCACCGGGGGAAGTACTGAGTACTTGCAACTGATGAGCTTTCATCTTAGATCTGGGGAGAAAGCTTAAATGAGTTCGGAAATGGATTTCTCATTTTTTAAACGAAACTTTCTTACATTAGATTTTACAATATTACTTGTCTGTCCTTAACAATCAGCTGAAGACCTGAAAGCCTCCGCTTTCCCTTATCCTCAAATGGAATTACTTCTCACACATTTAATCTCATCATTCAGTCCCAAATCCACATTCCGCAAATGAATAATGACTACTTATGAAACCCTTAAAATTCTATTACATTTGTATCTTATGGTGAGCCAAAACAGACCACAAATGTGTTAACCACATGACCTCTGCCACTGTTAAATCTCCAAACTGCATTTTCCCTCTTTTCGTTCTCTTCTTTATTTTCTGTGTCTTTCCTTTATTTTGGCGTTCAGTTTTCCCGTTTTATTTTTATAATTGCACCCTTAGTACATAGATCATTGAAGAATTCAAGCAATAGAGAAATTATTATACAGGGTATGAAATTCTCTCTTCAAGCAGCTCCCCCTATTTCCAGAGGTAATCATGTTTGACCATTAAATTCACAGCCCTCCAATCCTTTTACATCTCCATAAGAATATATAAGAGTATGTAAGGTTATTTTTTAAAACATAAACTGGACCTTACTGTGTGTATTACTCTGTGATTTTTTCCACTTAACAATATTTTTTGAGATAGTCATGTGTCAAATCACATAGGGCTACCACATTTTTTCTAGTAGCTCTATAGTTTTTAATAAAATGGACACACCATGATGCATTGTGCTATTCTCAGTGCAAGGTTATTTAGGTTGCTTCCAATTTTATTTTTAGTGACTCCTTCTTTGAAGATGTTTATGCACATATGCAAGTAGGTATAAATACAAGATGACAGCTAGAACTAGAACTGTTAAGTCAAAGAGCACATGCACTTAATCTTTTAATAGAACTCACTTAACTTCCCTCTAAAAAGGCCATCCAAATACACACTACTCTCCATAATCTCTGTGAGTCTCTATGTCCATGTATCTGTGCCAACACGGACATTTATTGATCTCCTTTGGGATCTGTTTACTATCAGATAATTGAAGAAAAACCATATCTCATTTATATTACCTTGGTGATTAAGAAGATCAAGTATAAGTTTATATGTACTTTAGCCATATATATTTTTTCTTCTGTGAATTTGACCATTATTATCTTGGGTTAGTTTTTTCTCATTGATTTGTATTTTGTATATTTTCAACAGTAATCTTTTTTCCACCAATATGTAACATATATTTTTCCCTAGTGCCCCTTATACTTGTTTATGGTGGTTTTTTTTAATTCAGAAAAAAAAAATTTTTTTAAAGATTTTATTTATTTATTTGAGAGAGAGAATGAGAGAGAGAGAGCACATGAAGCAGGGGAGGGTCAGAGGGAGAAGCAGACTCCCTGCTGAGCAGGGAGCCTGACGCGGGACTCGATCCCGGGACTCCAGGATCATGACCTGAGCCGAAGGCAGTCGCTTAACCAACTGAGCTATCCAGGCGCCCTAATTCAGAAAATTTTTTAAAAATTAAATTATCAAAGGTACTCTGACTGCCCCAGCTCACTGGCTGGAGAGAGTTTCTGGGCATGATGCAGAGAGGGAAACCCAGGCAGAAGGTGGCAGTTTCCTGAGTTGAGGTGACACACTTGGGGGTCGGGTAGGCCAACACAGCTATAGTTTGAGGGTAGCACTTCAGAGAGGAAAGCAACACAGAGAACTCCAGAGACTTGCAGAGGATGCACCTGGAGAATTCCATTGAGTACTGATGACACATGGGTATGAGGAATCTCTCTGAGGCTAAGGAAAGAACCAACCCAAAGGATTAGAGTGAACAAGCCCACACAGTCCAGGAGGTTGTATGTCCTCGACAGCCAGATTAGAAAACCGCATCATTCAGGAGCACTGATTAGGATATGAAGGATGGTCTTGCCTCAGTAATGGGGAAAATTGCTTTGACCCAAAGGGATCAAAGTGTTTTCAAGTAACTTAACTATGTGGCAGGACAAAGCTCAAGAATATTTATAGGAATTCAAAAATCCAGCAACCAATAAGGTAAAATGAAAAATAGCTGGCATCTAATAATAAATTATACAGCATGCAAACAGCAGGAAAATATAACCCTTAATGAGGAGAAAATCAATCCACCAAAACTGATCCGGAAATAACACAGATTTAAGAATTAGTAGATCAGGACAGTGAAGCAGTTATTACAACTGTGTTCCATATGTTTGAGAAGCTAAAAGATTGAACATGTTAAGTAGAGGCATGAAGGATATTTTAAAGACCCAAATAAAATTTCCAAAGATGAAACTTAATGTGTGAGGTTAAAACACACTGAATGGGATGAATGCCAGGGTAGACATTGCCAAAGAAAAAAATAGTGAACATGAAAGCACAGCACTGGAAACAGTTCAAAATTAAATCATGAAAATGACTAGAAAGAAAGAATACAGAGTCAGTGAACTAAGGGCACTCCCAGGGATTGAGTACACACAGGAGAGAGAAGGGGAGGGAACCACCAAAATATTCAAAGAAAAAATGGCTAAAATCTTTCCAAATTTGAGGAAAACATTTATAGCTGTATAGACCACAGGTCCAAGATGTCAACAAATGATAAGCACAAGAAATATGAAGACAACTACACTAAGGCACATTATCATCAAATTGCTTAAAAACAGTGATAAGAGGAAAATCCTAAAAGCAGCCAGACAAAGGACATTATGTTTGATGAACAAAGATCACAATGGTGGTGGACTTTTTAACAGAAACAGTTTAAGTTAAAAGCTAGTGTAGCAACAACCTAAAAGGTATTGAAAGAATAATACCATCAACCCAGAGTTCTTTATTCAGCAAGAATAGCTTAGAAATTAAGGCTCAAGGAGAATGTTTTTAGATATACAAAAGCTGGAATAACTCATCACCAACAGAGGTGCTATAAAAACTGTTAAAGACCTTGAAGGTAAGTGGGAAACAACAACAACAACAACAGAATGAAACCTTGACCTGTGCAGATAAATGAAGATTTCTAGAGAAAATCTTTGTGACCTTGGATCAGGCAAAGATTTTCTAAATAAAACCCAAAAGCATTATCTGTAAGAGAAAAAAAATGATAAATTGAACTTTACCCAAATCAAGAACTTCTGTGCTTTGAAAGACCCCCCCGCCCCACCTTAGAATAAAAGGACAACCTACAGATAAGACAACATTTGCAAATCACATACTGGATAAAGGCCTTAATCTAGAATATATAAAAGCTCTCAAAACTTGGCATTAATAAAACAAACAACCCAATATAAGATGGGCAAAAGAATTTGAAAAGAAAATATTTGGATAAAAAGTAAGCACCTGAAAAGGTGCCGCACATCATTAGCTATCAGGCTGTGCAAATTCAACTCACAATGAGATATGGCTACTTGCATACCACAATGACTGACCCTAGCAAGTGCCGGTGAAGATGTGGAGGATGGGTGTGAAACTCATACACTTCTTGCGGGAATGTAAAATGGTGCGACCATTTAGGAAAAGACTTTGACATTTTCTTAAGATTTAAACATACACACACTATATGATCCACTTATTCTGATCCTAGGTATTTATCCAAGGGAAATGAAAGCATATGCTTATACAAAGACTTGTACATGAGTGTTCACGTAACCCTGTTTGCTATAGCCCGAAACTGGAACCAACCCAGATGTCCATCAACAGGTGAAAGATCAACAAATTGCTGTCTATCTATATAATGAAATACTATTCAGCAATAAAAAGGGAATACATTATTAATATATACTCTCTCATGAATCAATCTCAAAATAATACCAAATAAAGAAGACAGGGAAAAACAGTCTGTTCTAGAATCCTTGAAGATGGAGCTGATCTGTTGTGACAGAAAGCAGATCAGTGATCGTCTGCTTATGAAAGGCAGGAGGAGGGAAGGGTAGGGAAAAAGAGGGGGATTACCAAGGGGCCCAGGCAGAATTTTGGGGGTGATAGTGATGTTTTTTATCTCAATTACTGTGATGGTAGTATTGTGGTTTTGCATCCTGATTATTGATTACTGTGGTGGTTTCACTAGTATCTGTATCTATATAATGTCAGAATTTTTAAAATTACACACTTTAAACATGTTCATTGTATAGTCAATAAATGTGTCCTAAATCACGTCATTAAAAAAAAAAACCCTGAAACTGGGAATGGCTTAGCTGGGTTCTCTGCATGTAGATCTCACTATCTGTAGTCAAGGTGTCAGCCCGGCCACATCCTCATCTGGAGGCTCAGCTGGAGAAGAATCGTCTTCCAAGCTCACCCAAGTTGCTGGCAGAATTCATTTCCTTGCAGTTACAGGGCTCAAAGCTTTAGAATCTTTTGCTGACTCTTGGCCAGAGCCTTCCCTCAGCTCCCGCTGTTCTGTCATGTGACCCTCTTCCTAGGCAGTTTACGATATGGCAGCTTGCTTCTTAAAGGCCAGTAGAAGGAGAAAGAATGAATCTGCTAGCAAGACAGGGTCACATAACATAATGTAACCCAGGCGTGACATCCTATCTCTTTATCATAAAACATAACATAATTGCGGAGGGATATCCTATCACTCTTGCCATATTCTCATGGCTAGAAGCAAGTCACAGGCTTCACCCACACTCTAAGGGAAGAGATTACATATATCACACATATTATAGAATGAACACCAGGAGGAGAGGCCATCTTGGAGGCTGAGAGCCACACAGACATTCCTCTTTAATGAACTTTAATGAAAGTAAAATTTAAGTAACTTTCATGAAAAATTCTTCAAAAATTTGGTTCTTGTTTTTGATAGATGTCATTTATCAAGTTTTGTCTCTTTTCCAGTTGTGCTTTGAAGTATATTTTGTTTTCTTTTGGGTCTGTGTGACTCTTTTTCATTTCATTGCTTTGTTCAGAATTTGGTATTGAATTACATCAAATGCAATTTTGGCATCTATGGAGATGAACATATGGATTTAATTTTTAAAATCTGTTAAGATGGTGATATTATTTCCCACTTGTTATAATGTAGTGAATAATCAGTGATGATTCATCACTGTATTCCTGGGAAATACCCTTTTTAATACATTGCTGGGTTTGATTTGCAAGTATTTTATTTAGGATTTTTTTTTTGAAACTAAATTCAGAAATCAGCTCAGACAATTGCTTTCTTTTTACTTTATGGTATTTTATTCTGTTATTCTAGCCTTAAAGAATGATTTGGAAAGTTTTCTAATATTTTTCTCTTCTTTGGAACCATTTATGTAATATAAGAAGTATATATTACTTAAACATACAGCAGGATTTTCCCGTGAAGCCATCTAGGATTTTTTGCTGCCCACAGTGCAACGAATGCCGAGGATGAAAAAGGGCTCCCTGGCTAGGCAGGCCTCAAGACAGTGACCGTACAGTCACTATGATCATTGCTCTTCACAACTTGTATTCAACGTTCTTGAGCTTGGAGTGTCCCCATAAAGCCCAGGCAAAATTCAATCTCACTCCCTCAGTGGTACTCTCCCTCATGTGATCTGGGATTGTATTGTTTTGTTTTGTTTTGCTTTTTCACAATCTCCTTTCTCTGTGGATCTGATCCTATTTGCTTTTTAAATTTTTTGTAGTTCTTCAGAATTTCTGGTTCCTTCATGGCACACTTTCTTATTAACCAGAGGCTTAATTCCAACAAATTTTATGTTATTATTTCAAGGAACTTGGGGTAAAAGAGAAAACAAAGTATTTTGTTACAATTGCCATCTCGATTCTGCCTTATTTTATTTTATTTTATTTTTAGGGAAGAAGGGTTGGGTGAAACTTAGATGATGAAATTTGCTGTGAAGTGAAGGCTTGTAAAGCTTTAATTGTGTATTTGGACTTGCTTCAGATTTACTAGGCTTCTACGATGCTAGATTGGCTGCTGATTCTAAGAGACAAAAGTAATTTTGGCAGTGCAGAGGACTTTTGGGAAGAAATATATTGATATTTAGACCTATGGAATTAATTGGAACAGTCTATGATTTTTAAAGCTTTTTTAAAAAGGTCATTCAAAGTTTTCTAAGCTTTGAAGATTGGATCCTGATTTGAAAGGCAGATTAGTAGCAGCCTTGTCTAAGACAGAAGGAGTTCCTAGTCAATTATTAAATAAATCTATGGTGAATAAACTTAAGGTTTCTATTCTTTCCCCAAACGGCAACTCCCCAATAATGCAAATATTGACAGTTAAATCATGCAGTCATATTTAGGTGTTGTCGTTCAATTCAATATTTGGCACATAACCCTGAATATTACAGAATTAAGTTGAATCAGATCATTAGAGTTTGTATAATTAGCGCATCTAATATAAAACAATTTAACTGAGATAAGATGGGTCAACCTAAAACCAACCATATTACAAAGGAAATAAACACGAGGTTGCAAGTTTTCTTTATCTGCTATGCTTTCGTTCTGTCTCAAACTGAATGACTTCACAGCAACATCCTATATACATCTTCTGCAATTACCTGAGCTTCAGGGAGCTTGAAATTAGTTTAAAATTGTTTGTGATAATTGGATTTCATTAATTATGGGAGGTGTTGTGACTCTGTAGGCAAGTAACTAACTGAAATGTCAGAGATTAAGGCCCCTGAGGTTCAAAACCTTACATCGCAAGCCCTTTCTAAAGACACTGGAACTGTAGGTGTACCGGGAAATCCACTTGAGTCTGGCCTTTGCCTTCCTGTTCAGAGTTAGGAGACATCTCGCTGGATGTGAAGGAAACATATGACATGTTCACTGGTTTCCACCCTGCCAGAGCCACACCTGTTTCAATGTGCTGGCCCTCCCTGGAGAATGGTAAGCTATCAGCTTTCTTTGCCAATACTAATCTTGGGCAAGATGCCATACTCTTCCAGAACCTCAATACTCTCTGCTGTAAGTCAGGGGGAAATTCCACCTCTTTATTTCCCAAGATGGCCAACAGGAAGAAATGACTGGGGGAAAAAAAGTGCCTGTAGAAATAAAATGCTAAATATATAACTGTGCCCAACAGAGGAGCCATAAAGGGAAAGAGGCAGCCCTGAGACTAAAAACAGAATTGGCTGGTGAAATGTGTTTGAACTCTTAAGCAATAACCTTTAATTAATTTAGGGCATTTAATAAGGCAGATTTAATTAGATAAATAGGAAAGAAGTCTTATGACTCTGAACTGGGAAGACACAAATATCCATACCCATATCTACATTGCAGGGTCCTTGATTATTACATTTTCAGTGATGGAGCAAAACCCGTACCTTTGTCTTCACCCTAGAAACTGACTAATGTGAAAATGCTACATCCTTTTGCTGCCAATAAACAGAGACTAGAAGCTGGTTATTTCTCTGGAAGATTTTAATGTGCAAAGGGAAGAACCTAAATTGATACTTTTATAATTGTTTGGATTTTCAAGTACCCAGTTTTTAAAATGGCTATAGGATCTCAGATATTAAGGGAAAAAGAAAGAGGAATGATTTATAGAACAGTTTCTGCATCGGAAGAACCCACTATTCTCTGACATGGAAAGCTGTGAAAGTAGAGGAAGTGGTGAGATGTTATTAATCAATCACGTTTCTGGACTTCTCATCTGTTTTGTTCCTGGGATGAAGTCTTTATGGCCTGGATCTTTAGACCATCATAATGCCAAATTACATGACTCAGATCTGCTCCAATCTACTCTGAGGGGCAGCTCTGAAATAAAACTAGAAATGGCACACTAACCCTTAGCTTTTTATTGTAATTTTATTTTATTTTTAAGTAGCACTTACATTATAACAAAATGCCCCTTGTGTCTGCTAGATTCCTGTATAAATGAAGTGGAAATTAGATACACAAGCATGCATACTACATTCAATCACGGAAAACCTTCATTCTTGTGCAAATTAAAATGATCCTCTGCACAGATGCAAAAGAACTCATCCAAGTAAAAACATTTACATGTAATTTACAGAATGTTTTCTCCCTTGGAAGCAATTGCTTCCCCCAGAATCATAAAAACCTACATTTTAAATGTTGACTAATGCTCAAAGACACTGAACCAAGCTAATAAAATGCAGAAATTGAAAGAGATCCAAATGGGAAAATGTAAAATAACCATATATTTTGATCTTTTCAGGAAATGTTTATCTGACAGTAATTTTAGGCACTGTATTAAACAAATTACTTAAATTATAATTACTTATCTTCTAAATTTTGCTTCCTAATAATAGGGCAAAACATATATATATATGTATATATATATGTGCAAGATCTGTATATTTTAATGTGGATGTTTAAATTCTATGGCAAGTTTTTATTTTAAACATTTTTCTTGGCCCTCACACTGGCAGGTCCACAATGACGGCTTAGCAGACATTAGAGGGTCCGGTTTGCTGAATAAGCGTCATATCAACACAACACGTGGTTTTGGCAGTGACATACAACGATCACCACCACCTCAGAAAGATTGTCCTGGGACTCAGAGCACGTACCGTGACTACTCACTACTATTTTTCCATTCCCTTGTTTGTTGTTTGCAACTATCAAAGTTCCCAATGGGATTCTGTTGATGGGGGCAAATCCCTTCATCTCCCTCTTCGTTCAGGTGTGGTGGTGAGAATAAACACTATAATGTCTGGCTCCATGTCCAGGATAGTGCTGAGTAATGAGAGGGATAGAGAATGGGAACAATTTTACCCCAAGCTTAAGTAAAAGAAAACCACTGCAATTGGGAAGACGATTTAGCCCTGGGCTTGTGGCAGCCCAGGCAGAAAGGGAAATATAATGCACTACCTTATAAAGAGAAGCAGACCCTTTCATCAGAAGAAACACCCTCTCAGCTGAGCATCTCACTAAGAGGACTCTCCCAGGTGTCCCTAGTGGGGCACTGACCAGAGTACTGAATGGACTCCCCCATGCACCAGTGGCTCTGTGAAATGGAGCAGTGTATTCTTCATGAGCTCATTTCTCATATTGACCCTGGACCAAAGCCATGGGCATCGTGTTAAATTCGTAGCTCTGTGAAGACATTGCTGCGGGAAGCTGGAGTTACACATTCCGAATATGTACCTTTCTAGTGGTCCAACTCGATGAAACTGAGAAATCCTGGGGAGCTGATATTTTGGCAGTACCCTGGGGCTGCCTCTCTCTGCCAGCATTTGATGGGAGCAGACATTGCGAAATTGAGATGCAGAGCACAGCCAGCAGCTACTGCGTGTTGTAGGAAAAGAACTGAGGTGGTTTAGGTCTCTGACAAGTGGGAGTCAGGCTGACATTTTGCTATGAAAATAGAGAGCTGGGGCTGCTGTGTGGAGGTGCACCGTGAGATGACAGATAAGGCATGACTCTGGATGCTGATGCTCCAGGATGCGGTATCCTGTCCCCCAGGCAGGATGTGACAAGGCCACTGAAGAGCGGGCCACAGGGAACCTGCTGGGGGCCTAGGAGAAAGCTTAATTTTGAGTGGGGTGGCATCGACATGAACCTATCGGGATGACGTAGTTGCCAATGTTACCCGTAGATAATGAAAAGTCTTGCCCTGTTGGGTTGCTTCTTATCACTTTCCCTTTGGATGCCCAGAGTCTCTCCCCAAAACAAAGATCTTGGTTTTCCCGTAATTGCTACTGAGCTGTCATTTTTGAAAATAACTAACCAGCGGGTCCTGTTACTTGCTATGGCCACTTCTGGGTTGTGATCGTAGAATTGGATCATCCATATGGAAGAGGGTGCTTATCATCCTATTTGCTATGGCAGGTGGATGTCTGTCTCGGTTCATCTAAAACCTTGTCAAAAGGGAGCATAAATCCAGCCTAGTGCCCGGGACTAGTGCCTCCAGATTAACACACTTACCAAGGGAAGAAGCCTTCAACAATGAGAAGGATGTGAAGTTAAGGGTTATTTTAAAATCAGAAATCTAAGACAATTATGCAAAGAATCTGACCAACGTTTTGATTCCTCCTTTAGAACTGCCTTCAAAAAGGAAACTGTTTCACTGGTAGTTTGATGGAAAGTACTAAGCAAGATGTCAAGTGTGAGCAGCAGGGAAGAGATGCTAAGGAGAGAGGCCCCAGGCAGCAGGCAGGGGAGGAGCCACAGGTTAACCCCGCAGGAGCCTAGTGGAGGTAGCAGGGCTCCTAAGTGGGATTATCTGAGGCGTTCAGAGCAAGCCTCCAGCCCAAAGCCACATTCTCTACAGATTTCGAAAATCCATTTACAAAGCAATTCTTTCAACTAAGCTTCATCCTCTTTCTGACCTTTTATATTAAAATGTTCAGGGAAGGCCCAGTATATTAAGCCTCTACCAATTGAGTGTGAGTGAGTTTATCAGATGTTTTCACCCAGTGCAACAGTATAGAACGGGGTGGGGTGTGTGTGCATGCAAGAGAGAGAGACCGACAGACAGAGAGAGCGAGGGAGACAGAGAGAGATGTAGAGACAGACAAAGAGAGACACAGGGACACACACACACACACAGAGAAAGGCACTTGGACTTGCAGGAGGGGAAAAGGTGTATGTATATACATGGAAAGAGGCAAAGGTGTTGGAGCTTTACCTCTCTCCATGACCTATGACTGGTTACTCGATGTCTCAGAATCTCCGTTCCTTCCAGAGAAGGAAATAGAAATGCTTCCTCCTCAATCCCATGCTTAACACGATTTTTGTGGAGATTAAATAAAATCACCCTTGAAAACCACTGAGCCCACAGACGACTTTCTATCAGCATTCCTTACATGACTCATGTTACCTCATAATTTGGCCTAAGAGCTGCCCTAAGAGGAAGCAGGGGGAGATGGTGGGAAGGGGAGGCTTGATAAAGCCTGGGGTGAGAGATGGTTCAGCTTTCCTTCCCATCAATTTCTATGTTGTGCAGAATGAAAGAAACCACTTCTAGGCACCAGCATCATGGGTTAGAACAGGCTAACTTATATTTACATACAATGTTCCACTGAGGAGTCAAAGCCAGTTGGTTTCTAGGAGAACATGCTTATTTGTACACAATTATTTATTTTTTGCACCTCAAGACACATGTTTATTGGGGACACAACTCTGCGACAGGGATGACAGGAATTGTACCCAAAATAGCAAGGTCAACAAGGCCCTTGAAGGAGCTAGAAGGGTACGGCGCCCCCCACCCTCACCCACTGTACAAAAATAAACTCATGCCTATGGACCGGCAAAGAGTGGTAGAGTCACTCCTCAACAGGGACACCACCCTCTGACAGCCCTGGGACCCTGTTCTTTGATCCTCACCCCTGCCACTTCTAAGGCACTGTGACTCTCCCCTGGGCTGGGTGGCTACGCACACCATTGTTCTTTAAACATGAGCTGAGAGCTAGCTGGTAAATGGTCTTTCAGGACATGCTTTTAAAGAAACAATTCCCTATTGCTTTTCATGCACTATGTTCCAAAGCCTCTGCTAATAACTGCATTTGGATCCGATCTCTTAGTACAAATGAACCTCCCGTCAAAACTCTAAGGGCAACCCATGATATTATCTTTGCCAATTGAAATTCTCCAGGTGAAATACATATGTGCTGTAATTGGCACCTTTGAAACATCATTTTCCCATGGAAAAGCTTCCAGAGTTGCAGCCAGCAAATGCAGCCTGGCAGGTCCAGAAAGGTGAGGTCTGAGTATGAATGCTTCATTACCAGCAGGGTTTTACCCAGATGACAGAGTTTCAGCTATCTGTCAATCATGCCCATCTCTGGTCTCCCAGGAATCCAAAGGCACTAAGCTCGAGGCATCAGCCTGTTCAGATAAATAATTACCCTAACCGAGCCATTTCATAGGAAGGCAAAATTCTGTATTCTTGCCTAGAAGTGGTTGTGAATTTCACAGCTTCTTCAGCAAAGCACAGAGCAGAGAAATACGTGTGGGGTAAGCACTAAACAGTGGTTGATAAAGAGTCCCAATTTTAAACAGAGGTAAGGGCTGTACATATCCTTGTTGATCCGCAACTCTTTAAACCATTGCAGGAAAATGCCTTCATCTGATGTCACAGTAAAGATTCAATACCCAAGCCCTTCCTTAAAATAATCTCATTCCAAAAGATTTAGTTTTGTGAGCTAAATTTTCCATTTGTGTTTCACCAGTACTGTGATTTAAAAAAAAAAAAAAAAAGTAAAAATCAACTACACTTTGTATGAGTCAGGGATAGATAGATAGAGATTTATTTTAAGGAATTGACTTATGCTATTGTAGGAGGTGACGACTCTGAAGTTTGTAGGGCAGGCTGGCAGGCAGGAGACTATAGAAGAGTTAATTTTGCAATCTTGAGTCCCAAAGGCAGTCTGGAGTTTTTCTTAAGTCCTTCAACTGATCAGATGAGGCCCACCCATATTATGCAGGATAATCTGCTTTTCTCAAAGTCTGTTGATTTGGATGTTAATCACAACTAAAACATCTAGACTGGTATTTGACCAAACAACTGGGCACCATAGCCAAGACAAGTTGGTACATAAAATGAATCATCACACTTACTAAAACAAATATGCCAAACCTATTTTGACACTGTATTTCTGTCTTTCCTAAATATAACCATCTGTACCTTCAGGCTAGTGTGCCTGCTAAGTTGGAGTTGGTCTCTATTTGTCAAGTTGAATTAATGAGTTCATCAGGTACACAGTTATAGCAAAATATACAAGGACCATCTATTACACTTGAAATTTGATTATAGGGTTTCAGTTTGGTTTTAGTTCTTTCGTTTTCATGAATCTTAATTTTTAAGTTTTTCTTGATAGTTCAAAAATAATGATACCATTAAGCTCAGACTATGTGCCAGGCACTGTGCTGGGACTTTTACTTGGACTATCTTACTTAATCCTCATAATAACTCTATAAAGTAGAGTCTATTATTCTCCTTATTTTTAAAAAGATTTATTTATTTGACAAAGAGAGAGAGAAAGGGAGAGAGCACACAAGAAGGGGGAATGGGAGAGGGAGAAGCAGGCTTTCCCCTGAGCAGAGAGCCTGATGCAGGGCTCGATCCCAGGACCCTGGGATCATGACCTGAGCCGAAGGCAGATGCTTAACCGACTGAGCCACCCAGGCGCCCCCTATTACTATCCTTATTAATGAATAAAAACAAACAAACAAACAAACAAAACAAAAAACTAACACTTGGAGGAAAAAAATATAAAAGAATTGCCCCGGACGTACTGCAGGGAGCACTGGGTGTTATACGCAAACAATGAATCATGGAACACTACATCAAAAACTAATGATGTAATGTATGGTGATGAACATAACATAATTAAAAAAAAAAAAAAGAATTGCCCCAGGTCCATTAAGAGATGGGTCTGGATTCAACCAGAGACTGTCTCCAAAATGCAGACTCTTTAACCACTAAACTCCAGTGTCTGCCAAAGCTCTAGTCCAAACAGTGATTGACGGCTAGGTCAGCTGACTTTAATACAATGATCCTTATCATTGTAATTGATCTTTACAAAATCACTGACAGGGGCAGTGTTTGCTTGAAACAGCTGCTTGATCACTCATAATTGCTTACCACAAACATTCCATCTTCTAACAGTGGTAGCAGAAATCAGTGACAATAAAAACTCTCAAAAAAAGTGGTTTGAAGTAGCCTGGCCCCAAATGAAGACATCACTATCCTCCACCAAGTCAAACAGAGAGAGCGCTTTCTTCAGTACAAACCAGTATTTTTGTGCTCGGACAGTGTATCATACATTATACCGAAGGTAATAGAATTTATTTTCTTTTGTTCCCTTTCCTTTGGTATTGAATCAGTCAATATGGAGTAACAGAAAGATGTGTGTCACATTAGAGGTGTGTTTCATCAGCCATTGGGAGCCCTTAGTGAGCTGACACTCTCAGGAAGTCTATGAAAATACAGATTCCTGGTCCCATCCCCAGCGATTCTGATCAGTTGTCTGAGTCTAGCCATTTGCAGCGCTTCTCACATAAATATTCACTGGCATATTTTTGGAACCAGTGCCCTAGAGGTTAGTGACGAGCCCCTAGAAACTGAAACACAATGCTGGTTTGAGGGACTCTGAAGGACTTAGGACCTTCTCAGCTCTACCTCTTCTCTCCTCCCAGGACCACTTCAGAATTTGTGGGGCTCCTTGTTCAAAAGTTACCTAGGATTTCAAGATGGCAACCGCTGAGCATTCAACCAAGTGTGGGGCCCTTCTAAGGGTGAGGCCAGGGGTGGGGTGACCAAACAGGTGGAACACCCAGGAACGTGGCCCTGTTTCCCCCTTGTAGTGTTCTAAGGTTTCGAAGACCCAGATGACAAGGGAATGAAAGACGGGAAAGATGAGAAAGTTGAAAGGAAAAAAAAAAATCAATATAGCTGCTTCATGCTTCTGGGAAGGCTGAACTTGAATGTGTAGAACAGATGTTTGGGAGTGTAAAGAAGGTCTTCACTCACAGCCAGTAAGTTAAGTGGGGCCACTACTAGGCCAATGCTCTGATCGGTGCTATTTTCAGTAACTAGAATTCAGCTGGGCTTAGTAAAACCTGGCATTCTCATCACATAACTCATACTTCTCAAATGATGTTGGTTTTGGGGGGAAAATAGCGCATGTAACTTAAACCAGAATAAATCTGACAAGCATGAAAGTAGTGGCAAAATTTGAGAAATTCATTTTCTAGCCATAGGGGAATTTAAAAATTATTATTTCCTATTATTACTCTAAATAAAGAGGTTTTAAAAGTTAACTTCCAAATGCAAATACATCTTTAAATAGGTATGAACAATGAACAATAAATAGATGGTTAAGAAAAGAGTAACAGCGAGGGAAATAGGCCACAATTAAGAAAGTTAATCTCTTATCATTGGGGCATTTTCTCAGAGTGAGGTGACGTGGGCCCTCCCAGAAAACTCTCAACACAGCTTAACATACTAATCCTCCCTTTTTCTAAGTCTTGCTCAAATCCCACAGACAGTATGAATCTGTCATTACAAACACGTACAATCATAAAGGATCACTGAAGTTAAAGCAAAACCAAATGCTGAATATTATCAAATTTATTTTTGGGAAAAGTCCAGATGTTCCTGCTGACTCCTCCCACCCCCCAAAAGTTCTTGTCCAACATCTTTAAAAATGCTAATGTTGTGAGTTCCGATTATGAATGCACAGAGCCCCCCTTCACAAATGAACTTTTTTTTAGCCTGATCACTTGTGTGTCGCTCTTTATGGTCCAAATTAAGACATAATGCCTTCCCTTTGCTGCTGACTTAGCAACAAGCAGCACTGAACACCCAGCCAAACGCCCAGATCACACCGCCGGCTGTCTGGATAGCGGGCTTTCCTGAGCAAACACCCCGAGAGTGCCATTCCCCACACAACAACATACTTTTCAGTCCTTGCACAAAAGCTTCAATTTAATGTGGGCTGTAAAGCTAGCCTGAAAATAAATACAAGAAAAGGTCATTTTAGATTGAACACAGCTTTTCAATAATAGGAATTATCTGATGTAACACATGGGCATGTTCCTCCTTTACCCAAGAGAGCGAGAGACATTTTAGATCAATAATGGGATGAAGAAATCTAAGATCTAATATGAAATGGATAAAGACCTTAAGAGCCAGATACGTAATATTTGGCTAATGACTAAAGTAGGAAGCCATGATTAGGATAAGTAGAGCAAATCAGAAGGCAATTTCTCCCACCCTAGGAAAAAAGTTTCTACTCTTGCTTGGCGTTGTCCGAAGTTTTTGAGCAGTTAAATAAGCATAATATCGTGTTCACTAATAGCAGACAGGAGCTGAGATAGATTTCCACCATATATGTGGTTCATTGTTTTAAAATGCAGTAACTTTTGATGATGTGTTCTCAAGAGGCATGAGATAGAAAACAATTCCCTCACTGGCTTCTCTCTTTTCCTCTTTATAAGCCGACGACTAATTTTGGGTTTTTGAAATAACATAGGTGACACATCGTAAAATACTTTCTAACTTTCCAGAAGGTATAGAGATGTGAAAAGTGTGTGGAAACTATTGTAGCTAGTTCAAGTAATGAAGAAGTAAAGATAAATCTGATATAAGAAAGTATTGACTTTGTAATTACAGAGAAAGTAAGTCAAATTAAGTAGCTAGTCATTATTTTAGTCATGTACTTCAAAATTTCTCGTTCGAAAATTAAAACGATTTAAAAGAAAACATTTTACTTTTAATGAATAATCCATTATGTAACTAATAAGTGCCATCAGTATTAGTATAATATATACATGGAAAACCTTCCTACCTCATATGGATATTTTTCTTTTTTAAAGATTTATTTATTTGACAGAGAGAGACAAAGTGAGAGAAGGAACACAAGCAGGGGGAGTGGGAGAGGGAGAAGCAGGCTTCCCGCTGAGCAGGGAGCCCGATACGGGGCTCGATCCCAGGACCCTGAGATCATGTCCTGAGCCGAAGGCAGACACTTAACCAGCCACCCATGTGCCCCGTCATATGGATATTTTAAAACAATTTTATTTCTTTGTCTTGGGTTATTCCTTAACCTCTTTGTATGAAAGTCATATTACAATTAGTATCTATATCTATATCTATCTATGTCTATAATTCTAGACTATTGAAAAATCATCTAACAACATATTAAATGAAAATAAATACTACATATGTATGTATTCATTCACCTAGGCTTTCAGTGTATAGCCAATTTTAATCATATTTAAGGGTACAATTATTAAAAATAATGCTACTAAGGCAAAGGTCAGTTCATCCTGCCAAACACTTATTGATTACTTACTTGTGCAAGGTACTGTATCTGGTCCTCAAGTTTATTAAAGAAAAACATAAAGGAGAAGAACAAAAATGGACATACTTTCAGTCTTCAAGGAGCTATGGGACTTGTTTAGGAAGCAGAATTCCATTTTGAATTAGTTTTTTTCAATATGGCATCCGGTTGTATTGACCCATCCATTTATTGTCACCATTTAGCCCTCATGATGGTGGCCTGAACACAGTGCCACCAAGCTTTGTGCATGCCAGGGGAGAGGCATTTTTTTTCATGCCTGGTCCATCAGGGACCATGAAGTAAGCAACTCTACCAAGCCAGTCCCCACAAATCCTTCTTCCGTACCCCATTAGGGAAAAGCAGTCTAGAGGGGGGGTACTGGCATGGGCCCACTTATATGCGAATATTTTTCAATAAATATACTGGAAAAATTTTTTGAGATCTGCTAACAATTTGAGAAAGCTCACAGGTGAACCATGTAGCCTAGAAACACTGAATGTTAATATTTCCAATGCTGTATTATGAATGACTGTAATTCCATATGCCATTGAAGTTTTATAACAATTCATTCATAAGTGTATAGGCTAGGCTACTGTGAAGTTCTCATATCAATTACACCAGTCTGCCATAAAGCAACCATATTGCTACTTCTTCATTATCAATGCTTAAATCATTATACCTGTAAATAAATATGAATTTCTCTCTCCCATTATCTTTTCATTTTTGATGTCTAATGTTAGTAATATGTAGAACATCTGGTGTATTTTGTATCAAGATAATATTGAGGTAGGTACTGACAAACAGACAATTCATCATATAAGCAGATAACAAAACTTGTAGTATCCATAAATACAATACTGTTAATATATTTTCTCTTCCTTATTGCTTCCTCAGTAACATTTTCTTTTCTCTAGCTTAGTGTATTGTAAGAATAGAGCATATAATACATATACAAAATATGGGTTAATTAACTGTTCGTGTTATCTGGAAGGCTTCTGGTCAACAGTAGGCTATTATTTAAGTTTTTTGGGCGGTCAACTGTTATATGGGGAGTTTTTACTTTGTCGGGGGGCAGGTCAGTGCCCCTAATGCCTGCATTGTTCAAGGGTCAACTGTTGTTAATTCAGGTAAAGCACTTACAACAGTGCCTGGCACATAGTACATTCCCAATAAGCATTGGTTATTACCATTCACCAGAAGGAAAGTACATACTGGAAAACAGCTCATGATCATTCTCAGTAGGTAAGACTATTCGTCCTTTCTTTTCTTAATTAGGGGCATTTTATCTCTGTTAGAGTTAAAATAACTTTACTGGGGTGCCTGGCTGACTCAGATGGAAGAGCATGCGACTCTTGATCTCAGGGTGGTGAGTTCGAGCCCCATGTTGGGTGTAGAGATTACTTAAATAAATAAAACTTAAAAAGAATTTTTACCACGTTAAAATAACTTTACTTATACATATTTTTATTTTTCTGAGGGCTAAATTTCCCTTTCTCTAATTACTTTTTTTCTAAGTACTTTAAAGAAAAATAGTTACAGATCTAATTCACTGTATTAGAGAAAACTGGTTGGCTTCATGAAAATAAGATTCAGAGCTTGAAAGGATTACAGTGGGAGAGAAAAGTCTAAGAGAAACTACAACCAATGAACAGTTTTAAATGATGTGATCAAGTACATTTTTTCTTGATAATGCTGCGCTCTGGATCTTCCCAACAGGACAAAAGGTGGGGCCGTGGGGCGGAGCGGGGGGGCACCAGCAAAAATCATCCTAATGGAAAAGCCCAGAGGATGTGAGGAACAGAAATTTCCCTTTAGAGTAAATTAATTCATGAAAACCGAATCTCCACTGTCTCTGTGGGAAAGGTGAAGTGCCCAGGGTCCCAGCACTACAGGTAAGCAGTAAGCTCTTCTTGGTGAACAAACTACTATTGCTGTTAATTTTGCTGTTCTGAAAGCAAAATGGAAGGAGAAATAACATTCCGAACTTCTCTCAGCTTTTTCTTCTCTCCTTCCTGCATTTCTTTTGAGTTCCTATTGGCTCATCTTAAAAAAACAAAACAAAATAAGCCAGTTGCATTCTAGATATTGATCTTGTCCAGTTTTTTATTTTTAGTGGGGAAATGAGCCTCCAAGAGTAGTATAATAATGACAAGCCCAGACAGCTGCAGTGGCTAGTTTATACAGTTCCCTTTACAGTGGCCTTCTTAAGCCTGAATATGTTCCTTTTGATATTACTAATTCTAAAAGGTGCTACTTTTAAAGACATACATAACTCCAAAATACTTATTTTTACATGATTTTCCCCTGTGAAAGAAACAATACAAAAACAAAAACTCCCCCCAAACCCAAACCTATTGATTCTGTCAAAAAACAGCCTTCTAATTAAATTATCTTAATTGAACACAGTCAAAAATGTTTAGATTAGGTTTGTATTAACGGTAACTTGGTCTAAGGCAAACCCATCCATAGCATCACAGAGTTGTTGGGTTTTTTTTCTAATAAAGCAAATAATTGGGGCGCCTGGGTGGCTCAGTCGGTTAAGCGTCTGCCTTCGGCTCAGGTCATGGGGATCGAGCCCCGCATCGGGCTCCCTGATCAGCTGGGAGCCTGCTTCTCCCTCTCCCACTCCCCCTGCTCGGGTTCCCTCTCTCACTGGGTCTCTCTCTGTCAAATAAATAAATAAAATCTTTAAAAAAAAAGCAAATAATTATAGCAGAACAACAGAGTCACATGTTCCCTTTAGAAACCACACACTGTCTGCCACACAATCATACATGCAAATATTTTCACTGCTGCTCCATTCCCAAACCATACCGTCTCTGGCTTACAAAAGTGGACTTCGCCCTGCAAAACAGAACGATCCACTGGTGAGAAGGTGGGCAAAACTGGTGTGTACGGCTGGATGAGCTTCTTCCTTCAAAGCTGCCTTTATTTCTCCCACTCTTTCTGCCTCTCCATCCCTGGTCTGTCTCCCCCTGTCTCTGCTCTCCTCTCCTTCCTCCCCACTCTCCATTTCACCAGTCTCTTCTGTTCTCCCTCACTTCTCACTTCCACCTGCCCTGATATGTATGCTCTGGTCACTGGTCCTCATCTGAATTGCAGATTGCATTCTTCCATTCAAGTTGACAAATATTTATGGAACACATCTCTGGTGTCAGGAAATCAACATGAATAAGGTGCTGACCCTGTCCTCAAGAACTTTAGAGTTTGCAATAGGGAAAATCGTAAATAATAATAATAATAATAATAATAATAATAACAACAACAACATCACAGTAATAGCACAAAAAATTATAAATACCAAAGGGAAGCAGGGAAAGTAAAGTGGTTCAACTTTCCGTCTTAGGGGTGGATGAAAATAAGGGAAGGCCCTCTCAGAATACTAAGCTGGTGCTTGTCAGGTGAGTAGGATTCTTCCGGCATTTATAATGGGCACCTGGTTTGTTTCTTCCAGGCACTGGGATCACCACATGCCCTGGGGTCTTTGTACATGTTACCTCGCTAACACCGCCATGGTTGGGGATGTAGCTTGTTGTCCTTGCTCGCAATGTAGAGCAGCATGGTCCAACATGGTGGTCACTAGCCACGATGGGCCACTGAGCACTTGAAAGGTGGCTCATCTGAGTTGAGATGTGTTGTAAAATGTACACTGAATTTAAGACTTAGAATACATTTTTTTAAAATGTTAAATATCACATCATAATTCTTAACACTGATTATAAGTAGAAATTACAATAATTTGGTTATACTGCATCAAACATATATTATTGAAGTTAATTGTATCTTTTCCTTTTTTATTTTTTAAAATGTGGTTCCTAGAAAATTTTAAATCACATATGTGGCTTGCACTGTATTTCTTCCGGATAGTGCTCGTCTAGATTCTCTCTGAGTGATTTGGTGACCAAGCTCTGTCCACCCACTGACCATGTTGCTAGCCAACCCCACTCTCCTCATCTATTCAGGAGCTACTCAAGTGGGAAACGCATCTGCCTCCAACCTAACCTCTGCTGCTGGGAGCAGGACTTGGGTGTGTGTCCGTAGGAACCAAACATCTCGCAACAACTCTGGAGAAACCACACAGCCTCAGGAGAAATGCCCTGTTACAAAGCTGCAGGAACCTGGGCTCCAAGAGACAGAGGCTGCTCTGTGCTGGGTCTAACTACCAGCATAAGAGGGGACCCCTGAATCTGCAAATTCATCCCCCACTTAGAGCCTTCAGAATGTGCTTATTTCCTCTGTAATCGACTTACATATTATTCTTAAGCAAGACGATCAAGCACGACATTTTTCTTGGAGAAATGTCTAGGAAGAAAAATGAAATGAACATTCCTTTTTCTTTTGTTTACTTAAATGGTCACATCCTCCTACTCAGTGCAAAGCCATCACCATCTGTTTTCTGTGATCTAATTACAAATGGAATAAGCTCTTAATTCCCCTTTCCATCATTTTAAGATCTAGGACATGAAAATGTCTCTGCAAATACTTCCAAAGTACTTATTTTTTTTGTCACGCCTTTGATACAACTTATAGGGACAAAGTTATTTGTGCAGAAATAGATTTCCCTCAGAGGTGTTTACACGGCATTGACTGGTATGTGTTTTCCACCATTACAACCGCCTGGTTTCCTGATTTGTTTACTACAGCCCATCTTAGGAAACCAAGAAGAAATGTAAGTTAAAAGCTTTTAAAAATCATGTAAATTTCTCATTCTTTCAAAAACAATTGTCATACACTCGAGAGTCTTCTAAGTCAAATGTTGCTGGATATGTAATTTGGTTTCATATTTCCTGCACACCACACAGTGGCCTTTTTTTTTTTTTTCCCTGTCATGGTTGATCTTCACCCTTTACCATCTGGGGAATTTGAACACTATTTTTAGCCATTTCATGAGTTGCCAATTTAATGCATTTAAAGATGCAGAGCAGATGTCTAAAACACTGAAGGTAATTAATTAAGTCCCACAATTTCCAGACTACACAAAAACAATTTGCCATTGCCTGTAAAATGGTATAATTGAGTATTATAAATGTTTCCAGGCCAAGTCTTGCTATGAATTATTTAGTGCATCTGTCCTAATTAAAGACCTATTGGAAGATTAATGTCTCGTAACCTGACAAACTACTTTACTTAGTAACAAATTATGCATATAATGACCTGAAACTAAATTTATATAACCCAAGAAGCCATCTGAAAGAACCCGCAAGCAGGCTTGGGTAGAAAGGAATTTTCCCTGCATGCTTACATTCACCTGACCAATATTCTTTCATCTTTGAAAAGTTGTAAATGAAAATCAATCTGCTCCAAAATAAGTTTTGTAATAGCATTTCCAGCTTTAGTCAACATCTTGAAAAAAAATATGTAATTCACAACCCCGGAAGCCCCCTGGCTACACCTGACATAAGGATTTAGACTGCCGACAAAGATTTGTGATACCGAGCACATTGGAGATAGTGGGGAATCTCTTTTTATTCTTATTCTAAGCTTGTGTTTTTAGGATGAGATCACCCTGATTATTTTTCAGCAACAGGAGAGACACCAAATATTCATTCAACAGCCAAAGGTGGATCTTAGGGGATTCTATGGCAGTATAATACTGAGGTCATTTACACCTAAACTTAAAAGCAAACTAGATGAACCAATCCTGCTCTGGCAATAAGGATCTAATGTGCCTACTATAGCTGGAATCTCCATGACACCATCTAAAAAAAATTGACGGCACGACACCTATCCGATGGGCAGTGGCAAGGGTCCCCTTAGCCTGTGCTGAATGCATGTCATGATATTAAGTATTTGGGAGAAGGAAGAGGCAGAGTCAGCAAGGGGAAAGCTTAATGTCTTTTCTTTTAAAAAATGGAAGTACTATGGTGAGCGCTGACAAATAATACATTATATTTTAATAAAAAAATTAAAAAAAAAGGAAATCATTCCCTCCCATCACAACTGCACTGCCCTTAACATGAATGTCTTTAAAAGGCATTTTATATATTATTTCTTTTTTTTTTTAAAGACAGCCATTCTTTTTTTTTTTTTTTTAAGATTTTATTTATTTATTTGACAGCGAGATAGAGAGCACAAGTAGGCAGAGAGGTAGGCAGAGGGAGAGGGAGAAGCAGGCTCCCCACCGAGCAGGGAGCCCGATGTGGGGCTCAATCCCAGGACCCTGGGATCATGACCTGAGCTGAAGGCAGCCGATTAACCGACTGAGCCACCCAGGTGCCCCTATATATTATTTCTAAAGCTTTAAAAAAAATCTTCCCACCTAGGTTGCCGTAGGAGATTTTTCAATAAATCTGAAGATGTCTCTCTCTATGTATATGTATATATATGTGTATTCACTGGCTGCCCTATCTTAGAACACTAAATATAAAATCATCATAGTTAAATAGAATAATTTTATAAACTAAGTATGTTAAAGTATGGTTAATTGGCCACAACTGTGAGAAAGTGAACAAGAGCTGTTGAGATCCATGACATTAGCATTGAACAGGAAATACATACACACACACATATATATTCATATATACATTTATATTTGAATATGTATAGAAGAAATGTTTGGTAAACTACTGGACTGTCATAAGTCCAACAGCAGTTTATCAGTTATAGTTCACTTTTATCTGGACAGGGAGATGGATATTCAGAAAATTTTTCTTCTCCTAGCTTGGATCTTAGCATTCGGAAAATCATTGTCATTTAGCATTCCTTCCATTTAATTTTCTTTTCCATACAGACTTTCTCATACCAGAAAAAAAATTCAATTCCTTCTTTACAGCCCTGTATGAATTATATATTTTAGCAAAAATGAAGTCATATGCTTTTATAGGAAATAAGCACAATAGGGTCAAATTGATGGAGACTACTTTACAGCTCCCTCTTTCTTCTTTTGCATCTACAGAATATTTGGTATCCTTTTAAAATGATTTTAGCCGGAGTCCACCTCATGCAGAGTGCAAAAGTGCCTCTGGTTACATATAATAGGCTTACTGACTTTTTTGCCAGGTTGTAGTGAAATCAAGTGGGGTGGGGGGTGGGGGAAGGAGAGAGTTGAGTATTTCTTTCATGTCATCTGTTTTCTCAGTAACAATGGCTCATTGTGGGAATTTGGAATATGAGAAAGGTATAAAGAAAAATAATACTAAAAATTGTTCATAGACCCATCAACGGTTGATGATCTTATTAGCATTTCGGGAGAATTTCATTTTTGTCTGTGCCCCCATTATATAATGGAATCTTTCTTCATAGAGTTTTGTATCTTGCTCTTCTGTTTTTCATTACACTGTAAGCATTTGCCAGTGATCTGAGCTTTGTACCTGTCTAGAAAATGATTGTTTCTCACTATAACTAGATGTGTTGTTCCTATAAAGCAGAGGAAATGTGTCCTTCCCATGTAATTAAGTTTCAGACTCCTCAGAAATGGCAATTCAAGACACTAGCTCTAATCTACTTGCTAAAATTTCTGCTGAGCAGGAGACAAGTTGTAAATTGATCAGAAGACAAGTCTGACTGTGTGAATGTCCTTTTGCAGGTATATACACACACGCTTGTATGCCTGCATTCTTGCAAGTAGTTTATTAAGGGAAAACCCCCCCCAGCTCATTAAGATACAATGACAGTTTAAAAAATAAATGTTAAAAATCATATAACTGTATAAATAAAACCCTACTTTTTTTACTTGAAAAATCATAGTTTTATCGAGTTTTAAAGGCATCAAAGTTTTATTAAATATTTTAATGAAAAATCAGAAGTATAACCCAGTTGAAAGAAGAAGCTTTAAAATGTAGTGTCATGTCATACCTGCAGTTCATACATGCTTTGGAAAATGTTTTTTTATTAGACTAATAGAGTAATAATAGATATAAATGTCTTTACTGCTCAGAAGGGACAATCAGATATTTACTCATCTGCTTAAAATTGGTTTTGCATTCAAAACTTAGTAGGTTTTAGCAAGACAAAATGGAAGAGAGTTTTCTTATTCTTTTGCCTTGTAATACATCCTGAGATAGACAATGAGGGCTCAGACTTGCAAATATTCATAATAATTGTCCTCAGGTGGCAACCACGAGGACTTAAGACAAACCCTCGTTTGAAAACATTTCAGAAGATATCAGGAAAACAGACACACAAAAAGAGAATCTTTGATGCATTCATTCATGCATTCACTACTTCACCCAATAATTATGAAATGTCAGGCTCCAGAACTGTGAAACAGCCAAACTTAATGTTGTAATAGGAAAGCAAAAATGCACAAATGGATTACGGCCACGCAACAGAAATGTTACACGCATCGTAGGTTCAAACAATCAAGTGGCCTGATTCTGGGCCAACCAACCTTCCATCTTTCTCCCTTCTCTGCTCTCTGTGTCTTTCTCTGTCTCTCTTTTACACACACACACACACACACATCAAGATCTGAGTCTATAAGGCACAGTGACACTCAGTACTCGTATGTAAATAAGTCTCCATGTACACACCATTGAATCTCATCTTCAGTTCACTCTAAAGTAAGAAGAAAGCATGATGTTTTTGCCCAGCAAAGAATGGTTCCCTGGTGAAATAAGTTTTATTCCCCTCGTGGAGATTTATAATGCATATTAGCATAGTAAAGACTCTGAAAGAATTCCTGCAATAAAGAAACCTATTTTAAAGCTGTTTGCCTCAGAATCTTTTAATCTGAAAATATTTGGTTTGTTTACTATATATTATCAACCATGGGGAACAGGCAATGATACAGAACACTAGCACCTTATGATTAGAACATTTTCAATATTATGACTAAACACATGTGGGATGCACTAAGGTTCATAGAATGTCCATCTTTCTTTCTGGGACCCTTTGATTTTATTTTAGAAAAATTATATAAACTGAAAAACTGCACTATAAAGTCTCGTATTCACACACCAAAACAAACAATTAAATGAAGGTGGACTGCGGGCCTGCCTTTGTTGTAACAAGATATTTTTACAGCTCTCTGATTTAACAGACTTCATGAAGGTCTGGTATTGCTCTTTTTATTGCTGGGATCTACGAGGGTGAAACCACTGCATGAAAAAAGGCATCTCATTTCTAACCCCTTTCTGGGGGGTTCTGTATGGAGCACCATTTGGAGATGGTAAGTTCACCAACTACATGTACTCACTCACCAAATTGTTTATTTGTAGAATCCTCTCAAAGGAAGATATGAACATGCTGTTAACGCTAATTACATCCACTTCAAGTACACTTAGGGACAAATGCTTTCTCTTAAGAATTCTCAAACAGTGAAATTGACATTTTTAGCCAAGTCCCTTTGAATGAAAGACGAGGAGGACATTCCCCAGGGAGGTGAAATTCAAGTTACTCAAGACAACGTGGGCGAAGATGATGTTTATGCTCCTGGGTGGCAGGTCTCTGTGTAATAGCCTTTAAAAGGGGAAAGAAATCAAACTGCAACACTGAAAAGTAATAAGGAAGCAGCTACACTTCCACCTTGCAAACACAAAGATGCTTCAGTGACAGATGAGACCCAAATAGCTGGGGGGGCGGGGGGGGGGCAGCCGGTGCAGTTGGTGGGCGAGACAGTATAGTGACAGGTTAGTAGTAAAAGGTAAGACCTTGAGTTCTATTAGGAACGATGACATATATGTTACCTATAAATGTTGCATGGGGAGAAAAATGCCATAAAAAAGGAGACAAAGAGGGATAATGGGAGGGGAAAGATTGCCCAGCTCAATCCTTAACTCCCTTTTACAACTGTCTAATAAACAATCTTCTGCTTAAGTTTTTGCTTCAGTGGCTTTTACAGTAGGTAACAAAATCTTTTAGCTTTGCATCATAACCCGAGGCACTATAATGGGCTCTTTAAATGGACATTCAGGTGTTTCTCAACTTCTGTTACGAGTTTTGGCGGTGGAGAGTTATTAGTCAGACATTAAAACACAGTTATAATAAAGTGGGGTCCGTTTAGGATAGCCCTGTCCCCCACCAGTCCTTCTTTGCCATGTGAATCCATTCCGAAATGATATTCTAGAGGGCCTATGTAAACTTTGGCCTTCAAATCCCAGCATGGGCTTGGAGAATGTAGTCAAATGATGAAGATTCTCACCCTGAATTTATTGTCTGGTATTTCAAGAAACATTGCTTCTAAAATTATGACTCTTTACCCCTGACACTGATTCTCCTAAGTGAATGATTTCTTCCTGCAAGTCCTTGTAAATAAGATCATTTTGTAAAGGGAAATAATTTAAAAATATGTTGGATCCTGCAGTGACCTCTTCTTCCCTTATTCGTGCCCCTCACTGTGGTCCCTAAGCTGACATTGACTGTACTTTCAAAAATACTCGTACAAGCTAAGACTCACAGCCAAGACACATTTCGTGCACTGGACAACTGCTATTTTAGTAGTTTTATTTTAAATCAGACCAAAAACTAACCCCTCCCCCCAAAGAAAGCTCCATTCTAGGGAATATATACCACTTTTATGTAAAAACACAAAATCTGACAATTTCACCAAATGCAATTTCAACGCTGGAGATCTCAAAGAGGCTATTTCTAGAAGTGTCAATAAAGGAGTGTTATGAATTTTGGTTACCATAAAATTCTGTTCAATATTAACATACTTACATATGTGAGCTCTATTTGATAACCTAAAAATGCTGCATTTATTTTAGGGTGATTTTAAAAAATATTATTTGATACAAGAGATACATTCTGAATAATGAGCAAAATCTAGCTTTGCAAACTCCATCCCAGGTCTCAAGGTGTTAGTGAAACTTCTGGAGGGTGCCAGAATTCACCCCAGAGATGGGGGGTGAGGGGAAGCCTCTCACACCAGGATGGTTTCTTTCATTTTGGTGGAAAACACACACGTTTGGAAATCTGATGAAATAAAAAGTAAGAAAGCGAAACAGTCTCAGTCAAGAGAACTGATAAATTCTAGAAAGCTAAAAGCTGTCAAAGAAAAAGATTCCCAGGCAATCCTGAAGCCGAAAGATTTAGAAGTGAGGTGGCCTGGTGAGCTGCAATTTCATCCACACATCTGACAGGCATTAGAAACTTATTTTCATTTAAAAAAAAATATATATATTTTCAAGGGAGCAGGGGGGACAAAAGACTAACACTCAACCTGATTCTCCAGAGTATTCGGACAGCTAAAAAAAAACCATTTTTTTTTTTTTTAAAGAAGCTAAAGTAAACAACAAGAAATTTCACGTCTTTTTTTTAAAGATTTTATTTATTTATTTGAGACAGAGAGAATGAGAGAGAAAGAGCATGAGAGGGAGGAGGGTCAGAGGGAGAAGCAGACCCTCTGCCGAGCAGGGAGCCCGATGCGGGACTCGATCCCGGGACTCCAGGATCATGACCTGAGCCGAAGGCAGTCGCTTAACCAACTGAGCCACCCAGGCACCCAAGAAATTTCACGTCTTAACTGACATGTCAGTCACGTACGGTGGCTTTGGATGAACTTTTCTGCATGATTTTGGTAGGTACAAAGGAAGGTAGACACTCGGGAGGGTGAAGGACACCCTCAGAGAATTCTTAGCGAGGATGCTTTCTGGCCCGAAACCAGACCTCTCCCTTTCTGCGCTGTCATGTCTATCGCGAGGCATGGAAACGCATCTATTTATGTGCAAGGCTAAATGCTCAGCTCGGCTGCTCTCAGCTCAGTGTCACTGAATAACAGCTGCTGTCACAGAGCCAGAGAGGAATATCTGCCCCCGGCTCACACAAGGGCCGTGCCTTCAGAGATGACACTGCCTGGGCTTTATTTTGGCCTATTTTCCCTGGGGCTTCAAGAGTAGGTTCTAGAAAGGAGAGTCCGGGTGTGGATGTGGGCCCAAGGGAGGGAGGTCAGGCTGCAAATCCAGGCAAAAGCCCACATGACTTCTGCAGAAATTTCCTCAGTCCTAAAAAAATCCGCATTTCCTACTGATCGCTTTTAAGAAAGCCTGGCAATATAAAGAGCATTCACGAGCCCTGAGCATCGGATTCAAAATGAGAGCTGATGTAAATAAATTCGCCTTCCTAGACAGAAAACTTGTCTGTGAGTGTGGGCAGATGTCCCAGGCCATGATGTGTGGGGGGGCTGAGATTCTGACCAGCCAGGCAGATTTTGGAAATAATCATAGCCACAGAAATGGAGAGAGGACTTTCTATGTCCACCACCAACTACCTACCATGGGAGCTGAAATGACAGAAAGCCTAGAGATGTGATTGATACCGTCAGCTGAAAAGGCCAGCGACCGAATTCCTGCCTTACTTGTGTAAGTGTTGACCTTACAATAGAAAGAGAAATCCTAACTTTTAGATAACCATATGGATGTTTTCTACAGTTCAACTGTTATCCATAAATTACTGATATCTTGCAATTGTCACGGCACATTGAGAAGGAAAAATATGGATCAGTTTATTGAAATAATTCATTTTCTGTTTTCAAAATTACATATTCATATGGAAGCTACTCATATCACAAAGAGTCACATTTAAGGTTTTGATAAAACAAGCTAATAAAACACAGGGTATGTTTTATTGAAGAAAGCAATCTGGCAGTCCTCCTATCCTTAGTATTTCTATTAGAAGCAGACACTGGTCCAAGTTGGCCATATCTTGACAGCCAGCCTCTTTTCCAGTTGGTTCCAAGTGTGTGTAAGGCTATGACCTGCCTGAGGAATTATGGATCCTAAATCTATTGCTGGCAATTAGTGCAATCTTTACTATTCAGATACATGGAGTTCATTTAAAGTCCAAGGATTTCAAAGCAAAGAATAATCTTTATGAATATCTATGAACAGGTATCGTAATATATTTGACCTACTGAAAAATCTGCAATAGTCTGGCGTTAAATAGGGTCATTAATTAAGATACTAGTTGTTATGGGTTGAACTGTGTTCTCAAAAAGATATGCTTAAGTCTTAACCCCATACCTGTATATGTGACCTTATTTGGAAATCGGGTCTCTGCACATGTCATCGTGTTAAGACGAGATGACACTAGATTAGGGTGGGCACTAATCCAATATAACTGGTGTCTTATAACAAGAGACGACAACTAGAACACACGGGAAGAAATCCATGACAGCAGAGGCAGAAACTAGAGTGATGTGTCTACAAGCCAAAGAATGCCCCAAATTTCTGGCAATCTCCAGAAATTAGGAGAAGGCAAGGAAGGACCCTCCTCTAGAGACTTTAGAAAGAGCAAGGCCCTGCTGACACCTCCATTTCAGGACTTCCAGCCTCCAGAACTGAGAGAAAATAAATTTCTGTTGTTCGAAGCCACCCAGTTTGTGGAACTTGTTATAGCAGCCCTAGGAAACTAATATACACGTTTTAAATATTTAAAAATCAACATGACAGTTAATTTGCATTATAGGGAAGTTACCTTCTTATTTAGTGACTGATGTAAGTAGTATTCACAGGCTTTCTTTCTTTCTTTTTTTTATATGAAAGCTTTTATTTTTTTTTTAAAGATTTTATTTATTCATTTGAGACATAGAGAGAGAGAGAGAGCATGAGCAGGGGGAGACAGAGGGAGAGGGAGAAGCAGGCTCCTTGTTGAGCCAGGAGCCCGACATGGGGCTCGATCCCAGGACCCTGGAATCATGACCTGAGCCGAAGGCAGACCCTTAACCATCTGAGCCACCCAGGAGCCCCTATTTCTTTATTTTTAAGTAGGCTCCACCAACATGGGAATTGAACTTACCACCGTGAGATCATGACCTGAGCTGAGATCAAGAATCAGATGCTTAGCTGACTGAGCCAACCAGGTGCCCCGTTTAAAGACTTTTGTCTTTAAATTCGGACATACACAAGTTATTTTCTGACCTGTGCTTATGTAACTACCTTGCACTGCAATAACTGAATACCAGAGACAAATTTTCAGCATTTTGAGGAGGGCACTAAAAAAACAAAGCAAAACAAGAACTAATAAACCACAAGAACATACTCTGGGATTTAGAGGCACCCCAGTGAAGAAAATGCTTTTCAGCACGTTGTGTTATTGATGATCAACATTGGTTCCCTCACTGGATAGCTATTAGTGAAACCCAAAGGTAAATGAATATTTATAAAGTTTATCTCAAAATTGGATAACTTGTTTTATCTTTCAGCCACAAACGTGTTGCCTAATCACATGTCAACATGCGAAGGAAAGCCGACAAAGTTTCATCATCCCTGTGTCTTCTTGTAAGAAGCCTTCTCCAAATCCACAGACATTGGTATCTAACATCTAGACAAGAGATACCTTCATTTATCCTCTCTCTCAGTAAAGAACTTGAGGTGGTTTAAAAGACATTTTTTTCTGTTTGTTTGTTTTGCCCTCTTCTTTAGGTTGTTCCCTATTGCAGGCATGTCCAAATACTTCAGAGCAAGGTGAAAAGAAAGCAAACCAGAAAATTCCACTTTTGCTGTGACAAGAACGTTCAGAGAAGATGTGGCAAGTCACGTTCACGTATGAATCAGGATTTAGGCAGCTGTCAGAAACAGGAGCCCCGGAGAAATAGTAATGGGTAGCTGGACTGAGGGAGCACTGTGTGCGACAGGACCCTCCCATCCGTGACCCCCGCCCATGCCCCCCGCCCATGCCCGCAGCTCAGGCAGCTGAGCAGAGCACGAGGGAGGTCCCATGTGGGGACTCAGAAGCACTGCGGGTAGAATGCCCATCTCTGCAGGTGGTGAGACTCCATACTACTGGACAATGCCCGCCCTTCCCCCAACACAGAAAGGTCTTTCCTCAGAAGTCACCCTCACAGTGAGGTTCTCTGTGGTCCCCATTAGAACATATAAGCTCCCTGCTTTAGGTTTCAACCCCCTTCTCTGCCTGTCCCCCTTCTTTTCATACATCTACATACTGAATACTTTACTTGTTTATGTTGTTTATTGTCTTTCCCCCACTAGGATGTAAATTCCAGGAGGGCCTTTTACTCCATGGAACATGGCGGTATTCTCAAAGAACAGTGCCTGGCACTTGGTGGGCACTCAATAAATACTCGTAAATAAACCAGCTATTGAGGGAAAGACCTGTGCTTGCTTTATTGTTAGGGTGTGAGAAACCCTTAGTGGATTTAACTAACCGCAGGTTCTGACCAGTTTATAAGACTGAATGGGTAGAGTTCTCACTTAGCTTATATATTTCTAAGGCCTGAGGGGTGATTGCTTCCCTAGGCTAGCCAATCAAGCATCTGTACATTCTAAGCACCTTATCATTTTTGAGAATTATCTTTGACTGACAAAGCCAGTCTGTATAATTACTTTTGAAGCATTTACACTGTACAATACCTAAGGGCTTCATAAATCAACCAGAAGAGGATTAGGTGCCTCCAGCACCCCTAAACTAACAATAAATTGCTCAAAGAGGACAGGATAATAAAGCCCAAATTAAATAATTCTTACTGAAAGACTCAAACATAGCAACCTAGAAAGATGCATAGCAGTAGAAATAAATGTTTGAAGAAGGCCCAAGAGCTATACTAGCACTAAGGGATTGAATTGGCCAGTTCTAATCAGGTCTAGTGACAAAATGTTGCTTAATGATCAACGGCCATTTGGCCAAGCAGCATTGATCAAGTTCATTTAGGAAACGGTATGGTAAATTATCACCATCAGAGGCAGGTGGAAGGCTGTACACATATCCCCCACCGTAACTTGATCACAATCGGTATGTTACAACCAGAACAAACCTACCTCCAAATTCTGCCAAAAGTACCTTTGCTTTATTAGCCAGGGGCCACAAAAAGCCCTCTGTGAGCTCTCTGCATGAAGGCTTCACCCTAAGGCACATATGGTGACATTCTGACAGGAGAAGAGCCAACTTTTACCCAGACCAGTGACAGAACCTAAAGAAGGGATTCAGATGAGCCCAAGAGATCTCTAGACTTCAAAGGGTGCATTAAAGTTGTCAAGGTTTTGGGCTTGCCTGGCCTGGAAGGACAGTGGTATTCATAACGTTCTTTGTTGTAAACAACCAATGAGAAATTATTTCTTCCATGTTTTATCCTAATTATTTAGCCCTTTGTACATATTTGGAGAACTATAAAAATGTAAGCAGCGCATAAGCAGTCTCTCTATAGTGTGGATTCCTAATAAGGATATGTCAAATGCAAAAAGAATTTTTTCTAGGGTAAGGTTTAAAACCCATTGACGTGCACCCATACAAGACACAATCCCACCAATAAGAGCAGAAACAGGACCCAGAAAATTGAACGCATAAAATACATAGTTGCATTCTTATGAGGAAAACAAATTGGCTGAGATGAACCTGACTGGCTGGTGGCTGGGAATTCTCGGGTCTGTCTTCATAGTCCAATTCTGTCTTGTTCTCTGTGGTGGTTGGTATTACCTGGTGTAGTGTTCTACTCTGCCTACAATATCAAGGGGGATGATTCAAGGCCCTGTGGACAACCAGGGCAGGAATCTACTGATTAGAGGACACACACTTGCTTAGCTCCCTTTGGATTACCTCTTCTTCCCCTGCAGAACTTCAGGAGCCGGACTGAGTGGGAAAAGGAAGCTAGTCATTCACTAGTAATTCACTTTGTCAGAGGATGCACAAATCTTGTGCTACTGCAAAACTCCTTACAAAATTCCAGAAAGTCCAAATTTTAACAACGTGTAGATACAGAGCCTTTTTTTAAATGAATTCATTGACCAGTATAATGGGGAGGGGGTGGAAAATGTCAATGAAAGAGCACCACATTCAGATTCTTGGTCTATCTGGTAGTTAAAAGATAACAAGTGAGAGACAGATTGTATCTAATAAGCTTTAGAAGTCCAGTGAGTAGGGGCATCTGGGTGGCTCAGTTGGTTGAGCGTCAGATTCTTGATTTCAGATCAGGACATGATCTCAGGGTCGTGGGATCCAACCCTGTGTCAGGTTCCATGTTCAGGGCAGAGTCTGCTTGAGATTCTTTCTCTCCCTCGCCCTCTGCCCCTCCCCCCACGTGTGCACATGCACTCTAAAATAAATAAATAAATAAATAAATAAATAAATAAATAAATAAATAAATAAATAAAAAATAAATAAATAAATAAAATCTTAAAGAAGTTCAGTGAATAATACTAACTATATTTTTATTATTCAGTTCAATTATCCATCTGTAGTATAGGAGCTGATGATCATACTGATGATTTTTGGTGGTAGTCCTCACAGAATCATTTTTGAGAGTCTACTATCGAGTGTAAAGTTACTCTTCTACTCTAAACATTCTGCCCTATCTTGTATCTCGTGAAAGAAAAAAAATATTTAAATTCTGAAATTACATTCTACTTATCAGACTACTTTGTAAAGTCTTGAATTTTTCTCCTTGTAATGGTACTTGCAACTGCATGTATATAAAGAATATATATCCATGAAACCATTACCATAATCAAGACAATGAACATACCCTTCACCCCAAGCGTTTCACCATGTCCCTTTGTAATCTCTTCCTCTGCCCCTTCCCATTCACCTCCACTGCACCACACCCACCCCTAGGCAACTATTGATTGAGATCCTTTCACTAAAGTTGAGTTTGCATTTTCTAGAATTTTATATAAATGAAATTGTGCAGTATGTTCACTCTGTCTTATAGGCTTCTTCCGCATATTATAATTGCTTTGACATACATCTATGGTATTGTATGTATCAGTGGTTCATTCCCTTTTTTTAAGTGTTTTTATTAGGTTTTTAATTTAATTCCAGTACAGTTAACATACACTGCTGTATTAGTTTCAGGTGTACAATACAGTGATTCAACATTTCTATACATTGTTCAGTACTCACTGACTTCATTCCTTTTTATTATTAAATAGTATTCTACCACATAGCTATACTAGAGTTTGCTTATCCATTCATTTGTTGGTGGATATTTGGGTTGTGTCTAGGTTTTGGTTATTACAAATAAAATTCCTATAAACATTCAACAAGTCTTGCATAGATACGTTTTCAATTTCTCTTGGATAAGTACCTTGTAGTAGAATGGCTGGATCATACTGTTGGGTATTTTTAACTTTAAAAGAAATGGTCAGACTGTTTTCCCAAAGTGGTTGTATTGTATTGAGTCTATAGATAAATTTGGGGGGAGTTAACATTTTAATAATATTGAAATGTCTGACTCATGAGAACCATACATTTTTCCATTTGTTTAGGTCTCTAATTTCTCTTACCAATGTTTTGTAGTTTTCATTATACGGATCTTGAACATTTTTTTTAGAGTTATCCTTAAGTATTTCATATTTTTATGCAATTTTACATGGTTTTGCTCTATAAGTCAATTTTCAATTGTCATTGATAGTACATAGTCACACAAGAGTATTTTATATTGATCTTGAAACCTGCAACCTTACTCACCTCAATATTTCTAGTAGTTTTTTCAGAGATTCCATCAAATTTTCTGTGTAGATGATCATGACATTTGCAAATAAAGTTTTACTTCTTCCTTCCCAGTCAGGATGCTATTTTTCCATATGCATGTATGTATTGCTGGTATTATTGCACTGGCTAGAACCTTTAGTAAAAGTTAAAATAGAGTAAGTTTAGTTTTTAACATTAGGCATCGTGTTAATTGTAGGGATTTTGTAGATAACTTTTATCAAGTTAAGGATGTTCTCTTGTAAAACTAGTTTGCCCAGAGTTGTTTAAATCAGCAGTTTAGAAAAAAAAAATTAAAAAAAAAATCAGGAATTGGGGTTATAGTTCATCAAATGCTTTTTCTGCATCTATTGATATGATTAGTTTTTCTGTTGTAGTGTGCTGTGGTGATATACACTAATTGTTGAACATTAAACCAATCTTGCATTCCAGAGATAAATACCACTTATGTGTTATCATTTCACAATATTACTGGGATCCATTTGCTAAATTTTTGTTTAGGATTTTTGCATCTATGTTCCTGAAGAATATTGGTCTACAGTTTTCTTGTATTGGCTTTGATGTTAGGGTCATTTTGGCTTCATAGAGTGAGTTGGGAAGTAATCCTCAATTACCAACTTTCTGAGAGAGTTATGTAGAATCAGTATCATTTCCTCCTTAAATGGTAGAATTCACTGGTGAAGTTAACGGAGGCTAGAGTTTTCTTTGTAGGAATGTTTTAAACCACAAACTTAATTTCTTTAATAGATACAGGCCTATTAAAGTTATTTATTTCTTCTTGAGTTTTAGTAGTTTGTGCCTTTCAAAAAATCTGCCCATTTAAGTCAGTAGTTCTCAACATGGGGCAGCATTATTCGTTCTCACCTACGGGGCACTTGGCAACGTCTAGAAACAGTTTTGGTTGTTAAAACTGGGAAGTGGGACATGGTATTGACATCTAGTGGGTAGAAGCCAGGGATACTGCAAAATATTCTACAATCCACAAGACAGCCCTCAGAAGGAAGAATTATCTGGCCCAAAATGTCACCATTGTTGAGGCTGAATAACTTTGATCTATGTTACTGAATTTACTAGCATAAAGTTGTTAATAATATTCCTTCATTATCTTTTTAATATCTTTGGAGTCCAAAGTGATGCCAATTCTCTCATTCCTGATATTAGTAATTTGTGTCTTCTCTTTTTTTCTTCCTGATCTATTATTTGGCTGGAAGTTTATCAATTGTATTGATTTCTTCAAAGAAACAGTTTCTGCCTTCACTGGTTTTCTCTGTTTTACTGTTTTAGATTTCATTGATTTCCACACTGATTTATTTCCTGTTTTCCATGTACTTTTAGTTTCATTACTCTCATTTTTCTACCTTTTTTAAACATAAGCTAAGTTCATTAACTTGTGATCATTCCTGTTTTCTAATATCGGCATTTGATGTAAGAAAATTTTCCTTATATACTGCTTTAACAGCAGACCATGCATTTTGATACGTTTTTAAAGTTTTCATTCAGTTCAAATGTTTTATAATTTCCCTTTAATTCTTTGACTCAGTTGATTTAGAAATGTGTTATTTCTAAATATTTTTTTCTAAAGATCTATTACCAATTTCTAATTTAATTCCTTTGTCATCAGAGAGCACATTTTATATCATTTGAATCCTTTTAAATTTAATGAGACTTGTTTTATGTCCCAGAATATGGTATACCTTGCAGAAAATTCCATGTACACTTGAAGAGAATGGGTATTCTGCTTTTGCAGGGTGGAGTGTTCTATATGTTTAATGGTATTGTTCAATTCTTCTACATCCTTACTGATTTTCTGTTGATATTCTACCAATTATTGAAAGAGGAATAATGAAATGTGACTATAGTTGTGAATTAATTGGATTTTGCTTTGTGTATTTTTAAGCTTTGTTATTTGGTGCATAAATATTACAATTTTATATCCTCTGGATGAAGTGACCCCTTTATCATTATAATTGCATTCCTTATTCCTGGTATTCTCAGTCTGAAGACCTTTTTTTTCTTTTGTATTGAAAGTCGTATTTTATATTTCATGAAGCTGGTACAAGACATACTTTGTGATACTGGTATAAACTTTTTTTTCCTGCCATTGGTTTTTGCTTTAAAGATCAAAGCTGAGAAATACTGTTTAAAATTAAAATAGGATTGGATTCAGAAAAGTACTCTACTGTTCTAATTTCAAATTGGTAGTATTCACAGAAATATTTACAATGGATATTATTGTCATCTTCTGAACACAGAACTAACATATTTGTAGTCATCATTGATAACAGTTAAAAATGTGTATAGGAAGCTATAACAATCCAAATTACAATGGAGGTCAGTTTGGGGCAATCAATCTATCATTATCTCTTACCTGAATGATGTAAACCCCTGCCAATTTCAAAGTTCTCACACTCTCTTGCATCTTCAATGTTGCATATTTCGCCTTCTTAAACATAGGTCAACTTGTACCATATTTACTACTTAAAAATATTAAGATTCAGTGGTCCTCCATATATGGTACAATATGGTGGTTCCAGCTGAATAAAATACAATAACTCAATATAACTGTGAAGGCTCTTTTCTGTGTAGTACCAACCACACTTTCTGGTCTTCTCTGGTCACTTTCATTCCCATGTCCCCAAAGCAGATGATCTGGTCCCACCAAGGCTGCTTGCCTGTCAAGTCTCCTTGTTTCTTCTTATACAGTTCCCTTCATTCCTCTACCCCTGGGAAACTCTTACTCTATCCTTCAGGTCTGTGTCAAATATCACCCTTTCTGTGAAACCCTCCTAGCTTTCCCCAGATTCAAGGCTTCCTGAAAGGTGATTTTCAACTAAGGCTACATATTAGAATCACCTGGAGAGATTTTTTTAAAAAAATACCAGGTCTAGATCAGTTATAGCATAGTAATTCCTGGTGCATAGTAGGTCCTTAATGAATATTTTCAAGCAACAAAACTATTCAATAAAATGAGGACAAACAAAAGGCAATAATGGAATGTATCTTAAGAACATCTAGGATAGTTTTATTTATTTATTTTTAAAGATTTTATTTATTTATTTGACAGAGAGAGAGTGAGAGCACAAGCCGGGAGACAGAAGGAGAGGGAGAAACAGGATCCACGCTGAGCAGGGAGCCCAATGCGGGACTTGATCCCAGGACCCTGAGATCATGACCTGAGCCGAAGACAGCCACTTAACCTACTGAGCCACCTAGGTGTCCCTAGAATAGTTTTGGTATATACTCATACTGTTCATTTTTGACAGTAAGGGCTGTTAATGGTAATAGGATAATGTTATTTATTCAGTGTAAAGGCATTATTACATGGAAAAATTCATTAACCATGATAAAGCACTTTATCCACATGTAGCATTAACTAAAAGATCAGAGTCATTGGGATAGATAGCTTAGAAAGCAAAATTTTCTTTTGTAGAAAATTAATGAATGAGGCTTTTGGAAGGAGATGTTAATTGATATGCAAAAAAAATTTTTTTCTCATGCTCTTCAAAAGGTAATTTACCTAAAGAAGAAAGTATTATGGAAATAAAATTGATACATTTTAGATCTTTGCTTTCTATTACTTTAACAATCCTTTGAAAATGTGGTACTAACTATTGCTGTATTTACAGGAACATTCTACGTGCCATATAAACAAATATTTTAGATCAAGTAATGTTGAGAATATTTGGGAACTGTAAAGCTGGTATTAAATTTTCTATAAATTTCAGACATGTGTAAAACAAGTGCTAGTAAATATAAAAAGTACTTGTAGATCTATTTTAGGAGATTTTCAATACTAGAAAAATGTAACATAAGATCAGGGATATACTTAACAGGTTTACTGATTTGGTGGTGTATGAAAATGATCCCAAAGGTGCCTCAGCTTGATATTTATTTAGTCTTTTGGTGTGACTCACAGGCTCTTATTCTGGGATTTCACTTTCAAAGGAGCCAGAAGAGACTGACCAGGGATGTGTTATCACTCTACATCCATCACAGTGGTTGGCCTGGGCTTCCTTGTGAAGCAGTTTTTTCTTAGAGTTTCTGTGGCAGGGACCCAAGTGACAGTCCTATTACCAGAACTTCAAGGAAAGAGGTTATGAGAGAAATTTGCTGCACCAGGCCATTGATACACCTGGTTGGCTTGAAGACATTTGACCTGCCACAGAGCATTGTTTCAAATTTGTCCATTCTTTAGAAGGAAACTAAAGGATAGTAACCAAAATCTACAAAGAACTTATGAAACTCAACACCCAAAAAACAAACAGTCCAGTTAAGAAATGGGCAGACGACATGAATAGACACTTTTCCAAAAAAGACATCTGGATGGCTAACTGACACATGAAAAGATGCTCAACATCACTCATCATCAGGGAAATACAAATCAAGAACACAATGAGGTACCATCTCACATGGTTCAGGATGGCTAAAATTAACAACACAAGAAACAACAGGTGTTGGGAAGGATGGGGAGAAAGGAGAACCCTCTTGCACTGTTGGTGGGAATGCAAACTGGTGCAGCCACTCTGGAAAATGTAAGGAGGTTCCTCAAAATTTTAAAAATAGAATTACCCTACAATCTAGCAATTGCACTAGTAGGTATTTACCCAAAGCATACAAAAACATAGATTCGAAGGGATACATGCACCTGATGCTTACAGCACCATTATCAACAATAGTCAAATTATGGAGAGAACCCAAATGTCCACTGACTGATGAATGGATAAAGAAGATGTGGAGTAGATAGATAGATAGATAGATAGATAGATATAGATATATACACACAATGAATATTACTCAGCCATCAAAAAAATGAAATCTTGCCAACTGCAAATGACATGAATGGAGCCAGAGAGTATTAAGCTAAGTGAAGTAAGTCAGAGAAAGACAAATATCATACGATCTCACTCATATGTGGAATTTAAGAAAGAAAACAGATGAACATATTGGAATGGGGAAAAGAAAAAAAGGAGAGAGGGAAACAAGCCATAAGAAACCCTTAGCGATAGAGGAACAAACTGAGGGTTGATGGAGGGAGGTGGGTGGGGGGTGGGCTAGATGGGTGATGGGTATTAAGCAGGGCACTTGTTATGATGCGCACTGGGTGTTTTATGTAAGTGATGAATCATTGAATTCTACTCCAGGAACCAATATGGCACTGTATGTTAACTACTTAAAATTTAAATTAAAAAAAAAAAAAAGAAGGAAACAGAAGGAGACATCAGAATTGGCACAATCTAAGACCTGGAATTAAACTTTAGGTTTAACTGTAGGTTATTATCTTTCTTACTGATTCTAGACCCGTGAACCAGAAATGAGTTACTTCTTTTAAAAAAGTAGGTGATGAGAAAGATGGTGGGATGTTTTAAGGGCCCGTGAGAAATAAATGTGAATGTTGTGTCTTATGCTTTTAAGTGTTTCTAGCAAGTTACTTAAGAGTTTGGATGTAATTTAGTGCAAATGAATGGATGATGGGATAGGGAGGATGCAAAAGTCAACAGAAAAGAGCAGTGTGTTGGTTCAGGAGGGGACAGTAATAGTTCTTTGACTATCTCCTTATCAGCATTTTTAATTTAAGAAATTGGTTATCTTCATTGCTCACGGTGAGTTATTTATCTGCTCTTCTGTTATTTATCATACCGATAAAATCACGAGGAGAATGAACATAGACTATGAAGCAGCTCTTTGCCGGTATCGCTTCAATTAAAATGCAGACCTCAACTATTATTTTAAAAACTGATACTTGCATTATGCATCAATTTGCATATAACCAATTCAGTCGGCGCTAACACTCCCAGATTTAATAATCTTTTCTTTATATATAAAATCATATTATTGGAAATATGAGTACCAAGAATTTATTGAAAAAAGCAAGCTTATGTTCATAACATAATACGTTGATGCTCAAGAAATATCACATAATGATTTCAGGTCCTCAAATATTTTTCAACCTGTCTGAATAGAAAGATGACAATGCTATTAATTGGCCACAGTTTAAAAGATTATTGATATTTATTGATACTATTGTTTATTATGATGTCTTTATTTTTTTTTTAAAGATTATTTATTTATTTATTTGAGAGAGAGAATGAGAGAGAGAGAACACCTGAGAGGGGATAGGGTCAGAGGACGAAGCAGACTCCCTGCTGAGCAGGGAGCCCGATGCGGGACTCGATCCCGGGACTCCAGGATCATGACCTGAGCCGAAGGCAGTCGCTTAACCAACTGAGCCACCCAGGCGCCCTTATGATGTCTTGAAATATAAAGATCCATATACCCTATGTGTTACCTTAACTGTAACTGTTACAGTATACACATGGGGTATATGGATGGGCTGTATACATCATATATTTATGATGGAACATTCTATATACCGTTTGAACAAATATTTGTAGATCAAGTAATGTTGAGAATAAGAACTATTAAATTTTTCTATAAATTTCAAGTCTTGTAAAACAAATGCTAGTAAATATAAAAAGTACTTGTAGATCTATTTTAGGAGATTTACAATACTAGAAAACTATATTTTGACCAGTAATTGTATTTCGAACTGTAAGCAATTGTTGGTTTTTATCCCGAAGAATGAATTGTATTTGAGTAAAGCCACACCGTGATTCAGAAAAATACCTAATATGAGCATGCAACATTTTATTTCCTAATATAGTGAAAATGAAATTTTTGGGACACAATAATCTAAATTTGCTTTTTCATTAACATTTTATTCTGATACTCAAACCAATGTAGTCTATTGGATGACCATCTACTCCTAGATTTAAGGCAGGCTAGAAGATAGTTAATTTTATTTAATTATCTATCAGTACTCTCTTGAATGTGAATATATTCTCAAAAATAAAAAAAATGTAAGTATGAATGTCCATTAAGTGCTTTAGTACCAGCACAACGTGAATAGAACTAGAATATGGCCTTGAGCGTTACTGCTAAGTAAATCAAAACCTTTGTGTCTGTGCCATCCTTAGAAGAAAAAAAAGTATATGCTTCTTTTAGAAGCAGAGGAAATGTCAAGGCACAGCAATGAACGAAATGATCCTCCTTGATAAATTTGGAATATTTACTAATATGCTGAAATATCCAAAGGAAATAAAATACATTTTTTTTTTTAAAGATTTTATTTATTTATTTGACAGACAGAGACACAGCGAGAGAGGGAACACAAGCAGGGGGGAGTGGGAGATGGAAAGCAGGCTTCCCGCAGAGCAGGGAGCCCGATATGGGGCTCGATCCCAGGACCCTGAGATCATGACCTGAGCTGAAGGCAGACGCTTAATGACTGAGCCACCCAGGCGCCCCTAAAATACATCATTTTTAAAAACAATGTCCTCAAAATTAGATAGCACTTTGCCTCTTTCTGATTACATCTGACACATAAATTGCACTTGTGAATTTCTTTCTCAAAATTTTAGAACTTATCTTCTGATATAAATTCCTTGATTGTGACTGGAAATATCTGAAACAATACCTAGCAGTGTTCAACCAAGAGCAGATGGGAAGTAATTACCCAGAGCTTGGTTATGAAAAAATTAAGAAGTGGCAAGAATTGCGTTAGGGATGCAAACATTATGTCTAAATCTCTGAGACTGACCGTTTGATTCATCTGCAAGGTTTCACCATGAAATTTTACTTTCTAAATAATTCTTATCTTTCAGAGAGATGATTCAATCAAATAGTATAAGATTCTGAATACAGCACAACCTTATAAAAATTAAAACCAATACAACACACAACTTAGAATTGGATATCTGACGTGTGCTTTTTATTTTTCTTATGGCGTAAGTGCCCACTTACTGAGACTATGTTACTGCAGTATTTTTGACACCATCGCTGAAATATTAACCTCCTATAATTAAAGAGTCCTTTTAAAAAAAGCTCTCACATGGAATTTTTATTTCCTCTAGTAAAAATAATAGAAATTTAATTTTAGATATAGGCCTCTGCTGGTTAATTTAAAAACCAGTTAATTTTCATCTCTAGCAAGTCCTAGATTTTCTAAATTTATCACACAATTTTTTTAAAACTAGGCTTTATTTGATGTCCATAATAAATTGCCTTGGTATGTTATCATTTAATTAACTCATAATAAGTACATTCTGTATCACATTGTCCTTTCAAAGCCAGAAAACCATAACGCCTGCTGGCTTTGTATACATACGCTTTCTCAAGATTCCCAAATCATTTAAATAGCATTCATGACACTGTTAGCCATGTTGAGTTTTAATATCACAATAAAGGAATGCAAAGTCAAGTTTAAACAAACTTATTAAAGCATACATTGTAAAGAAGCCAAACATATCAGACCCTTCTTGAGTAACACTATTTGCTTTCTCTCATTTTCATCACAACACATCTTAGCTTCCCAAAAGCATGTCACTCTTATCTTGAAACAAATGCCTTTGTCACTGTGTTCCAGAACCCAAGTGAAAACAGAATACAGCTGCATGCAGACATTGTCTTTTAATGCTCTACCGCATACCAAATATTTAACTCTTTGTCTAGGTTGAACCCCCACCTCCAGCCTAAGTCCTGCCCCAGCCTGGACAAAAGCCTCAGTGACAGTCCTTTTATAGGACTCTACGAGATGATGATTGGGCACATGCTTTTAAGACTATAGTAACAGAATTTTGAATGTTTCTTTCACACACTGAGGCTTGCCTTGAACTAATTTAGACTAAACTGCATAGATCAGCAATAATCCAACATCATCTCTAAATCGGGATACAAAACGTAACACTGAACATCCATTAAGTGCTTTAGTACCAACATAACACAATACGAATAGTACTAACATATGGCCTTGAGCATTACTTCCATGTAAATCAAAACCCTTGTATCTGAGCCATCCTTCGTAGAAAAAAAGTATATATTTCTTTTAGAAGCAGAAGAAAAAAAGGCACAGCACAAGCAGTGAACGAAATAAGCCTCCTTGACAAATTTTGAGTATTCATGAATATTCTGAAATATTCAGAGGGAATAAAAGACCTTGTATTTTCAAATTTTTTAAATTTGAGTACAGTTGATGCACAATGTCACAAGAGTTTCAGGTGTACAACATAGTGATTCAACTTCTCTATACATTATGCTGTGCTCACAAGTGCAGCTACCATCTGTCCCCATACATCACTATTACAATACCATCGACTGTATTCCCTGTGCTGTGCTTTCATTCCCATAACTTATTCATCCCATAACTGGAAGCCTCTACCTCCAACTCCCCTTCCCCCACTTTGCCCACCCCATCGCCCACCACGCTGGTAACTGTCAGCTTGTTCTCATAGTTCTAGGAAAAGACACCATTTTTAAAACAATGCCCTCAAAATTAGATTGCACTTTGCCTTTCTGATTACATCTGCCATGTAAACTGCACCTGTGAATTGTTTTCTCAAAATTTTATAAATTTTTTGATATAAATGGAAAAGTTTTGTGTTCTTTCTTAAAGATTTGAGAGAGAAAGAGTGCATGCATGTACGTGCAAGCAGGGGGAAGGGGCAGAGGAAGAGGGAGAGAGAAACTCAAGTAGACTCCACATTAAGCGTAGAGCCGGACTCTGGGCTCGATCTTACGAGCCTGAGATCAGACCTGAGTCCAAACCGAGAGTTGGTTTCCCAACCAACTGCACCACCCAGGCACCCCTGTTTTTTTGTTTTTGTTTTTTTTTGGTCTAATTAAGGGTCATCAGCTTGTGGTAGATCACTAAAACCCAGAATTGTAAAAAAAAAAAAAAAAAAAAAACATCAGATAGAACCAGGAAATTTATTTTGGACTATGATACCTTTGATTTATCCAAAGCAATCGTCACAGAATTTTAAGTTATCTAAAGGAGGGGTCAGAAAACTATGGCCTCTTTTTGAGCTACAATATCAGAGTGGAATAGTTGTGACAGACTCTCTGGCCTGCCAAGCCTAAATATTTATTGTCAGGCCTTCCACAGAAAAAAAAATTTCCAATCCCCAATCTAAAGGATTCAGAGCTGCGCAAGATTTCTGACTTTGTATGAGAAGACAATTCAAACCTAAATACCTAGGGCATTGATGTGTACTGTACAGAAATGCAATTGCCTGAAACACAGAAAATATGGTTTGCCCATGTTGAAGTGCTGTAGCTGATCTAATTGTGGACCAGATTGTTCGGTTGATGTCTGCACTGTGTCCTCATGATGTGTGGGAATTTGTGTTTGGAACACTGTGCCTATAGCAACTGAACTGTCTCATCATGCCTGATGCTACTCAGCAAAATCTGTATTAACTTGATGGGCAAGAAGGGTTTCATGGTTAAGAACTTGGAGTTCTAGAGCTAGTCAGCTCAAGTTCTCTCCCCACCACTTATTAGCCATATATATGGGGTAGGTTCGCTGACCTTATGACTCTCAGTTTCCTCATACATAAAATGAGGCTGTTGAGAATCACAGGGCCTTTCTCACTGAGTTGCTTCAAGGATTAAAATAAATTAAGGCAGGTGAAGTGCTTAAAACAGCACCTGGCATGTGACATGCACACAGTAAACGTTGGTTATCACTGCCTTAGCCCTAAGCTTCAAGAGAGCCAAGATACAGGACTTCAAGATGGAGGGCTCTGAACTCTCACAGACGTCAGAATTATGAAAAATTATGTAACGGAAGTAACTTTAGAACTTGTCTATCCCCTTCATTTTCTAGATGTAGAAACAAAGGCTGTAGGTTTTGTAGTGTAAATGTTCTTCCAATACTCGAAGATACTCCTTGCTGTATTTTCTTATTTCCCTCTAGGTCCATCTGTGGTTGGATTTCATCAAGCATACTTTCTATTCTAGAAATGAATTTTTATTTTATTTTTTATCTTTTTATTTAAAAATATATTTATTTATTTGAGAAAGAGTGTGTGTGAGCGAGAGAGAGATCATGAGCGGGGCGGGGAGGGGTAGAGGGAGAAGCAGACTCCCCGCTGAGCAGGGAGCCCGATGCAGGGCTCGATCCCAGGACCCTGGGATCATGACCTGAGCTGAAGGCAGATGCTTAACTGACTGAGCCACCAGGCGCCCTGGAAATGAATTTTTAGACATCAAAACTTATCATCTGTAAAATACGATAATTTTATGAAGAAAAAGGGCATAGGGGATACTAAAGTAATCAAGCAAAGATCTGCCTACTTTCCTCGGCATCATCGAGATTCTGTAAAAACTGACAGTGCTGTATCCCTCCCGTGGTCAAGAAACTGAAGGCTCTAATATCATTGTCCAGTAATAGTCTTTTTGAGCTCTTATTTTTCTTGCAAAAAGGAGTGTCTTAAGATTGATTCCTTGTATTTAAGAGTGTGTTTTAGCCACCAAATTGTGAACCTTGACATCAATAACTCTACTAAGACAGTTATACTGAGGTTGTTTTTATTTTTATTTTTTATTTATTTTTTCTGAGGTTGTTTTTAAAAGTTTTTTTTTTTTTTTTTTTTTTGTAGGAAATGCTTCTCAGTCCTGCTAGAATCTTGTAATAGGAAAAAACCTGTTTTCTGCTGAGCGATAATGTGAACGCTGCATTTCACGCAGGAGCATTTCCCACTTAGAGTTAACTTGTTCTTCTGAAAGAAGAGCACTTGAATTAGAAGGTTGTGGAGCTAGTCTTACCTAGAAATTATGCATAGACCTGTTTAATAAACAGGGGTATCTTTCCTTAAAGGAAGAGCAGAAGGGAAGGAAGGAAGAAGAAAGGAAGAGAGGGAGAAGGCAGGCTGGCCTTGGGCTTCAATTTCAGGTTCAAGCCCCAGTGGGCAATCCAGTACTCAAGAATGAGCTTGTGAGGGCGCCTGGGTGGCTCAGTTGGTTAAGCGACTGCCTTCGGCTCAGGTCATGATCCTGGAGTCCCTGGATCGAGTCCCGCATCGGGCTCCCTGCTCAGCAGGGAGTCTGCTTCTCCCTCGGACCCTCCCCCCTCTCATGTGCTCTCTTTCTCATTCTCTCTGTCTCAAATAAATAAATAAAATCTTTAAAAAAAAAAAAAAGAATGAGCTTGTGTATGCTTGTCTGTATGTGGCTAGCAAAAGGACACTTTACTTTGAGCAAAAGAAGTTATTTAACCCCTTGATTCACACCAGGACTTATAATAGGAGTTCATTTATAATGGGGATTTATAACAAAAGTTCTTGACCTTTATTTTTTGTGCCATGGACCATTTTGGTACCATGGCAATGCCCATTCTAAGAGTAATGCTTTTGTTTTTGACTTCTGTTAAAAAAACAAACAAACACAAAACCTGCTTATTTTGAAATAATTCTATATTCACAGGAAGAAAGGATGTTGCAGATATGCACAAGGAAGTCTGTGCATGCTTTATCCGGCTTTCTCTAATGTTAGCATCTACAGTATTAACATCAGAATATTGACATTGGTACAATCCACAGAGCTTATTCAGATTTCACCAATTATACATGCAATCATTTATGGTGTGTGTGTGTGTGTGTGCCCGCAATTCAATGCAATTTTATCAAATATGTGGCCTTGTGTAACCACTCTCACAATCAAGAGACGTAACTGTTTAATGCCCTCTAGGCTCCCTCGTGCTACTCCTCTTTAGCTATACATACCCCTAATCACTCCTAGTACTTGGAAGCCACTAATCTATTCTTCATTTCTATAGTTTTTATTTCAAAAATGTTGTATAAATATCGCACATTATGTGATCTTTTAAAAATGGCTTTTTCCATTTAGCATAAGTCCCTTGAGGTCCATCTATGTTGTTGTGTGTACCAATAGTTTGCTTCCTTTTATTGTCAAGGAGTATTCCATGGTATGGACGTGCCACAGTTGGTTTAACCATACTCCTCTCAAAAAACATCTGGGTTGTTCTCAGGTTTGAGTATTGCAAAGAAAGCTGCTATGAACATCTGTGCTCGAGTTTTTGTATGAACATAGGTCTTTCTATAAACATAGGTTTTCATCTAAGATAAATGCCTCAGTAAAATTGCTAAGTACGGTTAGTGCATAGTTAGTTTTATTAGACTGCTGAACTACTTTCCACAGTGCCTGAACAATTTGCATTCCCACCAGCGGCATATGATTAATCCAGTTTCTCCACAGCTCTGCCAGCATATGGTTACCACTATTTTGTTAATCATTCTGATAGGTGTGTAGTGATATCTCATTGTGGTTTTAATTTGCATTTCCCTGATGGTTGATAATATTGGACATATTTTCTGGTGCTTATTTGCCATCTGCATATAGTCTTTGATGAAATTTCTTGTCATATACTTTGCCCATTTTAATTAAATCATTTGTTTTGAGGATTCTTTATATACTGTAAGACACAAGTCCTTTGTCAGACATGAAATTTACACATATTATCTGTAGTATTCGGTTGCCTTTCATTATCTTTACAGGATTTCCACAGAGTAATTTTTTTTTAAATTTTGATAAGATCCAATTTACCAATTTTTCCTTTTAGAGATGATGCCTTTGGTGGTAAGCCTAAACTCTTCACCTAGCCCTAGGTCCTAAAGATTTTCCTTTTTTTTTTCTTTTGGTTTCCTAAGTGTTTTACAGTTTTAGGTTTTACCCTTAAGTCTGCCGTCTACTTTGAATTAATCAACCAGTGGACACTACAGGAAGATATTTTTCAGCTTAAATCATAAAGGAGCACACAAACAATCAGTGGTCTGTAAATTCTCCTCTATTGCCCAGTGAAGAAATACATTTCCTTTCAGGAAAATTTTCCAACAGCTTGAAACAGGAACACAGTGGAGAAAGTTGTAATGGACAATGGCTAAGAACTTTCCATGGGCTGAGAGAGAAAGAGTGTTACCTCCCTAAACTTCCAGATTTGGTTCTAAAGACCCATAATCTCAACCAGACTAAGGGGAAAATAACTGCCTGAGGCGTCTAATGCTGAGTCACCCAGCCAAAGGTGTTTGCAAGTGGTCGTTAATTTTTCCTGTTTTCTAAAGCATTCCATAGATTGCTGACTGGCCAGTATCGGGGAATGGTGCCGTTTTGATTATTACATGTAAATTAATCTACTGAAAGAAAAAAAGCACAAGCATTTAGTAGGACAAGGTTGTTCTATTTTGACAGCATTTTAGTTATGGGTTCAAGAGTAATTACTGAAATAAATCATCAATAGGTGGTAGCAATATTGATTTTGTGTCAGCACCTGAGTAAACTATAACCCAGCCTCAGTCCGGAGCCATGTTCATTGTCTTTTGTGCTTTATTTTTGAACTGCTATCCAAAAAAGGCTTTAGCGTCCACATGAAATTGCCTACTGAGCTGCTTTTCCCAGGAAACCTCACTGCCCAAATCACCTCTCCCTCACGGGCTCTCACCCCGAACAGTCTCCTTGGACTGTTTTACCGCACTCTCTTAACTAGTGTGAAATGCTAATACGGATTGCTGTGATTTTCCAACAAAGCGAAAGGAAAATGTGATTACTGGTCACAGGGTTTCATATTAGCACTTGCTTCTGCTAATTTAAAAATAGGCTGGACTGCAGGAAAACCAATTTCCTCCCTTAACATTAGTTTGTTCGGCTGTTCTTTGTTTAATAAATATCCTCTGGGTCCAAACTAATGTGACTAGGAGAAAGAGACATGAGTTCTCATTCTATTAAATGCAAACTCGAAATCTCTGAACTTGATCTTTAAACCAGAACAAAACAGCTTCCATGGTTTTATTTATTTATTTTGGGGCTGGCTGGCTCAGATAGAAAATCTTCTTTGATGTTCTGAGTTATTAAAGGTGAGTCAGGTAACTTTGAATGGCAGGGCGCTGAATCAAGATACTCTAACCTTAAATAATCTCAGATTAGTTTCTGGCTCATGCCAAGAAGTGCTCCTCTGGATAACAACAAAAGACAGAAAATGAAGCAGAATGTAGAAACCAAAGATCCTACAAATTTCCATCTCATTTAATTGTCTCTTAAATTTTGATGAAGACTGGCTATAAGCATATCCTAGATGTATAACTCTTGCTATTCCTCTTTAATTGTGGTATGTATTTTGAATAAGCATTTTTGGTTTTTCCAGTTCAAAATCCAGACACCTTTCCAATTATTCACCTGCTGTTTTGCCTCTGTTGATACATATGGACAAGCAAAGGTCTCTTTCTTCATCACTCGATGCCCCAGTCCCTGCTCAACTGCAAACCAGGCGGTCTCGCCATTGTACTTGGGCCTTTGTTTCTGTTCACCTTGAAGATTTCCAGAGCATCAAAGAAAACTTAAAATAAATATGAATAATGATCTCATTTTGCCATTTAAACACCACTCTGCATTTTACTAAACAGTTACTGCCTTGTTTGAGAAAGGTATTGTCTGTATTTTATCAACAAGGAGCCTGAGTTTCAAGGAATGATAGCACATGCCCACATAAAATCATGTGTTCTTAAACAGCAGAGATACTACTTGAATTCTTGTTTTCTTCCCCGTATCCTCCTTTGTTCCACTACTACAGGTTAAGGGCTCTTTGCTTTTAATATTTTTCAGGTTTCTTCAACTCTTTTATCCTTTCTGCTGAGTTTTTCTCTTTTTTCCGCCTCTGTCCTGTGTTGTCCTTCCCAAGCCTAATTGTCTCTGTTTGGCTTGCCAGGAATATACCTGGTTCTCATAGATAAATCCCCCTTCAACCCATGAACATGCATTTTGGAACCCCTGCCCAGAATAATTTTTGAGGAATGATTGCCCTTGTAATAGATGTTCTGTGCAACCGTGCCTCAAGATTTTATGTTTTACCCTTGCACATAGTAAGCACTCAATAAGCGTTCATAGAAAGAGTCAGTGAGTACATATTAGAAATCTCTGACACACCATCAAAACATTTTCAAGCCTTCTCTAGGGGGTGTCAGGCTAATGTAAATGTGAGCGGAAAACTCTGCAAATGTCAACAGGCTATAAATAATCACCTGGTCTATCAGTGTGGGGAATTTACATATACAGACATTTCCTCTGATGAATGTTAAATCTCATAATGTAAAGGAACATCGATTTAGAAAAATTAAATATCAGAACATATACAGAGAAAAAGCATGGGCTTTGGATCAAAACCCTGGCTTCCAGGCTCAGATTTACCTCGTTATTAAATACTTTCCAGCTCTAGTTTCCTCATTTGAAAAGAGGCTTCATCACATCTCCCCCACATGGTTATGGTGGGGATCAAATGAGATAATGTTTGCATGGTGCCTTTGACACATAGGATGCACTTTATATAACTCACTTCTATCCTTTTTCTCCCAAATCATAAGGGTCAATTTTCAGAATTGACAAATCACTGAATTGTTAGAGGTATTAAATTCTCCATAAGTATGTTACAAACTTGGAACCTTAAAATGTTAAAGATCTGCTTTGGGACACAGATGCCTTTTAAACTCTGATTGGGGCAGGAATGAGACCCTGTCCAGTTGGAATATTTTGACATATATTCTTTCATCTAGATCCCTTGTTGCTGTTCTCCTAAGTCACTTTAGTGATTTAGGAAAGTGGGGCTTTCGAGATGATGGAAAAAGAGCAAGGTGTGGTCCCTTTGATCAGAGGTGCAGTTTGGAGGGGTGGAGGGCACATATGTGAGCACTGAGATACAACTGAGTGCATGAGTGGTCATAGAGATGTATGGGCAGTGTGGGCAAGGGTTCATAGGTGGAAGCCATGAGAACTGGGAGAATTGCAAAAGGTATCTCAGAGGCTGTAACATTTGAGCCACTCTGGAAATTAGACTTTTTTCTACCTGCAAAAAAATGTTAGAGGTGAATATCAAACAATGCAATTTATTCCAGGCCCCAGGACGGCTTTGCCTTTGACGTTAAAAAGCTCGGGGGCTGCCCTGACTTCTTGCATGTGAAATCAGCTCCTTTCTGTAGCTCCATTTGCCTGTACTGAGTCTGCTCTGACACATATCAGTGAGGGTCTGATCCTAGATAAATCAGACCCTGATTTATCAACCCTGATCCTAGATAAATCCCATCTACCTACCATCGATCTCTGAGATATGTCAACTCAGAGATACTAGCACAAATCCAAGGTTGGTGAGGTCTTACTCCTACAGAGTCAGGCTGACTAAAGTGACTTAGGAGAACAGCAACAAGGGATAAGAAGTTGAGAGCTGACCACTACTGCTTAATGATGTTACTAGAAAGAATAAAAACAGGAGAAGGAGGTTCTTCCTAGCGTCCATGTCTTAGGCAATAGCCTATGGACATTTAAATACATACTTCCCCTTAAATTCTTATAATGCCATGAGACAAGGCTATTACCCCCATTTTACAGATGAGAAAGCTTGGTCCAGAGGCAGGGCCAGGAAGTAAACATAAAAGTCAGTCTGATTCCAAGATCCATGTGCTTAGGTCTTCACCATGTTATATTCTGACCCCAGGTTCTTACCCAACATCCAACACTTCATTTCATATTTTTATTTTCTTTTATTTGTCATAATCTTTCAATGGCCAATTTATGTTTTCCTCAACAGTTCTCTGTAGTTTTGAGGCTTTCCTGTTAGAAATTTATTGGTTTAAGGCTTCTAGGCACTAAAATTACTCCTCCAAGATCCTCTGTACTTGAGAATCCTAAATTGCTTTTTAGTCTATCGAGTGAAGCAAGCACTGCCTATACATGTTCGCTTCATACCACGTATATTTTGATAATTAGTGACCCCATATTGAAAGTGGACCACTCTACTGTGAGCATCTTAAAGACAATGACTAAGAGAAAGGAAAGTGAGAAGGAAGGAAAGCTGAGATCACTGAGGAGGCATACTTCTGTCCCTTTGGCTCATCCTCTGATAGTCTAATTTTACCCCTGTGTTTAGAGAATTCACTGACTCAGTATCGGAGCATTTTAGTTCTCAGCATGGCCTATAAGTGGAGATATTTTCAAATACATTCAAAAGCAAACCTACTCAAAGGGTCAGGCTCAGAAAACAGGAAAGTACAGAGGTAGACGTAATTCTGAGTCAACCACTCAATGATGTCACCAAGGACCCAGTTTAGTTACATCTCGCGTCTCTGTTTTCCATAGGGCCAGCTTTGTATTCATGCTGGCTTCCATCATGGAAGCAAATATAGTTGTAGCATTTCTAAGCATCAGCTCTATAGTCCAGAAGGGGTCAGAACATTTCTTCCAGCAACTTCCTCAGAAGTCCTTAGATTTCTCCTCTATGTCTCCCTGACCTAAATTAGATCTTACTTCCTTTCTTAAACCAATTACTGTCCAGACTGGCCAGAGGAATTCCATGAGCTTATTGGCTTAACTCGGGTTATCTGAACCAATCACTGTGGTGAGGAGAATCAGATTGTCCTCACTGGTTTAGACTAACATGTGTCCACCCCTTAGCTGAGGATAGTGCCAGCTTTTCCCAGAAGCCATGAGCTTTGATGTGGATGCACACAAGAAGGAGTAAGAGGAGAGTGAACACTGGGTAGATCACCAGCCAATAGTGTTCACTTATATAAAAGGAAACAAAGTAACTACCAGAATGTAAGAAAATACTAGATCAATGCTCTTGGTGAAACTGAAGGTGAGTCTATTTCTGGAAAAAGCATATTAACACTAAAGATGTCTATCAGTATACCGCTGTGGTGTATGCCTTTTATATACATAGTATAATTTCTCTGATATTCCAGAAGAATAAATTCCAATTCTCTTTTGGATTCTTCTTAGCAACTGGTAATCAATAAAATTATTAGCAAAGGAGTCTTTTTGTACAAACTTCCTTTTTGGTTTGAAAGCAATTGTCATTCCCTCACGTGACAAATATTTTGAGCACATTATGTGTACATGATATTGTGCTTGGACTGTGAGGTATACATAGAAAAGATACAGTGACCGAGCTTAAAGATTTCATAATCTAGTATGTTTGAGAAGACTTCTTTTTTGACTTTTTAAAATTGTTATGTTAATCACCATACATTACATCATTAGTTTTTGATGTAGTGTTCCATGATTCATTGTTTGCATATAACACCCGGTGCTCCATTCAGTACGTGTCCTCTTTAATACCCATCACCAGGCTAACCCATCCTTCCACCCCCCTCCCCTCTAGAACCCTCAGTTTGTTTTTCAGAGTCCATCGTCTCTCATGGTTCATCTCCCCCTCCAATTCCCCCCCTTCATTCTTCCCCACCTACTATCTTTTTTTTTTTTTCCTTAACATATATTGCATTATTTGTTTCAGAGGTACAGACTGTGATTCAACAGTCTTGCACAATTCACAGCACTCACCATAGCACATACCCTCCCCAGTGTCTATCACCCAGCCACCCCATCCCTCCCACCCCACCCCCCAACTCCAGCAACCCTCAGTTTGTGTCCTGAGATTAAGAATTCCTCATATCAGTGAAGTCATATGATACATGTCTATGATTGACTTACTTCGCTCAGCATAACACCCTCCAGTTCCATCCACGTCGTTGCAAATGGCAAGATCTCATTCCTTTTGATGTCTGCATAATATTCTATTGTATATATATATACCACATCTTCTTTATCCAGTCATCTGTCGATGGACGTCTTGGCTCTTTCCACAGTTTGGCTATTGTGGACATTGCTGCTATAAACACTGGGGTGCACATACCCCTTCCGATCCCTACATTTGTATCTTTGGGGTAAATACCCAGTAGTGCAATTGCTGGATCGTATTGGGTAGCTCTATTTTCAACTTTTTGAGGAACCTCCATAGCGTTTTCCAGAGTGGCTGCACCAGCTTGCATTCCCACCAACAGTGCAGGAGGGTTCCCCTTTCTCCACATCCCCGCCAACATCTGTCGTTTCCTGACTTGTTACTTTTAGCCATTCTGACTGGCGTGAGGTCGTATCTCATTGAGGTTTTGATTTGGATTTCCCTGATGCCGAGTGATGTTGAGCACTTTTTCATGTGTCTGTTGGCCATTTGGATGTCTTCTTTGGAAAAATGTCTGGTCATGTCTTCTGCCCATTTCTTGATTGGATTATTTATTCTTTGGGTGTTGAGTTTGATAAGTTCTTTATAGATTTTGGATACTAGCCCTTTATCTGATATGTCATTTGCAAATATCTTCTCCCATTCTGTTGGTTGTCTTTTGGTTTTGTTGACTGTTCCTTTTGCTGTACAAAAGCTTTTCATCTTGATGAAGTCCCAATAGTTCATTTTTGCCCTTGCTTCCCTTGCCTTTGGCGATGTTTCTAGGAAGAAGTTGCTGCAGCTGAGGTCGAAGAGGTTGCTCCCTGTGTTCTCCTCCAGGATTTTGATGGACTCCTGTCTCACATTTAGGTCTTTCAACCATTTTGAGTCTATTTTTGTGTGTGGTGTAAGGAAATGGTCCAGTTTCATTCTTCTGCATGTGGCTGTCCAATTTCCCCAACACCATTTGTTGAAGAGACTGTTTTTTTTCCACTGGACATCCCTTCCTGCTTTGTCAAAGATGAGTTGACCATAGAGTTGAGGGTCCATTTCTGGGCTCTCTATTCTGTTCCATTGATCTATGTGTCTGTTTTTGTGCCAGTACCATACCGTCTTGATGATGACAGCTTTGTAATAGAGCTGGAAGTCAGGAACTGTGATGCCACCAGCTTTGCTTTTCTTTTTCAACATTCCTCTGGCTATGCGGGGTCTTTTCTGGTTCCATACAAATTTTAGGATTATTTGTTCCATTTCTTTGAAAAAAGTGGATGGTATTTTGATAGGGATTGCATTGAATGTGTAGATTGCTCTAGATAGCATTGACATCTTCACAATATTTGTTCTTCCAATCCTTGAGCATGGAACGTTTTTCCATTTCTTTGTGTCTTCCTCAATTTCTTTCCTGAGTATTTTATAGTTTTCTGAGTACAGATCCTTTGCCTCTTTGGTTAGATTTATTTCTAGGTATCTTATGGTTTTGGGTGTAATTGTAAATGGGATCGACTCCTTAATTTCTCTTTCTTCTGTCTTGTTGTTGGTGTATAGGAATGCCACTGATTTCTGTGCATTGATTTTATATGCTGCCACTTCACTGAATTCCTGTATGAGTTCTAGCAGTTTTGGGGTGGAGTCTTTTGGGTTTTCCACATAAAGTATCATATCATCTGCAAAGAGTGAGAGTTTGAATTCTTCTTTGCCGATTCAGATGCCTTTTATTTCTTTTTGTTGTCTGATTGCTGTGGCTATAACTTCTAATACTATGTTGAATAGCAGGGGTGATAGTGGACATCCCTGCCGTGTTCCTGACCTTAGGGGGAAAGCTCTCAGTTGTTCCCCATTGAGAATGATATTCGCTGTGGGTTTTTCATAGATGGCTTTTATGATATTGAGGTATGTACCCTCGATCCCTATACTCTGAAGAGTTTTGATCAAGACAGGATGCTGTACTTTGTCAAATGCTTTTTCTGCATCTATTGAGAGGATCATATGGTTCTTGTTCTTTCTTTTGTTAATGTATTGTATCACGTTGATTGATTTGCAGATGTTGAACCAATCTTGCAGCCCAGGGATAAATCCCACTTGGTCATTGTGAATAGTCCTTTTAATGTACTGTTGGATCCTATTGGCTAGTATTTTGGTGAGAATTTTTGCATCCATGTTCATCAAGGATATTGGTAATTCTCCTTTTTGATGGGGTCTTTGTCTGGTTTTGGGATCAAGGTAATGGTGGCCTCATAAAATGAGTTTGGAAGTTTTCCTTCCATTTCTATTTCTTGGAACAGTTTCAGAAGAATAGGTATTAATTCTTCTTGAAATGTTTGGTAGAATTCCCCTGGGAAGCCATCTGGCCCTGGGCTTTTGTTTGTTGGGAGATTTTTGATGACTGCTTCAATTTCCTTAGTGGTTATTGGTCTGTTCTGGTTTTCTATTTCTTCCTGGTTCAGTTTTGGTAGTTGATACATCTCTAGGAATGCATCCATTTCTTCCAGGTTATCTAATTTGTTGGCATAGAGTTGCTCATAATATGTTCTTATAATTGTTTGTATTTCTTTGGTGTTGGTTGTGATCTCTCCTCTTTCATTCATGATTTTGTTGATTTGGGTCATTTCTCTTTTCTTTTTGATAAGTCTAGCCAGGGGTTTATCAATCTTGTTAATTCTTTCAGAGAACCAGCTCCTAGTTTCGTTGATCTGTTCTACTGTTCTTTTGGTTTCTATTTCATTGATTTCTGCTCTGATCTTTATGATTTCTCTTCTCCTGCTGGGTTTAGGCTTTATTTGCTGTTCTTTCTCCAGCTCCTTTAGGTGTAGGGTTAGGTTGTGTACTTGAGACCTTTCTTGTTTCTTGAGAAAGGCTTGTATTGCTATATACTTTCCTCTCAGGACCGCCTTTGCTGCATCCCAAAGATTTTGAACAGTTGTGTTTTCATTTTCATTGGTTTCCATGAATTTTTTAAATTCTTCTTTAATTTCCTGGTTAACCCATTCATTCTTTAGTAGGATGCTCTTTAGCCTCCATGCATTTGAGTTCTTTCTGACTTTCCTCTTGTGATTGAGTTCTAGTTTCAAAGCATTGTGGTCTAAAAATAGGCAGGGTATGATACCAATCTTTTGGTACCCGTTGAGACCTGATTTGTGACCTAGGATGTGATCGATTCTGGAGAATGTTCCATGGGCACTAGAGAAGAATTCTGTATTCTGTTGCTTTGGAGTGGAATGTTCTGAATATGTCTGTGAAATCCATTTGGTCCGGTGTGTCATTTAAAGTCTTTATTTCCTTGTTGATCTTTTGCTTAGATGATCTGTCCATTTCAGTGAGGGGGGTGTTAAAGTCCCCCACTATTATTGTATTGTTTTCAATGTGTTTCTTTGCTTTTGTTATTAATTGCCTTATATAATTGGCTGCTCCCATGTTAGGGGCATAGATATTTACAACTGTTAGATCTTCTTGTTGGATAGACCCTTTAAGTAGGATATAGTGTCCTTCCTCATCTCTTATTATAGTCTTTGGTTTACAATCTAATTTTTCTGATATAAGGATTGCCACCCCAGCTTTCTTTTGGTGTCCATTAGCATGGTAAATGGTTTTCCACTCCCTCACTTTCAATCTGGGGGTGGAGAAGACTTGCTTTTAAATAATGAATTTAAAGTGGTTCTGGTACATGCTTAATGTAAGTACCAAGAACCCTCAAAGTCCAGAGGTGGACAGATAATTTCTAGCCATGTACACCAGGCAAGAAGAATTTGGGATGGCAGTCTTTTTGAATCTGCACACTAACCAATTAAAACACCCACCAAGAAGTGAAATATTTACTTTGATATGGCTGAGGAGAGATGAGCTGGATGAGAAATTTTGTATTTAGCCTTGAGGGTAATGTGTAGTGGGGAATGTATATGAAGCAGTTACAGTGAGTGGGTATATTAGTCTGGCTCCAACTAGGAAAACAGAAACCATTCTTTTTTTTAAAGGGAGTAAATTTGGTGCCAAGACTTGTTCACACAGGTAATGGAAGAGCTGAGAAGTCAAACACAGACTGTAATGCAAGGGAGACTGCTGCTCCCATTAGGAGAGAGGGATGGAGGAAACCTGTGGGGTAACAGAGAAGAGGGGCCTAGGTCACCCAGCAAAATTTGTAACCTCAGAGGACCTAGTTAGAAGGAACTGGATCCAAAGAGGTGATGAACCTCCTGCTGGAGATCCTACCTGAGGCAAATACCCCAGCTTCTTCCTCTCCCTTCCCAATCTTGCTCCAGCACTCCCCCTCCCAGTGGCCCAACCTAGTCAGCACCCCGCTCACACCCTGCTGCGGTCCACCACTTGTACTCTGGAGCAGAGTGGGGGGAACATTGGGAAATCAAGGAATGGAACTCAAAGTAAACAGGCCCAGGAATGGCACAGTAGGGAAATGCAAGGAGTACCCCTGAGTCTCTGCCAAAAGAGATGAGGCCCCCTGGTGGGTCTAAAAGGGTGAAGGGTGAGGGCCAAGATGGATCATCAGGCTTGGATGCTGCTTGTGTGGATTGGGCTAAAGGGGAGATGAACTGAAAAAAGGGGGTTGTCAGTAATTATTTAAATGAAACAGCAACTGAGAAAGCAAATGACCCCTCTGAGAGAATGGGGGTCACCGTGGGAGAGCATGGAAGCAGAGCCAGAAGCCTGATGTCTTCTCAAAGAAACCAGATCATGAAACAGTGGGCCAAACATCACAGTCATCACACACTTCCCTATTCTCCCTACCTTCATGTAGACTGACTTCATTTCTGTATAAAAATATAAAAGCATCTGCTAATATATTGAATCACATATTTAAGGAGTCAAGTGAGGTAAAGTTTCCATGTCAGAGTTTCCCGCTGGATCAAACCAATGGCTACATTTCCCACTTACAGCATAATCTCAGATCTCCAACATTGCTTTTCTAGCATGGCAAGAGAGCACAAGTTTTTCCACACCGTTGGAATATCAAGCACAGTCCAAAAGGCCCAATTGTATTGTCTAATTCTCGCTATATTTCATAAAAATGGATACCATTAATACCATGGTGGGAATGGAGCAGGGCAACAGAAGATGATGCAATGTCTATAAGATAACCCAAGGGAATACAAAAGAGTTCACATATCAGTGTTTGAACCCCGACAACCCACCAGCTGCGTGCCTTCTCATCCTGTCCTTGCCTAATCACTCAGGACCTGTCTTTATTTCTTATCACTCTGGTGACTTGAGCCTCATTCCAAAGATCAGTCTGTTTCAACAGATTCTTTCAAATGACTACTCTTACTATAACATCTTCAGAGAATATTAATGCTGCTCAAAACAATAACACCGCTTTTGGGGGTGATTGTAACTACCTAATAATAGATCAGTCATATGACTGACTACACACCCCAACTCCCTGCTCATGTCAGTAAAACAAAGAGAAATAAAGAAGGAGCCCTATTCAACATGTACTTCACATGCTATAACTCATCTGAAATGAAACCCCTATTTATTCATCTCTTTTAATAGCTTGCATTTGTAAGTTGTCTGCTCTGTGGTTTATAAATTATTTTAAACTCTTACACTTCTGTTCCAAAATATAAATGTATGTGTTAATATGGTAGACGAGGACTCTGCTGCTGGTAGTACAGGGGAAATTTAACTAGCTTATAAATGTTAAAATGTAAAAGCAAAGGAAGTCCTGCTATTCATCTTCTCTGCAATATTCAGACATTCATGAAATTGAAAGTTAATGTACCAGGGACTTTCATTATCTGACCTATTCCATCCTATCTATTAGATTCTCAAAGCACTCGAGACAGAGGACCAATATGTCACCAACACAGGACTGGAAAGGTCACAAAAACGAAGCATCAATAAAGCACTACTTCTGAATTAAATTTCACAGCACTCAGCAGAAAATATGTTCCACAGACTAAGAGTATTTGTAAGAACGAAACTGATAGCTAGATACAACTTGAAGAAAACAGAAAAGTATTTCTTGATTTTAAAAGGCTATTAAAAAAATAAAAAGTAAAAGACCACTAAAACTACTTGTGTATGTATATATATGTGTGTGTGTGTGTGTGTGGTGTATACATACACATACAAAAAGGCACTATTTTATACAACCGATGTGGAAGAAAAAAAGAACTCTGCATTGGAACCACAATAAAGTTTATAATTGCCAAATTCACTAGCAAGCAATGCAGTCCTACTAAACTACTCCTCTTTCTTTCCTTAAGCATTTAGAATACTATGCAGGACTTATAAAGCCCGTGTGGTTTTCAGTAATTTTCCATGAATCACAGTCTAATGTACACATTAGTGAGTTTATCATGATTTTTGCTATTTTTACCATCTGAAATGTGTAATCTTAATCCGCTTAATAAAAATTAATCCACCAAAATCCATGACTTTTTTTAGCTCTCCAAATTTTTAATAATTCTGAATACTCAATGATTTAACAAGTATGTTCTTGAGATTTGCTGAAAATATAATCATAACTAGGTGCCGTGAAGATGAAGAGACAAGCATTAATGGGGTTTTCTTTAAATCAGCTGCAGGAAAATACATAAAAGGATAAAGAGCAACACAGCCTTGGCTGAGGGGCTGATGGCCATACAATTAAAGTTAAAGGAGCTCCCAAGAGCAGACAAGGGCCAAGTCTGTTGGAGAAGGATTGCCAACCAGTGGTTCCTAGGCATTAGGATTTCACTGTTTTTTCTTTTTTCTTTTTTCTTTTTTTATGTTTCAAGTTTTTATTTAACCAGCATTATTTAACTAGATCCAAAGAGGTGATGTACCTCCTGCTGGAGATCCTACCTGAGGCAAATACCCCAGTTTCTTCCTCTCCCTTCCCAATCTTGCTCCAGTACTCCCTCTTCCAGTGGCCCAACCTAGCCAGCACCCAGTTCATACCCTGCTGTGGTCCACCACTTGTACTTAAATATATATATATGTTTATATTAATATATATTAATATATATTATATATAATTAAATATAATTAATATAATATATATAATTAAATATAATTTATTTAAATTCTAGTTAGTTAACACACAGTATAATATTAGTTTCAGGAGTAGAATTTAGTGATTCATCACTTACATACAACATCCAGTGCTCATCACATCACGTGCCCTCCTTAATGCCCATCGCCCATTTAAGGATTTCACTTTTAAAGGATATGGAGGACTGGCACTGAGTTGGTATTTTTTTTAAAGGTAATGAAGTTTTTAAAGATCTATTTATTTGAGAGGGAGACTGTTCCTGCCTATGCACATGCACACAAGGGGGGGGGGCGGCGCAGAAGGAGAGGGAGAGAAGCAGACTCCCTGCTGAGTGTGGAGCCTAGGGTGGGGCTTGATCTCACCACCCTGAAACCATGACCTGAGCCGAAATCAAAAGTCCAAAGCTTAACCAACTGAGCCACCCAGGTGCCCCCTGAGTTAGTATTTTTTTTAATATTAAAAATGACAACCCAGCTATTTAAAACCATTAATACTTTCTTTTTAAAAAAATTTTTTTAAAGATTTTATTTATTCATTTGAGAGAGAGAGGGAGCGCACAAGCCAGGGGGAGGGGCAGAGGTAGAGGGAGAAGCAGATTCCTCACTGAGCAGGGAGCCCAAGGCGGGGCTGGATCCCAGGACCCTGGGATCTTGACCTGAGCTGAAGGCAGACACGTAAACGACTGAGTCACCCATTAATACTTTATTTCTAAAAAGGACATTTTCACACAAAAATTCTAGAGAACGTTATCTGAGAATAAAAATGATCAAATAAATTGAAATTAGAGACTCACTACATTACTACCATTTTTCCTTTTGGGGAAAAGTCTTTCACAGACTAGGATTTGGAAGATTTGGTTAATTCTAAGGGCTAAGGGTACACTGCAACATAAAAGGGATACAAGACAGTATTCCTGGCCACAGGAGCTTATAGCCCAGGTAAAGAAGCAACAGTTATTGATGTGATAAAGTCATTAGGTAGTGAAAAGTTTTCATTATGCAGCTGACTAAACACAAAAGAACGGTAATTCAAGGGACCAGGGAGTGGAGTGATTTTGGTCTGGGATGGGCTGTGACTTCGCTCCAGACCAAGAGGGAAGGGACACTGAAGCCTAAGGGAGTCTCTTAGCCGATGGCAGAATGGAAAGGTGAGAGATGAATGGGAATGGCGATCATGAGACGAGACAGATTGTGGGGACAGTTTTATGTTGTGGAATATTGGGGGAATTCTCCTAAATGCACTCTTGTCAGTAAAAATCAATCAGAGTTAAGTACACATAAAAAGACAAGGAAATTCCCATCTTTTTTATGGTTCCGTCAATGGAGACAAATATCAGCTTAGATAATAATACAAGTAAAATTAAATATGAACACTCACTCCTATCCATAATATCTTAAAAGACAATTTGGTAAGCATTAAATTTTTAAAAAATTAATGCTTTTAAGAAAGGGAGAGAAATGTTATGATAAAATTAAATGCCAAGTTCCACGGGCATTTATCAGCAATTATAGCTTCTATTCTATGTTATTACATTCTTCCCTTCTTGACATGACTCTTTTCTTTCTCCTTGAGTTTTCTATCATATCACACAATTCAACTTAAAATATTCTGGTATTAGGACACTCATTAGACAATTAAGATTCCACTAAAAAGAGAAAAAAAAGATGGAGCAAATATAACTTCTTGAAAACAAATGTGACATGAGATAATTTAGATTTTAGTAAAATAAGAAATTAAAATCATGGTTCTTTGATATAAAGGAAGAAGTATGTTCTACCAAATGTTCTACCAAAAGAAAGGAGTCTTGCTCCAACAGCCCAAACATCGCTGATTCCTTAAATGTCTTGGTCCATTAAATTAAAAAAAATTTTTTTGGCTGAAAATTTTCAGTGTGTGCATTCAATAATTGCTGTCAGAAGTGATTATCATTCCTGTCCAGATCACTCATATGCAGTCAGCTGCTTACAAACACTCTGAACCCTCCGCCAAGTTTCCCCTCAACCAGCTTTGGGAATGAGGACCTTAGAAAATATTTTAAAAATAACTCTCTTCTCGGTTTCCCTGAACACACGGCTGCCACGTTTCCTAAGCCTATAGGTCTGTTTTAAATTCAAATGGAATCTGAGCATCTTGACAGAAAGGACCCCAGAGAGGGCTTGTCCAATTGACAACAGAGAATCCAATAAGTCTTTTCATCTTAAGCTGTAAGATGTTATGTCAGAAGGAAAAGAAGAGAACAAGAGCAAAGCGAATGCTAATAGCCTGAGCAGGTTTGGGGTGAAAAGTCGCTTTTCTTGCTCCTCACTGTTCATGCGTGCCCAAATTTACCCACTAAAACTCTAAAATTAACGCGTGTGGTAGTTGCATCCATGGGGAGAGGATTTAAAGCTTGATGATTTGCCCTACCTTTTCCTCAGATTGGGAGGTCTGGATGTATTATTCCATATTAAATATTTTACTAAGATCAAAAGAGTTTGTGTTCGACCTCAACTTCGTTTGCGACTTACGGTTGTTTATTGAAAGATGATGAAGTTTAGTCGGACCTAGATATTTTAACTTTATCCTCCCACCAGAACAAAAAGGGAATTTACTACATTTCTTCAGGAACCCCTATTCTCCTTACATGTGCCACAGGGTCAAGCTTTTGTACTGGTAAGATGTGTATAACTTTGCAACAGGATAAGTCTCTGGTAGGTAGATTGTAGACTCCTCTGAGAAAAGTGCATTATGAAGGTTAGGACAGGTAAGAATAGGAGAAAAATATCCTGCCTAGCAAGAACCTACTGAACATGCTTCCTGTTACTATTCTCAGAGACTGCTCTGATGGTTTAATTAGATCTCCCTGATAAAATTCATTACAGAAAAGCCTGGCTTACTGAAAAAATAATAAACTCAGCTCATTCATAACCTATTAGTTACTTTGCTTTTAAGGAACTAGAATGTTGTTCCTTTCTTTCTTTTCACTTATCTAGAAGACTGGAATGAAGTGTAACCAGTAGTAAAAGGGCAACAAATGAAAGCAGGGGGTGAATAAGTCAACAGAACACACCTAGCTGCCCGTCTTTCTTAACATCCTCCTCCGCCTAATGAAACTGAAGTGTAAATGGAAAGAGCTGACTGGGGCTGAGTAGAATACAAAGAGACTCTACACACTTTTTTGTGTCCTTTATCTCCATCCCCCTTGCTAGTGTTGTAAATTCAGGGCCTGGGGGGCTGTGGCTTTTTGTTTTGTTTTGTTTTACTCTCCTGTCTGAACAAATCACCTCTAAACCAACAGATCTTTTTTATTTCACTCTTGCAAGCCACCCACCTTCCAGAATCAACCTTCTCAGATGCAAATTTCATTTATGTCATGTTCAAACCTCTTCAGTGGTGTCCTAGTACTGTGAAATGATGAACCCAACTATATCAGAGCAAGCAAGGCTCCCCGTCATCCGGCATCTGTGTAAATCACGAACCTTATTTGGCTTCATCTCTCTTTTCTGGCACAGCTCATCTCACTCAGAGTTCTAGCCTGCTCCAGAGAGAACTATATGGTCCTTAGAATGAGAAACTCCAGGGGCACTTGGGTGGCTCAGTCGTTAAGCGTCTGCCTTCGGCTCAGGTCATGATCCCAGGGTCCTGGGATCGAGCCCCGCATCGGGCTCCCTGCTCAGTGGGAAGCCTGCTTCTCCCTCTCCTACTCCCCCTGCTTGTGTTCCCCCTCTCGCTGTGTTCTCTGTCAAATTAAAAAAAAAAAAGAGAAACTCTAAGGTAGTTTCATGCCTCTGAACATTCATACGTAAGGTTGCCTTTACCTGAGGTGTTTCCATCTCTATCCCCATCCACCTGGAAACATTTGAAAATCACAGGAGTCTTGGTGGACCACTAGAAAATGTTGCCCTAATGGTCTTTATGTACACACATGTTACATGAACATACACATTCATGTATATATGTGTAGGTGTGCACCCATATACTTTGGAGGCAAATTATCATTTACTGGATTTTATCAAAAATAAGCAAAAATTTCAGAAAAAAATGTTATGGGAGAATTTGCTTCTTTCCTTCTTATGTATAATTTTGAGGTCAGGTAAAGAAACTAAGACTATGCCATGCATTAAGTCCATTCCTTGAGAAGGAGATGACCACCGCTGGTCTTAGTAGCATAACAATCTGTCCAAAGCGTAGAACCTGAGAGCCACACATTTCTGCTTCCCTTCCCAGGCACACTCTCCAGACCACACACAGGAAACTGCTGCAGGCAGGGGCCCAGGGAATCAATCTACTATCTTCACCCCATTGGGGTTAAGTTTTACACGCCCAGTTTATTTGAACTCTGAAGGTAATGAATCCCAGTAGTAAACCACTTTCTATTCGAAGCAGTACTTCCTTTTGGCCTACACTCACCTCTCTAAAGTTGTAAAGAAATTTGGTTCCCTTGTGATAATCGTCCAGCATTGGATCAACAAATTTGTGTTTGTGATATTCATATTCTTCACAGGTGTCAGACCTTGACCACAGCTGCTTCCATCTTCATGTTTAAAAAGGGCTAAAGAGGGGCACCTGGGTGGCTCAGTCGTTAAGCGTCTGCCTTCGGCTCAGGTCATGATCCCAGGGTCCTGGGATCGAGTCCCACATCGGGCTCCCTGCTCGGTGGGAAAACTGTTTCTCCCTCCTCTCCCACTCCCCCTGCTTGTGTTCCCTCTCTTGCTGTGTGTCTCTCTCTGTCAAAAAAAAAAAAAAAAAAATCTTTAAAAAAAACGAATAAACAAAAAGGGCTAAAGACTCAGTGGTTTCATCTCTGCTCCTCTGGTGTACCTGGCAGGCCCCTATTCTTTTGTGCACTCTTGCTATGGTTAGGATAGCTTTCTTTCTTCAGCTTCCATTGACTTTAAGGTCCAGTGACCAATGCACAAAATCTTCCAGGTGTGGCCAAACCCTGTTTTTTTGTTGGTGGTAGTTTTTTGTTTGTTTTTTGCAAGGACAGGGCTATGGTTTGGTTTGTGTTATGGGCCTTCCGTTGATTAAAATAATTTCTTTGGCATTTTAGGAAAAGGATCTGCACGGTCCATTTCCAGAATGGATGAAATTTAATTCAGCTCAAGTCAAGAAATATTGATTGTGCAATGGCCATGAGCTCAAAGCTCTCATAACTATATTAAACAGTGGTTAAAATCCATCATTTTATTAGCTTAGTAGAGATTGGGGCATAGAGTGGAATATTAGTGCTGGGCAGGATTTAGGAAATCAGCAGTCCCAATAGTTTTAAAACTTTTTAGAGTCCAGGCAGCATTTTCTTCAAGTGAAATTTTATTACAGTGCTCAGCAAATGAAAGTTGGTCTAGTTGAAGTAGTTGTTCAGGAGACAAAAATGTTCCCCGTGAGCCTTCTCCACTGTATTTACACACACACAGTCACAGAACACAGAGCTTTAAATCCTTAGCTCAGGCCTCATCCTTTAGGCCTCATTGTTTATTATCCAGAAAGACAACTGAGGTGACAAATCCACGATTATAGGTAAGTTGGAAGAGCAAGATTGTCTGACTCCTGATTTAGTACCCATTCCCCTACATTTCTTGTATTTTCCTCTAGATGAAACTCACCTACAATTTTTCTGCCCCTGCCTTGTAATAGCATTCCTCTAGACTGACTCCCCCAGTCTGTCATTTCACTCTGCCTGCATTCCCTGTCCCTGCCCCCTCTCCACCCCTCCCCCCACTACAGCTTTATAAATAAATGTGTTTTTCACACTCCCCTGTATTTGTTTAACTTCCCAAGGCCTTAAGTTGGCAGAAGGCTGACCTCGGGCTTCTAAGTTATGCTTCCACTCAATCAGACAAATCAATGTCTATTTGCACTCCGGGCTAATTTGTCCAGAATGTATTCAGAACGCATTTACTTGTTCTAATTCCTTTAACCCACTTCATTTTCCTACATTCCTTCCCCTGATCAAGGAAGATGATCTGATTAGGGTTTCTGCTGAAAGCAGCCCTGTGGTCTCTAAAAGTCCCTTTGATACCCTTGTGGGTAGAGGATGATTGGCATTAATAATATCCCCCATTCAGCTCCTTTGTATACCACAAGCAGCAGCTGAGGCTGCTTCGAAATCCACTGCTGCATGTTTTAAAACCTGCCAAGAAACAGCAACATGCCAGCAGACCTGGCAGCAATGACAGCCTGGTCCTGATGGATGAGTGTGCACCGAACAGCTGAGAGAACCATAATAACACAACAGGGATAACCCCAGATTATCCGTCACGGGGCCGTAGCGCCCTCTTCCCACATGGCCTTAGTTATCGCCGTGATACAATACAAATGAATGGCTAGCAAAGAACGAACTTCGGTCGCTTTAATTTAGGAGTTGTCAACTTTTTTTATGCTGAAAGTAAATATAAGAGATAAAGAGAGAAGACATTAGATCAAAAATAGGAAAACTAATCCTTATCCCATCCTCGTGATACTTTGTTATTGAAGCTCATGACCTTCTTTGGAGTAAAAGTATGTGTGAGGAAGTTGAAGAACCATTAGTAGAATATTCTGTAGCAGTAGAAGCTCCCAAGATTGATGCTGCCCTTTAAAAAAGCCTGTGGAGCTTGGCCAGACATTAGTTACACATCTTTTCCCTACGGCTCCGCGTTATCACAAATGATCATTCTGGTCATGCTAGCCATGGAGGATTACTTCGCCATACTCTAGTGGGAAGGTTGAATGAGTGGAGGGTGGAGAGACAGGGAAAAGAGACTAGAAATTGCTCTAATTTCCTAATCCGATGCCTTGTGACTATGAAACGCGATAGGAATCTATTCAGCGGAAGCAAGAACAACACTGTGGCCCACCACGGAGTCACTGGTATTTCTAATATACACATTAACCATAGTAATACCACAACTATCAATGTGCACATTGAAGAGACTCATGGCATATTCTGTTCAAGTTCTATGTTCCCTGAACAAAAATGTTGCCATGGAAACCTCTACCATAAGGCAGGTGTAGTTGTGCAAAGGACTATGGGCTATGAAATCAGGTTCCCATGGCAACATTTTTGTTCAAAGCCTGAAGAATCTGAAATACATGTGCCAATACATTTTATTACCCAGCAGGATACACAGGTGGGATTAATAAAGTTCAATATTTGCTCAACTAAAAGTTGTAATCATGGTAAAAATAAATGAATTAGAACCAGCTCCTATGGATGGCTTACATAAACAGTTCGGGAGTTGTAACACAATTTCGATATGAATAAGCAAATGTATGTGAAGTATTAATAGGTAACTTTCTTTCATTAAATCCATAAGGCTGGGAAATCTTCACTAAAGTGATGGGATTTAAAAATTTGAAATATACCTTCAACTCACAATTCACTGATGAGATTAAATCGCTCAATCTTACCAAAGGAAATTAAGATCATACTATCCACCTGTAATAGAACCAATTATTATGGTGGCCAAACAGCTAAAGGAAAGAAACATCAGTTTGATTCATCTGTATTATGTGAGCTCATGCTAATAAAATGTGTCAGTTGGGATATTTATGATAATTGCCATTTCTGGAGCCTCAAAACATTCATATAAATATGCCAAGAACCAAATTAAGAAAAGCTTTTTCCTTTATTTTTTACAAATAATACAGAAAGTAATAATCATTCATTATATTTCAGAAAATATATAAAGAAGATACACTATGAAAGGCAAAGAAATGATCACATGGAGATGCTTGAGTTCTTAAAAGAACTTATTCTTCATTATCATTTCACATTGTCTAGCCCGTAAAACTTCAAAATCAAGTTGATAAACACTGCAGTGCACACCCTAGGAGGTTAGAAACTGTATTTGGTTTTGCTCAACATCGCTCTGCACAGTGCCTAGAACATATTAAACATCCAATAGCTACGTGTTGAATGAATGAATGAAACACATTCTGAATTCAGGTAACAAAGCATCGTAAGTTGTCAATGGAGTCTTTCACAAAAATCCTATTAATAAAAATCAGGTGATTCAAATGAAATTTTTCCATCAGTTCACATTTTAAATTTAGAAATGCATTAGCATCCTTTTTGAGTGCTTTGTAATTAGTATTGGCTCCCAAACCTTTACCAATGTTTCCACCTCTTTTTTCCCCCTAACCATTTTATCAAGTGGTTGGTGATCTATAATCAAACATATAAATGCATCAGGAGGCCTAAGCACATAAAGGAACCGTGGGGACCTTTTTACAAAATAAGGCATTCATTCTTTAAAATGCAATGAACCAATTCCTAGTTTACCTGTTTTGCAAGTTCTTTTTTCCTATATTAGGTCCTGTTGTTTAGAGTGACACATCTGTTAACACTTATATAGTAAACTCTGGTCTTCTAAACAAATTTTTAAGCCAAATTTCATAGAATTTCCCATTGTTCCCTAAAGATGCTGAGAATTTAAAGTCTTAGAATGCAGCCACAGTTAGCAAACTTATTTCCAAAATGTCATGTATTGGAAATATGTTCTTAAGAGAGATCAGTGTGGCGTGCCTGGGTGGCTCAGTGGTCCTGAGGTCGAGCCCCGCATTGGGCTCCCTGCTCAGCGGGAAGCCTGCTTCTCCCTCTCCCACACCCCCTGCTTGTGTTCCCTCTCTGTCTCTCTCTCTGTCAAATAAATAAATAAAATCTTAAAAAAAAAAAGAGAGAGAGAGGTCAGTGTATCATAACTTTTCAAAGCATAGGTCAACGCAACATAAAAACACAGACTTTAAAAACTAGAAGACCTCTCTGAGACATCCCAGAACTTCAAGTTGCTAATGTGTCAAAGATGGCCAGGCTCAGAGCAATGTGGAAATCCATCAGCTGTGACCAGGGGCTACATACAGCCTTGTCCAAGAGTCTCTGCTCAGCTGAGAGGCCTTGGGTGAGTCACAGCCCTCCTTAAGCCTAAACGGTTATAATTTAAAATGGAAACGAAGCAACTCCCAATGTAGAAGGGGTTTGTGAGTGTCAAGTGAGCTGATGTGTGTTAAAGCACATCAGGGGATTCTTTTTTTTTTTTACCTCTAAATACATGGTGTTACTGTTATTATTATTTTATTCAATGCCCCTAAGTATTAAATAAGCTAGGAAAACAGTATCACCTGTCATGTTCACTTAATGTTGTTGGTACCAGTTGGATTGATTACATAAATAGTTGGCCTCTGCTGTGTACATTGGGTTTTCTGTGTAAGAGCTTCATATATAGGAGTTTACTTAGTTTCAGGTTTATGCATGCAAGTATAAGTATCAGAAAATGTGGTTTTGAGTCAATACCGAAAACTCATTTTTTTTTTAACTTCAAAACGTGCATTTCTATTACTTCATTCTGAAAAATTTCTAGATGTTGCTCCAGGCCCCAAGGATATGGAGATGTAAAACATCTGGAGAGGACTTCCTCTAGAGGAATGTATTGTCTGGAGGTGGAGGAGGGAAGTCTGTCACATCTTTAAACACATCCACATAAAATACAATGTGTGTGAAAAAGTAGGAGTCTGGAAGAGCGAGAGACTAAACTATCAATTTGGGGGCAACTAAATGAACAAAATGCATTACCTTTTTTTAGCTTATGAAGAAGTATACTGCATGGTAACTTCCCCAATTATCATGTTTTACTAGAAAACTAAAGTGAGAATTGCAATCTGTCTGCTGTAGAACATACTGGAGCATGATCTCAAACTGATTACAGACTCGTCGAATTGTATCAGCATCAATTTATAAGGCAGAGGCCTACAGCATGTCGGTGTGATGCCATCTCCCAAGCATGGCACTAGGCCTCTTTTATGTGATCCCTGCGACAATCCTGTGCGAGCTTTTGTGTGTCGCCTTGATGACAGTCCGGTCGCTGTTTGAACCCTAAGGAGGTTTCTGCCGAAGCATCTGGGTGGGTTGGGAGCGGCACTTGTAGGAGCTGGGAGTCCTGACTAAGCTGAAAAGCAGTCAGGGGTATAAAAATCAGCTAATGACTGCTTAGATTACAAAATGCTATTCCTAACCTTGCAGACATCTACTGAAACGAAAAGATTTTATGAGATGGTGGGTTAATTTCTGTGTTACAAGAAAATTATAGGAAATTAACATTTTAGATCACAGTGAAAAAAGCTTTCCAGAGTGGTATGGTTTGCTTAAGTCATACTGTTTTGCATCTGCTGCTTAAGAGAAATTTGGTTCATTCATTCCTTAACACCTATTAACTGAGTTCCTACTACGTGCCAGGCGCTGTAGTTAGCCACACGACATGGCATTAGATGATAATTTAAATTTAAAAAACTTAGTACATTAAGGAAAAGGAATATCTTAACACCAAAATGAGGTGCTTTTTTTATTTAACAATGATCTCTAGCTGTTTCCTAAATAAATTAGCTCAGTGATGCACAGCTTCACCAGATTTTAGTCTGACAAAAATAGGAATCGAGGGAGGTGGCCACGAAACAGTGCTATTATGAAGCATTGCAATTTCAGCCGAATCATTCAAGAAACATTTCTTTCCTCTGACCTTTGCACCTGCTAAGTGATAGAACTCCTCCGCACAGTGCACAGGTCAGACCTCTCCGACGCTGCACAAATATCATTCAAGAGAAAACACTCTATTGCCCAACTTGATTACATGGAAATTGGTTTTGTACAATAGAAGCCTTTTTGTTCCGACTACTATGGCCTCCTACAGTGTAAGTTTCTTTACAGAGTTAATAGACTAGGGATGGATTTTGAATTTCACAGGCATACACAAAAGCCTCATTACCATTTACATTCGTGCATGGCTAACAAAGATGAGCAGGGGCTACCTCAAATCATTAAAGCTGAAAAATGAAACTGAACAGAGGTGAGGAAAACCTGTTTTCTTAAAGCCCATTTCGTATGGCTTAATGTTAATTGTAATAGGATATTCCAACCTATAAGGAATAACTGTGCTTTGTTTTTTAGATATTAAAAAAAAGGAGATATGATCCTTGTTTAATTTTAAAGTTCTTTCTAACATGTAAGTGCTGGGATTCTAGTTTGTCAAACATCCATTTCTAAAAAAATAAGCCTGAACTTAATTCTAATTTGAAATGAGAACTTTTTAGGCAAGAGAATAAGAAATGATAGAGATAAAGGAAGGGATCTAGAAACTCTATATGTGTACTTAATTTCTCCAACAGAAAGCACTGAAGAGATTCTTACCCACCCTCAGTGGGTCCAGAGGCCACCCTAATGTTCCACACCCCACTTCCCACAGATACAGAGATGCTGCTGATTCCCCAGGCCTCTTCTGTCCACCCCATGCAAGCCCCATGGTCCTGGTCCCCTCCGCTTTCCTGTTACTCCTCCTCAATGCTGTGTCAGTGTGCATCTGCTTCGGAATATATGGCAGTAAGCAGGGAAGAGGCAGTCTCTGCCATGACCACGGGAATCATGATTAGGGACATACCACCTGACATCCTACCTCTCTTTAGCTCCCTCTGTGGCTCAGGCCCTCCCCACCCCGACACTGCCCTCAAGTCCAGTAATTTATATTCCAATCTCCTTAAATTCCAATCCCTGCCTCAGCCTGCAGGCTTGGGCCCAGCAAGTACAGATCCAAGAAGCCCCTCTTCAAGGTCCAGGCACCAGCTGGTCTTGTGTTCCAGCTCCCGAGGCTGGGAAGAGTGGGCCTGGGATTCACAAATATAAATCGTCTTTCTTTACTATTAGGAGGCTTCTTTTTTCTTTTTTTTTAAGATTTTATTTATTTATTTTAGAGAGAGAGTGAGAGAGAGCACGAGTGTGGGGGAGGAGCAGAGGGAAAGGGAGAAGCAGACTCCCTGCTGAGCAGGAAGCTTGACACGGGGCTGAATCTCAGGACCCAGAGGTCATGACATGAACCAAAGGCAGACGCTTAACCAAAGGAGCCACCCAGGTGCCCCTATTAGGAGGCTTCTTTACATACAAAGTGGTTATCCTTTGTTAAAATTCACTTGAAATTTGTAAACTCTCTTTTGCCCTATTCCTACAGTTTTGCCTGAATCGCTTGTCGTGAGTAGCAAGAATGTATTGAGAAGCCAGATGAAAGTAGGGGAAATCTGACATTCAAATGTATTAAGACATCAAATGGATGATGTAGGATGGAAGGGTCACAAGGGATAACTAACTTGCTGGTGTCACAGTCCTCAATCCAGATACTGGATTATAACCACGTTCCTAACTCTGTCAGTGATGGGACATCTTGCTCCCTCTGTCTAGGCAACTGGTGATCTGTCCTGAATACTGAATGGGCACACGTTTGTTTATCACAAAATTCACCCACTATTTTTCATTTCTAGATTCTAGAAGGAATTATGGATGGTTGGAGGAATGATATATGTAGGCAATTGCCAGATCAAGCCCATTGGCATTTACACCAGTTGTCTTACGCAACACTTCCTGAGAGATGTGTACAGGAGCCTTCCAGCCCAGTACACTAAAGTTGTGTTTTTATTATTGAAGTATAATTAACATACAATAACTGTACATATTTAAAGTATACAATTTGCTAAGTTTTGACTATATGTATGAGACTGTTAAACCATCATCCCAATCAAGACAGTGAACGTATGCATCAACCCCAAAATATTTTCTTCATGCTCCTTTGTCCAGCACACTAAAATATCAAGCATTATTTTAATGAAAAAAAAAAAAAAAAAAACCGGGGCGCCTGGGTGGCTCAGTCATTAAGCTTCTGCCTTCGGCTCAGGTCCTGATCCCAGGGTCCTGGGATCGAGCCCCGCATCAGGCTCCCTGCTCCATGGGAAGCCTGCTTCTCCCTCTCCCACTCCCCCTGCTTGTGTTCCCTCTCTCACTGTGTCTCTCTCTGTCAAATAAATAAATAAAATCTTTAAAATAAAAAAAAAATTAAAAAAAAAAACCAAACCCTATCAATTTCATTCTCCAAAATGGACCACAGAATCGGTTCAATTCCATATAACATCACCCTTCATTGGAAGATCTCTAGAACTCAAGTTCTTATCTATTCAATGCTCAAAATGATTTGGCTTATTTCACTGAAGAGATGTGCATGCATGAATGTGCGTGTGCACATGTGTGTATCCACATACATATGCACACACCTTCACAATATTATTACCTTCATGTGATATGTACTAGAAGTAGAGTATCTTCCAAAAAATAAGCTGTATTTTTTTACAGAAAATTTTGGAAAGATTTCTTCTTCCTGAAATGTCTTTTCTTTTCACCATATGGAACCAACCTTTCTGGCACATCCTAGTTACAGGCTTAGGAACTGGATTATTGGAGCTTCACCCAGCCAGTCAGGTTATTATGCAAAATAGTCAACTTCATGGGACTGGCAGGACACAAACCGGGGCCAAACAATTAGCTCCTGTCACTCTTGCTGTGTGAAAATTGAATGATAACACTCATGACAGGGGTGTCGGGCTCTGTGAGCTGGTACACAGATTCATCGTCCACGCAGTTCTGGGCACCACACAGAAAACCAGCCTCCCACAGAGGTTATAATGATTCTCTCCAAGCCCTTCACAAACAGTTGTTTTCTGGGTAGCATCTTTCTATAAACCCTATAACTATGGTTTAGTAAAGAGAAATTTCTGTCTTGCCATATTTCCAAGAGCGACTTTGTTTTCCCTGCACAACAGGTCACATGATCTTAGCTGGTACAACAGACTATTTAATGAGAAAGAAGCCATGGTGGTGCATGTCAGAGGCCACTAACTTTATGAAAAAACCTCTTCCCTTGCCACACGACAAGAGAAGAGGCATCAATCAATCAATCCATCAATCCTTGCTGAGATCAGAAATAGCCACTTTCTTTCAATACTACATAAACAGTTTGCTTGAGCCTGAAGTGAAATATTTTCTCTTACTGCTATATGTGTTAGCCTCACACAATACTGGACCATTCACTTGTTCCATAAATATGTATTGGATTTCTACTGTGTTCAAGGCATTGTGGGGCATATAAATATGAATAGGACATAATGCGGCTCTTGGGGCATTTCCATCATGGCAGGAAGGTATATGGCACTCAAGAGAACATTTAACTATGATGATGATGAAAGAAGTGAAGTCTAGCAGGAAGTCTGGAGCAAAGCCTTTCAGATCCAAGGAAATTAGGGATGAACTTGGCAAGGTTTCCATTTTAATTAAGCACTTTCTCTTTGTCACTTGATCATTCTTTATTAGGCTTGTTAGGTATCTTTGCATGTTTTTGTCTCCATGTCTCTTTCCTGAACTAGACGAGAGGGGCTCAAATTATCTTTTAGATCTTGGTATCAGAATGCAGTAGGCTCTCTTGCTGAATGAGTCAACAGGATAGAGTAGAAACGATATCATCTTTGGGGCATGACTTTCAGGCCAGGCTGGTCACAGAAGATTGCCTTCTAGGAACTCTCCTTTCCTGAAGGGAAACTTTAATTTACTACTTTCACAATTTACTCCCTATAGGAAAAAATATTTTTTTCTGTTTATGAAATCAATGTAGTTTCATTGTATAGAATTTCACCAAGACACAGAAAATCACAGAAAATAAATGTCTTTAGTAATACTGTGCTCAAAGATAACCATCATTAAGATTCTGGCCCATTTCTTGCCTTTTATATGTGATAATATTCCCTAAGTACTTTGTATATATTTAATATTTTATATTTGGTATATATTATGTACACATTTAATATTTTAAGACCACATATATGTATATATATATAATTAATCAATACTTTGACCCAGTTCCTTATGTCTCTTTATAATGTATTTTTATTAGCACAGTTCCATAAACAAGAGGACCAGACTAAGCTTGAGTTCCAAAAGGAGCCTGGGTACTTTTAATCCACTGTGGAAGTTTGCCTATTTTTAATCATCTCTTTCAGAATAGAATCAAGGCCAGATTAAATACGCTACTACCAGTTTTATTTTGGGGATAAACGGTGCATTACTGACCCAAGATATTCAGCCCCCACCCGACCTTTGGGAGAGGCTCTATTCCACCAAGATGGTAGTACTACCCTCTGGGACGTTTTCAATAAAGACCAAGCCCCTGATCCCTAACACACAGAGACCACTCAGGAGAAATAAGGTAGCTTAGGAGAGCTCCAAAGTACTTTGCTAAAAGACAGTGTTATTAAAAATATATATATTAGCACATGTCATTCCCTTCTGTCCCCAAACCCTCCCATGGTTTCCATGCCTCCACCTCTTTCTAGAACAATTTCCTTGCTGTGCCTCCCTCAGGCATCACCTCTTTCGCAAAGCCCTTCCTCATGATTGCTACCTAAGTTAGAGGTGAACACCCCGCCCCCCACCCAGGGCCCTTACTATTTCTATATGTGCTTTTCACTGCCATGGCATGGACAGCTGGACACACTGATTTATGTCTTCCTCCGACTCTTCAACACTCATGTCTTGGAAGGACGACATTATCACATTTATTTTTATATTCCCATTGTCCAGCACAGCACCTGGCACATAGTAGGTGTGATTCAAGTATGTTAAGTGAGTAGCTGACCGCATGAGGTCCTAAAAGGTAGAAGAGAGTTGGAGAGGCAGAAGTGGACACGAGGAGCCCACTGCATGTGCAGTTTTGCTGAGCCCTAACAATGGTCACTTAAACAGCCCCAGGCGTGAGGACTTGCCTTAATACCTCACTGTGGGATCTACACAAAAGCAACGATTTTCTTAATGTTCTTCTAAATCTGGGTAATGGCCAGAGCTGGCCTACTGGATAGGCAGCCCCAATCACCCCTTTCATGCAAAGGCTGACACCTGCTTTCAGAACCTCTCCTCAGAGTTCATACCTCTTCTCACAGTGGGTCCTTCACTCAGACCTTCGTCATTTCCCCCTGAATTCTCAGAATTTGGGGAAAATGTTCAAAGACCTCCTTTCTTGCCAGTGACATCTCCCTCTGGCCTATTCATTGCTAAACATGGATATTTGCAGAGCAAGTTTCACCAGAAGAAAGAAGCCAAAGAAAATTTGCATGGCAAAGGTACACATATCATTTTAGGCATGCAAATTATTGTTTTTAGAAGAATAAAAGGCTGTAAATATTTTGAGAAGTGGGCCCCTAGTGCCTCTTAAGTATTCTAAACTACACTGTGTGCTTCATAATTATGTAATATATAGAATACCAGCTGCTTTGAATGGTACTCTGGAGGTTTGGATGATATCTGAAAGCTCTCCTCCCCCAGTGAGAGCCATAATCAAGCAAGCAATACCATAAAGCCAGATCCAATTGACATTGAGTTGCTGGATTTTAACACACTTTAAAACAGATGTTTAGTCTGTGTGGTGTGGTTTCAGAGAAACATATTTTTGCCTAAAAAAAGTCAAGTCCTACGAAGTTATATACCTGGAAAGTATTAATATTTATCATTTCATTAACATCTGTCTAAAGGGATACATAGGCTACAATTGGATATATGTGCATATACTTACATATTACATATTTAAATATTTATGTCTTTGCATTCAAATACACACACACATTTAGCTAAAAGACAAAACTCTAGATGCTCCTTTTCATCCATGACAAAGAGCAGAGATACATTTGAGCTTCTGGAGAAAAAAAAATAAAGCATACTCATGCTTTCAATTGGGCCCCCTGCCTGATACAATTGTAGGCATTTTTTTGAAGCTTCATAAAAGAATAGGTTAATTATTTATGGTCTTAAAAATCCCCTTCCAAGCTGCATATATCCTGAAAAATAGGACCTGTGTAAGAACTTTGACTGTAAGGAGAGAAATAACAGGGCAAAGAATACAGAGAGAAAAATGGTGGGGCGAAGACACTTCTCCTTCTAGGATTTCACACATGGACAACCCCAGCAACAAAATGGTAATTGAACAAAATGCTTTAGGGAAAAAAAAAAAAAAAGAGAGATAATAAATTAAAAGTCCCATAGCCTTTACAATGAAAACTTAGGCCTGGCTGTACAACCAAAAACTTCCCCTTGGAAATGACTGGTACTGAGTTCAAAGAGTAACTTCTGCAGTTTCTTTTAGGAAAATGAAAAGTAGGCCCATTCCCAAAGGCTAGAGCAGAAGAACTACTGGTTTTTTAAAGAAGAAAGTGAGTTTTATTTGCAAAACTCAATGGAGCAAGTTGCTCAGAGGTTAATTTGGTTAAAGCATCTCACAATACAGGCCTTGAAATCAGCCTGTTACATCCCAGCTCCATAACTTCTGGTGTGACCCTTAGGCAGGTGACCTGACCTTGCTGAGCCTCAGTTTTCTCCCCTGTCAAAGGGTGACAATACTTACCCAGAAGACATATATTCTGATCTAGATCTTGCATCTTCGGGGGAAAAAACACACAGGCAAGTCCATAGACAAGGATTACTACAATTTCCCAAATTGTAGTCACAAAATACTTTCAGTAATTGACCAGTCTCTATGCCTGGACTGTACACTATTTATAATTTCAATTCTACTTGAATTTGAGCAGAATAATGTACTTAGGGGAAGACAAAGACTGATAAGTGAACGGTTTGCCTAAAGTTAAAGAAATTACCCTGAATAGAAACACTTTATACGCATCTGTTCATGTTTATGACCTTGACCTTCCCATCTACTTGTGCCTCATATAAAGTCCATGCTTTAACACTTTAACTCAGAAAAATTTGACTATTTCCAAATATATTACAAAGAACAGATAAGGTGTGCCTACCTACTGATTGAACGGTGTGATTCTCAAAGTTCTAATAATTACTAACCTTCAATGGTGTTAATACAGTGATAAGGCAGACTTATCTATGTTCTACTGTCGCCGCCAATTACCAGTGGGGCAAAGACAATCACATTCATAGGTAATGAGAAGTCAATATTGACAGCGAAATAATAAATTTTTGACTAGAAATGTCTTATAGTTTAATTTTCCAGCATTCTTTTAGCTATCATACATATCTAAGACATAGATTATCACAGCTACATTAAAGCAGAGCCCTACATTTCCTCCTATTTAAAAATCATCAACTCACAACCTTGTTTCTAATCCAGCAAATATTTATCCAGTGCTTGTGATAAGCCATCCTCTCTTTTCTTCTTCACAGAGAACTTTCATGAGCTCATGATCTCTACCAGAGAAGACAGCTTTATGAGCCATATCTCACCCATGGACATGTTTAGTTTGGGTTAGACAGGGTTTTTAAAAATTTGAGCCAACATTTTAAAATGTGCAAATTTCCCATCAAAAAAGAAGAAAAAAAGCTAGATTGTCTGTTTCTTTTGAAAAATCCACACTCCTGGCAACACTGGACTCACATTCCCATATGGCAATGAGTGAAGACTGCTGAAATAGGTCATGGATGCTTCCACGCACCGTATTCTTCTCTGCACACACACTCATATATTCCTGCGCACCCTCTTTTCAAAGACTGACACTCCAAGACTGGAAGTTTCCCAGGATCTCCACCCTATCCCACAGAACCACTGTAGCCTTCTCCCCCAACACCCCTTCCTTACTTGCCACAGCATTTCTGCCTCAGTCACAGAAGAATTTGCTCTCAAGGTAAATTTAATCCTAGCTGCCCAATCCCATGTCCAGCCCAATTGGTCCTTCTCCTCCACCTCCGCCTTTCTGAAATATCTGCATCAATTTCCAACCCCACTTTCCGGACTCACTCTCCACCCTGGGCTTCACGGCCTCCTCTCCCTTGGGTCTCTTCTCATCACCCTTCTGACCTCTGTGTTCTCTTCAGGCACTGCTATTGGTTGCTCGACTCCACACCCTCCACGGAATGACATCCTGTATCCTTTCTCCAGTTCCAACCACTACATCAGCCTAAACAACTTCTAGATCTCTATCTCCAGCTACCGTTTTCATTTTGGAAAGGGTATCTGTTTGTTGCATGTCCCCAAACAGATGGTACCTGGAACTCAAGATGTCAAAAGGTAATCTCATTAGCAATCCAACCCCTACACATTATATTGGAGCTTTCTGGATCTTCATTATCACTATACAATCCTTCCAGTTATTCATTTCTCAGTATCTAAAGTTCTCTGTTGGTCTTTTTGCCTTGTGACAACTCCTTCCTCCAACTCCAGCAGATCCAGTCAATTCTAGCATCCGAATGACCCTGTCTCCCTCTCCTGCCACTCTCTGGGCCATTAGCAGAGACGAGGCTTCACAGCCCCTTCTGGATACTCCAGTGCGGTGGCTTCTTTCTGACTGTGCCCCAGACGCCGCTCCCCTCCACTCAGTTCTATCCTGCATGTCAACAGCAGACAAATATTCCTAATGCACTCTTCCTCTTCTATTCTGCTCCACACTGCCCAATGAAAAGTTCCAAATTCCTTAGCCTGAGGTTAACATAATGCTATGGCCTCAACCTACCTTTTGCCTCCTCTTTTCCTATATTCTTTCATGCCACAAGGAAACCAAACCTTAGGCTTTTCTTGTTTTCTGAGTTTTCCTGCACTCTTCTTTAGTTTGTATTATGTCCTTTAGTAAGAATGGATTTTTCTCTGTTAGCAGATGGTTACCTGTGGCCAATCCTCCAAGTTTCAATTAAGATAGTATCTTCCAGAAAGCTCTGGTACACCCAAATACAAATAATCTCCCCTATTATTACTTTACTACTATATAACATTTATTAAGTTCTTACTATATATGCCAGACATTGTACTTCTAACAACCCCATAAGGTAATATTATTATCCCAGTATTAGAGATGACAAAACAGGTTTAGAGAAGTTACATAACTTGCCCAAGATTGTACAGCAAGCAACATAACACCTTATTATTTCCTCTTTTATAGCATTTAACATGTTTGACTTGGTACTTTGTATATTCAATTATCTCCTCTACCAGGAGGCTCCTGGGTGGCTCAGTCGGTTAAGTGGCTGACTCTTGATTTTGGCTCAGGTCATGATCTCAGGGTTGTGAGATTGAGCCCCATGCAGCATGGAGCCTGCTTAAGATTCTCTTTCCCTCTCCCTCAGCCCCATATCTCCTGCCTCCTCCCCCGATTCACATGCTCTCTAAATAAATAAAAGAATAATAAAAACAAAAATAAAGATAAAAATCTCCTCTACCAGACAGATACAAGTTCTGAGGTCAAGAAAAGTATCTGATGCAGAGAAAGGGGAACGCTTCTACACTGTTGGTGGGAATGCAAGCTGGTGCAGCCACTCTGGAAAACAGTATGGAGGTTCCTCAAAGAGTTGAAAATAGAGCTACCCTATGACCCAGCAATTGCAGTACTGGGTATATACCCCAAAGATAGAAATGTAGTGATCCGAATGGGCACATGTACCCCAATGTTTATAGCAGCAATGTCTACAATAGCCAAAGTATGGAAAGGGCCTAGATGTCCATCAACAGATGAATGGATAAAGAAGATGTGGTGTATATATACAATGGAATATTATGCAGCCATCAAAAAATTGAAATCTTGCCATTTGCAATGACATGGATGGATCTAGAGGGTATTATGCTAAGCGAAATAAGTCAATCAGAGAAAGACAAGTATCATATGATCGATCTCACTGATATGAGGAATTTGAGAAACAAGTGTACCCCTGAAGCAAATAATATATTATATATTAATTAAAAAAAAGTATCCAATATGAATGCATTGTATTGTATCCACAACGCCTGGCAGGTGGTATGTACAGCCAATAATATCTACCGAATTAATGTATGATATTAACTAACTTCTCTATGCTACAGTTTTCTTTTCTGTAGAATGGGGATAATACGAGTACCTTCCCTGTGCCTTTGTTGTGAGGACTAAATGCGTAAATCAAGTACAGTTCCTAGAACGGTGCCTGGCACATAGTATGCCCTCCCCACATGTTGGTTATGTTATAGCTGGCGTGCTGATGGTTGCCTGTTTGTGTCTGCTAAATGGCTGTGATGAAGGTGCTAACCCTAAAAGCTTTTCTCCCATCTTTATCTACTGCCTCAATTTCTTCTGCAGGTCACTCAGAATCATAATATTCCCCAGGAAGCAGTCAGAGCCACCTCCATCTCACTGTCATGCTGCCCCCATGGAGGGGGGCAAGCCAGCACCACACCTCAGATGCTTCCAGGTCATAGGTCCCTGAGGGTCAGGTAGGACTAGGACACTTTCGCCTACCTTTCTGGAAGACACAGAATATCACTTTAATAGGACCAGATGCATGTTATCCTCAGAAGGAATGATAAATATGTTGACACAAGTGTCTGTGAAATTCATAGGAATCTATCGATACAATACAAATTTATTATATAACTATGTAATTATAAGTAATAAATAGAAATTAATTACATTAAAATTATTATCCTGGTCAAAACTTCCTAGAAAAAATAGGTATCATAAGACTTCTCTTTAAAAAAAACCATTAATATACTCAGGCACAAAAATGGTTACATACATAAATATATTAGTTTCAACTTTCCATTTAATCATTCAATGGACATTTGCCAAGTAAATGCTAGAGGTAGCCACTGCTAGGGACCTGGAATACACAGATGAATAATTAAAAGTCTGTATACTCAAAAAATAGAACCAGTGTTTCTCAGTAGGGGGTGATTTCACCCTTAGAGGACATTTGGCAATGTCTGGAGACATTTCTAGCTGTCATGGCTGGATGGGGAAAGGGGGTGGGTCCTATTGGCATCTAGTTTAGTGAAGGCCAGAGATGCTGTGAATCATCCTACAATGCACAGGACAGCCCTCCACACCAAAGAATGAGCTAGCCTCAAATGTCAATGGTGCAAGGTTGAGAAATCCTGATATAGACTTAGAGTTAAAAACATACTTCCAATAACCTGAATCCAAGAAGGAAGTGAAATCTCATCTCCATGCACAGCCATATGCAATACACGAAATGAAGGACATTGTTCCCTATTTAATTTTTTTCACCCCAATAATTGATAAATTCTCTGAATCTATTACCTCCATATTTGCATTAATTATATTTATTCTTTAAAAAGAAAATCATATGAAACTCAATATTCTCTGAGTTTTCCTTACCCCCAGGTGACATCAGCTTCGGAAACCCGGTCTTACTGGTCACCCATGACCCCAGGGCAGAGAATGTGGCACATTCTCCACAAGAGTGGTTCCTCTGTTGAGGTGCTCTCCTCCACTCGGCAGGGATGGGGATGGGGTCACCACACTCAGCCTACAGCAGCTGAATCTCCATAATGTGTCCCAGACCTAACTTTCTGGATGAGATCGACATTTCCACGTGAAAGAAAGGAGCTGAGAATTTTTAGATTCTGCAAACACCATCTACCTACAGAGCAATCACCATGAAGAAAATACTGAAGACAGAGAAATAAAAAGAGAATCCCCATTCTGACAAAAGGCAAGAAAAAAAAAAAGAAGGTAAGCACAGGTCCTTAGGACTGATCAGTGATACTGGTGATAAATGCCTGTTTTACTACAAGATTCTATTTTTTGCCATAACTTGCTCTACATGCAATCCAAGACACAATTAAGTCCTACCATCATAAACTTTGCTTCTGCCATTTATAAATAAATAACAAAATTATTCAATAGAATTCTCATCTTTTAAAAGGACTACTCAGCATGAGTCAGCTGGGCTTTGGTCTCGGCCACATGCCTTCTAAAAGGGAGAGGATCATTTTGTCACCACTGCCATGGGTAGGCTTAGAAATCTGTAGCTCTGTTTTCAAACTGCTGACTTAAGCAAAACCACGTCAAACCAAGAGAGGACTTGGATTTTATATATAGCTGATTAAATAACATTAACTGTTTTATTACCCATGCACTTAAGTTTTTTTTTTAAACTGGGAAAATAAAATACTTGAAGTTTGGCTTAAAACCAAATTTTAAACAAGCCATTTTCCTAACGGGCACAACCCCAGAGATCAGAAGTTAATTCTGATAATTCCTTAGAACTAGAATACCCTCTTAGTGACATGACAAGCTAAGACTCAGTCACCTAGAGGCCGTACAAGATATAGGACTGTATTAATGACCGCAGTTGCTGCATGGCTGGCCCCCAATAGATAGAGGCCTTCTGCCTTTCATGGAACCTGGCCTAGTCTCCCCCATGGTTCCCCAAGGGATGATGTTAACTGCTTGGCTGGCTTCTCATTTTGGTCTCTCGAGAAAAAAGCCTCTTCTTTCAGAACATATTCAAGGTTGCTGAGGGAAAATTGAGGATCAAATCTTTATTCCTATTTTCCTGCTTGCATTTTCTATTTCACCAAAATGTGACCAAAATAGGGCATAAAATTCTCACAATAAAATATTATCTAAGTGATACCACTCTTGTCTGGTGTGGTAGCTAAGTGCTAAGGAATGGAAAGTCAGTAGGCTTAAGTCCTACAGTCCAATGATTTAGAAGTAGCTTGGATATACATATCTTTATGCATGTATAATGGAAAGGAAGGATAAGTCCTAGATAGAGATGCAAGTAAAATACAAAAACACACTTAAATATAGGATGTCTAAGGTTGTAGTCCTCAATGTCTTAACCACAAGGAAGATGAATAATTTAACCCTTATCTTCATTCCAGTAATGACAATATGAGGATCGGGCAAATTGTCCAATTTTTTGTGCAGTACTGTGTGGTGAAAAGAGTAAGGATTTTTTTTTTCTTTTTAGTCAGAATACTAACCAAACTAAATTCTGAAACAAAGTGCTTATGTTCTCGGAGTCTTGTTTTCTTCATCTTTAAGTTCTTCTCTATATTAAGCAGCTAGGGTTCTTATAATAAAATACTATAGACTGGGTGGCTTAAACAATGGAAATGTATTTCTCATGGTTCTGGAGACTGGGAAATCCTAAAATGAGGTGTCACGGATTACATTCCTGGTGAAGGCTCTCTTCCTGCTTACAGAAGGCACCTTCTCTCTGTGTCCTCTCTGAGGGTGCAGGGCCCCATGCTCAACCTCACTGAAATCTGAGTACCTCCCAAAGGCTCCAGCTCCAAATCCCATAGCACCAGGCAGGGGTTAGGGCTTCCACATAAGAATTTGTAGGGGAGGGGACAGAGTTCAGCATATAGCATTTTCAGAGTAGCTGAGAGGATGACACAGTGCTTGGCTGGGAAGGATCTCAAAAGCTGGGCAAGTTGGGGGTGGGTTGCAAAAAAAAACCCAACAAGTAAAGCAACAGGGAAAAGGAAATGTGGGCCAGAAGCCAACAATCATCTAGAAGGATCTAATTAAAAGGTACAAGTCAGGCAGAAGTTTAGAAACGATGAAGCACGCACGACTAGAGGTCAGAGAACAACAGGACAGCAGAGTCCCAGCAGACGGGGGGGTGGGATTGGGGGGAAAGTAGTCCCCAGAGTTGGGGCCATGAGTCAAACAGGCACATGGGATCACACCAACAGATCACAACCCAGGCAACTCATATCTCCAATTTTACTTTCACTCTAACAGGCACCAGTGATGGGGGTTCTTTTTGACTAGAAGTGGTAGCAAGTTACTCACCATGAATGTGGTGGTGGGGGTAGGGAAGGGGGCTCATTTTATATGTTTTCTCATTAATGAATAAGAAGCAGTCGACCCAAGCCCCGGTGTCTACCCTTACATTGGAGTGGCTTCCTCTTGGTGTTCCTAACTGTCACTAGAGCTTCAGTTATCATCTTGCCCACGGAGGTCTTACTAGTGTAAGTATACCCCACTGACACACCCACCAGCAGACTGAAGAGTCTGGAAGGACCAGTGTGTAGGTACCATTTCTGTCACTGTCTTCCTTGTGGATGGGGCTCCATTCCAGGCACAATCATGACTCTTCCTGGTTTGTCCCCTTGGCTGCTGTCATGTCTCTATGACGCAAATACTGTCTCGCTTGCTGTAGTCCCCAGATGAATGCTGCGGTTGCCCTGATCCAGCTGATCGTAAGGAAGAATCCGAGGCTGTGCAGTATGCTACCCAATAGTACTGCAGGTCCATTCTTCCCTGGTGAATTCCAGAACTTTACAGAGATTTGTTACCTTTTATCTTTTATCTCCTCCCATTGATGGTGCTCCTCCACCTGAGGCCAGAGAACTGGAAGAACTCCTCTGGTATTTTTAATTTTGACCTATTTGCACGATTCCTGGCAAGAAATTCTAGAAATTTTTAGGTCCCAGTCAATACCCTTCCTTAGTTTCTGCTGTCACTGCTTGTACAGTGAAAGGAGGCTCCCACATTTCATCTGTGCATCTGTGTGTGTCTTTAGGATCTAATACAGAGCTGGGCACACAAGTTCGATAGATGCTTACCAGCTTGAAATAATACATCGATTTTGAGATTTTTTTTTCTCTTCTTTTTTTCTCCTCACATATGCATTATTATCATCCAACTTTCCCTATACTGGGTCTGTTCAAGTTCATTAATTATTATCATTTCAAATAAAGGAAGTTTGACTTTCATTCCCATAAGTTAATATAATAAATAAAACTTAGCAACATGAGTTTTATGTAAGAATAGCTAAGATCAGGTAGGGCAATAGTTGACATTGACAAAGACATCCACTGTTGATACTCATAATGGAAATGGAAGATCTTATGCCTGCACATGGGTATTTACAAGTGGCTACTGTTCATACTTCATGAATCTGGCCAGTAATGAATATTACCAGAAGTACAAATATAAATGAAAATTCCTCCTCAGGCAATGGAAACAAAAGCAAAATTAAACTATGGGGACTATGCCAAAATAAAAAGCTTTGGCGCAGTGAAGGAAACTATCAACAAAATAACAAGGCAACTGACTGAATGGGAGAAGATATTTGCAAATGATATATCTGATAGGGGGTTACTATCCAAAATACATGAAGAACTTGTACAAGTCAACACCAAAAAAACCCCCCAGTTAATTCAACTAAAAAATGGGCAGAGAACCTGAATAGACATTTTTCCAAAGAAGATATATAGGTGGCCAACAGACACATGAAAAGAGGCTCAACATCGCTAATCATCAGGAAAATGCAAATCAAGATCACAATGAGATCACAAAGAAATAGCAAGTATTGGCGAGGATGTGGAGAAAAAGAAAACCTTGTGCACTGTTGGTGGGAATGCAAATTAGTGCAGCCTCTGTGGAAAACAGTATGGAGGTTCCTCAAAAAATTAAGAAATAGAATTACCATATGATCCAGTAATTCTACTACTGGGTATTTGCCCAATGAAAACACTAATTTGAAAAGATACATCACCCCTATGTTTATTGCAGCATTATTTACAATAGCCAAGATATGGAAGCAAACCAAGTGTCCATCTATAGATGAATGGATAAAGAAGAAGTGGTAGACACATGTGTGCTTGCGCACACACACATATGCAGAGGAGTATTATGCAGCCATAAAAAGGGATGCAATCTTGCCATTTGCAACAACGTGGATGGACCTAGAGAGGATGATGCTAAGCGAAATAAGTCAGACAAAAACATATACCATATGATTGCACTCATGTGGAATTTAAGAAAACAGATGAATAAAGAAAAAAAGACAAACAAAAAAACAGACTTTTTTTTTTTTAAGATTTTATTCATTTATTTGACAGAGAGAGACACAGCGAGAGAGGGAACACAAGCAGGGGGAGTGGGAGAGGGAGAAGCAGGCTTCCCGCTGAGCAGAGAGCCTGATGTGGGGCTCGATCACAGGACCCTGGGATCATGACCCGAGCCGAAGGCAGACGCTTAATGACTGAGTCACCCAGGTGCCCCCAAAAAACAGACTCTTAAATTCACAGAATTGTGGCTGCCAGAGGGAAGATGGAGGGGGGATGGATGAAGTAGACAAAGAGAATTGAGCGTACACTTATCCTTATGAGCACTGAGTAATGTATAGAATTGTAGAATCACTGTATTGTACACCTGAAACTAATATAACATTGTGTGTTAATTATAAATTTTAAAAATCATAAAATAAAAAAATAAATATGAAACATTAAATTTCAACAGAAACCATAGCTACCTTATAAAGTAGATTGAGGTGAGAACAAACACCTTTACTTCAATTTTCTCTCTTGTATGGCTAGATACAAAAAATAAATGCTTAAAAAATTTTTGTTGAATGATATCTTGAATGAGGAGAAATCAGGTGCATTTACAAAATTAAAGGTACACAAAACCCATAGCTTTTTGCCATTAATAAAAAGTAACTAATGTATTTGAGGACTTGTGTTAAATATCCAGTATCATGATATGTACTTTATATTCCTGATCTTATTTAATCTTCACATGAAGAGTTTGAAAGGAGTGGAACAATTTTTCTCTTACAGATATTGAAATTGCACTAAGAAAGTCTGAATAAGTGACCCAGTGTAATGTGGCTGAAAAGTAGCAGTACTAAATTTAAATCCAAATATTTCCGACTCACTATTACTATTACAATAGGTTGCTAATTAATTTTCATTTGCTTCCCCAAAAAATTACCGGAATCACACACATTAGTGAACATTTCTTTTAACAAATATCATACAAGTAAGTACTAAAGATGTTACATTGATATAATTGGCATAGAAATTGCTAAAATGACAAGCAATTGACCCTTCTTTGCAATATGCTTCACCTAAAAGGATAAAAGGGAAAGACTGAAGAGTAGGATTAAATTCCACTGAGGTCTAGGTTTTAGTTCCTTTAAGATTGCAAGCATTCTAGGGCGCCTGGGTAGCTCAGTTGGTTAAGCGACTGCCTTCGGCTCAGGTCATGATCCTGGAGTCCCCGGATAGAGTCCCGCATCGGGCTCCCTGCTCGGCAGGGAGTCTGCTTCTCCCTCTGACCCTCCTCCCTCTCATGCTCTCTGTCTCTCATTCTCTCTGTCTCAAATAAATAAATAAAATCTTAAAAAAAAAAAAAAAAGATTGCAAGCATTCTATTTAATTTTCTATGTGTATTCTTGGAAAGATTATTTGAACTCACCATAGGTAGTTACTGAATGCACGTTTTTAATCTCAGCATCTGTTTATAACAATTCTTTCTTTTTCATTTGGCTCTAATCAAATATGCCATTCAAGGTCTAGGATTTTGTAGGGACATAAGAGTATTTATTTATATGCTGGGAGCAATCCAGTTTTTGAACAGCCAGCAAAGCAGCTTAATATCTCAACCAATCATTTTAAGCTCTCAGAAAATTCCACCTTCTACCATGCTGTTAAAGAGTAATATAATGCTCCTCAGCCCAGGAAACAGGACACTCTTCCCCCACCACTTTTTTCTCTCTTTTTTGATTTTTGAGTTTTTCGGCAGAGCTTCAAACCATTTTATTACTGTCTGACAGATCATTGGCTGTGGGAGATCAGGATTACGCAAATGCAACTTTGATATTAGATTGTCTGACAGTAAAACATTCGTTTACTCAACAAACAATTGTTATGAACCTTTTTCTTTGTACAGTTAAGTTCTGGGAAAAAACAAAGATGAGGAAGCCAGTCCATTCTGGAGGAGCTCCCATGAGGAGATAAAAATACACAAACGTCTTTAAAATAAAAAAATGGTGAATATGAGAGTGGACCCATGACCGATGGGCTGAGGCTGAACAGAGCCATGGGTGCCGCTCCACCTAGGACTCAGGAAATGCTTGCCTAGGGAAGTGACACTTGAGTAGGAACCTGAAGGAAAAAGTCCGCAAGTCAGAAGGAGTGAGAGCTTCAGGAGCCACAGGAACGAAAGGATGGAGGTGTAAAAGGACGCAGGAAGCTGGGTGTGGAAGGAGGGTGGGTGCCCGGGACTGAGGTAGAAGGCTAGCTTGGGTAACAAAGGCTAGAGGCAGGTCGTAAAGAGAGGCAGTGTGTATAGTGGACTTGTATTTGGGCTCCAGAGTCAGACAACATAGATTCATTACCCGACTTGGTTACTTGCTGGCTCTGTGTCTTTGGGCACACTGCTTCACAAATCTATCAGCTATCTCATCCACAGAGTGGAGGTGAGTAATGCACTCACTCCACGGGGTTGTGACAAAGATTGCACAGGATTATAAACATAAAACATGTAGTCTAGCACACTTTAGGGTTATCTTCTTTTATTTTTTATTTTTATTTTTTTTAAAAGATTTTATTTATTTATTTGACAGAGAGAGACACAGCGGGAGAGGGAACACAAGCAGGGGGAGTGGGAGAGGGAGAAGCAGGCCTCCCGTGGAGCAGGAAGCCCGATGCGGGGCTCAATCCCAGGACCCTGGAATCATGACCTGAGTCGAAGGCAGACGCTTAACCATCTGCGCCACCCAGGCACCCCAAGGATTATCTTCTTTTAAATGTTATATGCCTTGAGGCACAGGCATGTGGACAGTGGGGGCTGATGAAGATTTTTAATAATAAATGTAAGCACGTGCTAAAACTCATCAAACTATATAAAATGCAAGATTTGTGCATTTCACCATACATAAATTATACTTCAATAAATAAGTCAGTAAATGTTAACACATGAATATGTTCTGAATACTTTTCTCTATACAATCTAATATTTGATTCTCCTTTCTGTCTGTGATATATATACACACCTACGTAAGCTACAACACGAATTGTCATATAGATTGTGGTGCTCACACATCTTTGACTTTCTTCTACCAAAATCAATCATTTAAAAGGTCCTGATCATTCCACTTTCAAAACATGTCCCCAGTTCATCTCTTCACGTCTGTACTTACTATGTTCAACCATCATCACCTCTCACCTGGACATGACATTGGTCTCCTACCCAATGTCCCTGCCTCTGGTATCCTCCTCTATACTAAAGCCTTATCTTTCAATTCCAATGTGTTTATACAAGTCTGTTGTGGACATATGTTCTTCTTTTTCTTTTTGATGAATACCTAGATGTGGACTTGGTGAGTCATAGATTAGATTAATGCATCTTTAATTTTATAAGAAACTGCCAAACTGCTTTCCAAATTGGCTGAATCTGTTTACGTTACTGTGGGTAATTTATGAGAGTTTCAGTTGCTCCTGTGCTACCCACTGTCCAAAGTCTAAAAACAGTTGCTTCATATGGGATTCCTGGCACTGGCCATGCTGGGCCAAGGCTACTCCTCCCAAAGATCAGTCCCACCACTTTTGGGAAGCTTCTTTATTTTCCTTCCATCCACACCAGCACTGACTAACACCTATCCCACTGGGGGCTGTGATTCCTTTTCAGGGGTTCCCGAGCTGGTTCCAGTTCTTACCTCTGTCACCGCTAATAATACATTCAATCTCTTTTTATTTTTTTTCCTACCCCTGAATATGAACTCCTTGAAGTGTTTGTCCCTTGTAGGCCCAGTACCTGTTGGACTGTAGGGCCCAGGTTCTAGAAGGCACTCAAAATGTAGCTGTTAAATGAGTAAAGTCACTGAAATGATTTAATAGTGAGACAATTAGGGTTCCATAAAAATAAAGACATTTCTTTGCTGTGTACTGTTTTGTCAGAATTTTTAATCATGGTAGGATACATGAACAATATTCACACTTGTACTGCATCCAGATTCAATTTTAATGTAATTTAAAGGAGTGCCATATGTGGGGGAACAAGTTTTTTTTTCTAAAAATTATGTTAAGAACATTGTCATTCTTTAATCTCAGTTATATATACATATGTATATATGTATAGTAAAACACATGCTGGATGCCAAAGAAATACAATATTAAAACCAAATAATTAAATAAGTTTACTTATAAGCATTTTTATATTTCCCTAGTGATAAATTTCAATTCAATCAGATAAAAACTTGGATAAAAGAATAGTTTCTTTTTTTTTTTAATGAAAATAAAGGTAGCTGGGTGCCTGGGTGGCTCAGTTGGTTAAACAATTGCCTTCAGCTCAGGTCATGAACCTGGAGTCCCAGGATTGAGTCCCGCATTAGGCTCCCGGCTCAGCAGGGAGCCTGCTTCTCCCTCTGACCCTCCTCCCTCTCATGCTCTCTCTCTCTCAAATAAATAAATAAAATCTTAAAAAAAAAAGTAAAGAAAGGTAGCTATTACAAAAATGTATATATTTTACTTATAATCCCCCATTAATAGGTTGTAAACATTATTTATGCATTTGATAAATTGTGAGGTCTATCATTATTATTAATGCTATTTTTAAAACACTAACATCTCATTAGGCTTTTAAAACTAAACATTAAACCAATAACTGTTATTTCACAATATCTGACAAAAATCTTTTTAGATCTCTTAAAAATAAAAGAATGTGATATGTAGTATGTGTTAATTCATTTTATAATGAGTCATGTTACAATAGTTTTCTGGTGAAAACACTTATTTATTATATAGACTATATTAATTATCCAATGGTACCACTCAGTGTAGGGTCTTAACCTTCCAGAAAGGAACTAACAGAACATCCTCCTGACTTCACTGACTTGGCTGTTCTTAGCGTTAGTGTCAGCATGAGAGCCAAGTCCCAAGTAAGCCCAAGAATGACTTATGGAAAAGGTGGCTCTTTGCAGGCTATAATACCTAAGGATACTGGAAGAAATCTTGCATATGTGTTCTGTCTAGGTTATTCTGTGGCTTGTGGACATTTGATTTTTATGCTATGTCTTATCCTGCTTAAACATATCACACAAACTTGATTGTCAAACATTCAATAGAAAAATCTATAAAAGTTCTCAATATTGTTTTCAAACTTTATGATATTTAAAAGTATGCATTTATATAGTCACAAAGTTGTGCTTTTAATGAAAATTTAATACTTTCTCAAAATCCATTAACTTTAACATCACAGATGTTTAATGTATCCTAGGGTGAAATTAAATGCACTTATATGGCAGTAGGGCTTTTTATACAATGCAGTATTATGCATTAAAAGTGTATAATGTTAAGCAATACTTAAACAATAAATCTTGCACCAGATTATTATGTGAGGTTAAAGTGTGCACAATGTTTTTTCTTTTTCCCCAAATGAGAAAATCAGTTAACTATAAGAATGAGTAGTATTTATTGAATACTTTTTAAGCTCTAAGCATATTTAATTCTTTATTTAACTCTCCCAACAATCCTGGGTGTAGATATTATAACATTGTAGAGTGAGATGTTTATCAAAGAAAAATAAGAGGATTAAAATATTTAAATATTCAAATTTATGCATTCCAATAAGCGTTATCCATTAAACAAAACACCTGGGGAGCACAAATACATTTTTTCCAATAGTGTTGTAATTGTTCAAATATTCTGAGGGCAAATATCTTCACAGAAGAGGCAAATTTTTAAGAATGAATTTGAATTTTTGAAATGGTAAACAACTACTGAGAGCCGAGTAAATAACTGAGGAAAGGATTATGACCAGTAAGCTATTCTGTAGATATCAACGAACTGACTAAAATTTACATGGAGAGGCAAAGGAACTAGAATAACCAACACAATACTGAAGAAGAACAAAGTTGGAGAACTCCCACTATCCAAGATTTCCTGTAAAGTTACAGCAACCAAGACAATGTGGTATTGGAGAAAGAAGAGACAATGATACAGAATGGAGAGCTCCAAAACCTACATAAATAGAATCAATGTTTTGGGGTTTTTCTTGGGGGGGGTGCAAAATGTAAGTATTCAACATTTTCAAAAAGGGTGAAAAATAAAATGGAAACAACCCAAATAGTAATACCTAAATACTTGTTTCTTTACATGTTCCACTATTTTTCATCCTTAAAATCCAGATATTAAAAAAGAGATCTATAAACACTGGTGTGGAGATTGGCTACACATGTATATCTATCTGTGTGTATATACATTTATTTTAACTAACGTCCATACTTTATTCAGATTTCCTTGATTTTGACCTAATGTCCATTTTCTATTCCAGGATTCCAATGTCAATGTAATGGGTTGGAAGTGTACAAATAAGCAAGAAGAGAAGGCTAGAATGATCCATATGGCAATAGGTTAGAGTAGCAGAGGTCACTTATGAACCTGTGTGAGCTTCATATACATATGGATACCTATATAGAAATTTTTATACTTATATGTATAAATACAGATTCCTATACACATGTATACTATTTTTTGCTTTGTCAGTGTTAGCGGAAGGCCTAGAAACAACACCCACAATAGCAACAAACATACCTAGTGCCCAGATCTTGTTTTCTAATGCCATTCTCTAATCGAAGGAACAGGGTTCCCTAGAGAAATGGATGATTCTAGGACTAGGGCAGAAAATACACAAGATAAGCCTAGAGCCTCTTATTTTGTCAGGAAGCAAGAAAGTACTGGAAAACAACAACAATCATAGGGGCACATCAAAGGGACATAAGAGTCAAATAAAAGCACTCCTGATGGCCAAAGCTGGAATAATTTGAGTAAGAAAAGAAAGTAGTATTGGATTGTAACTTAAAGCTTAAAATAATATCTATGAGTCCATACTGATATAAACAAATGATTAAATAAATAAATGAGGGGAGGATAGACAAATCTCCCATTCAAAGAATTTCAAATAATTTATGTAGAAAATCTACCCACAAAGAGGAAGAGCATATCTCCCTCTGCTGAAATGTGGGCTGTGCATAGTGACTTCCATCCAAAGACTGCAGTATGGGAAGGGGGTAAAGAGGAACTTTACAATGGAGAAACCTGATCAGACTGCCTCAGCCACATGATCAAAGTCAACATCAACAATGATGAGTCCTGTTGATAAAATGTACCTTTGACAGAATTTGATGAAAATGAACCCCTCTGTGGTTTTAGTTCCAAAAACCCATAACCCCAGTTGACTCATGGGAAAGATATTAAACAAATCACAATGGAAAGATATTTTACAAAATACCTGACCAGTACCCCTCAAAACTTAAGGTCAGCAAAAACAAGGCGAGTCTGAGAATATCATAACCAAGAGGAGCCTAAAGAGATATGGTGGCTAAATATAATGTGGTATCCTGGATGGAATCCTGGAATGGAAATAGGACATTACGTCAAAAAAACAAAAAACGAAAAACAAAAACCCCAAAAACCAAAAACCAAAACTAAATAAAGTGTGGGCCTTTAATGTTAATGATTAAGTATCAACATTTGTTCATTAATTGTAATAATAAGATGTTAGTAAGAAAGGAAATGGGTGGGGGACATATGGAACATTTCTATTTTTAGTAAATCTAATGATATTCTAAAATAAAACATTGATTTAAAAAATTATCTCCCTAAAAATCAACTCTCAAAAATAAAAAATACAATATCTGGAAGAAAAACATAAATAAGCAGCATGCTCGTCTGTGTCCATGGTGGTGGTTTTTAATTCTTCCTGAGTCAAAATTTATCAAAGAAATTGCAACTTGATGGTAGCATTATTACACCTCCATTAGTCAAGGACTAGTACTCATGTAGTACTTAACATCTGCTAGAACTGTTCCAAAAACTTCACACACATTCTTAATCCCGATGCTATATATACCATCTCTCTCTCACCAACCCCCCCCACCCTTTTCTTAAGAGAGGGGGAGAGAGACGTGGAGAGGGGCAGAAGGAGAGGGAGAGACAGAATCTTCAGCAGGCTCCATGCCAGCACGAAGTCTAGCATGGGGCTGGATCTCACAACCCTGAGATCATGACCCTAAGATCATGACCTGTGCCGAAATCAAGAGCTGGACGCTTACCCGACTGAGCCATCCAGGTGCCACTACATAAGCCATCTCTTGAAAGTGACTACACTGAATGGGAAAATCTCATTTTGAAAGTATACACGTAGACTCTTATCCCAAAAAGGCTAGACTCCTCTAGGTCTAAGCACTGGTGTATTTCCATATGTCAAAAAAAGTCTTTGTATTGAAAGCCACATTTTAAAACATCTAGAGTCTTCAAGGAATAAAAATTCCAAACACTTTATTAATTGTACAGCCAACTTCCATTTGTCTCCTAATATACCATTCAAGATACATGTATATGATGTTTTACTCAAGAAAGACATACGCCAAACTCTTCACTAAGTTCTCTTTTAGCATTTTATTGGTGCTGGCAACTATCTCCAGTTGTCACCAGCTTTCCAAAATTATAAGGGCAACATACTTAACAATCCATAGGATTCTGTTTCAATGTAAACATTTTACCCTAAATATTTTGGAAACGAAAGCTTAAGAATTATAAACCTTCAGGGCAGACATATGCTAGTTTAGTGTCTGTCATTTCCAATAAACCCACCCACATGACAAACTCAGCTGTTTGGGTTGACATCCAAGCACACTTTTGCAAATTACTATCCCATATTATAAGACAAACCTTATTAACCATACATCCAATCTTTCTGTAACCCTTGATGTAAACCGAATTTGCTCTTTGATTGCTGATAAAGCACAAAATATACCTGTAAATGGTCAAATGAAGCTTAATAGTATGTTACTAGTGAACGTGCACTTAACTCATTTTGCTTTTACAATAAAAATCTTGCATTCAATAAGGACAATGAACACTGCATCCAAACTGTCAATGTATCCTTTCCAAATCTCTTTTTGGTGGAGGTACTCCATGTTTGAGCAGAGAAAAAAAATGTATTGCATTAGACAGAAACAAATATGAGGCTTTCATATATTTATCTCATGACATTTCATCTTAATACAAACTGGTCACAACAGCTATGGCAGAAAATTGCTCTTTGTTTGCTGGCACTATGGGACGCCATCATTACTGACAAGATTGAGAAACCCGTCAATGACAATTCAGGACTCAGTCCAACTGTGGTATCCAAGTGAGGTATAAGTAGATTTTTTTAGGGCTCTCTTTGTGGATCTCTTTAATTCTTACTCATGTCCACTGGTCCTTGACATGCATGAAAATTCAATGCAGTAAAGGCTTTATCTTAACTGAGTTCAATTTCAGAAATCATCAAAAAGTAAGATTTATAAAATAATTCTTAGAAATCCCTTTGACCACTCCAGGTAAGAGAAATACACTTAGAAGTCTCTGTACCTGTCTATTTCAGAGGCGCCGTCCTCCTCCATCATGGAGGACATCTATTCTATTTGAAGTTAACGAGGCTTAATTCAGTTTCCAAGGGCAATTGGTAAGAATAAATTAACCACTTCATTGAGAGCTTTGTTACAAAACTCTATGATTAGAGCCCACACCACAAATGGTAGGTACTTTCTGTGGAATAGGTGGAAGTACAAATAAATCTATCAGCATAGTTTTTGAAGGCTATTTGCTTAACATTACATCACAATTTCTGGCTAAATTCTTTATACTTGTAGACTTCCTGTCGTAAATTATTTTTCTCCTCTAATGCACTTTAATGAAATCACTTAGTTCTATATACAGGGTATTTAACCAAGACTAAAGGCAAATATCCTTGCAAATGTTTTAAATTTTGGGAACTCAAAAGTTAAGAAAAAGCCAGCATGACTCTGAAGTGTGCTCTGTCATTTGTCCTACTTCAACAACCAAATCAAACATACCAGAATATTCCAGTCCAGATGATGCCAAAGGCAAGACTCCCTCACTCCTACCTCCCGCTTTAGAGTAGCTTAAAAAAAGAGTCAATGGCTTCAAAATAAATTAGAAAAACATTGGCAGCAATATGGATAGCATCAAAATGAGTCCAATTCGTGTAAATTAGGAGAAGCAAATGAAACCATGTCAACCATATGTGAATATTCTGCCAGTCTCTGCACCTGAGAAAATTTTCCACATCAATGTCTCTCCTTCAGCAAGTTTAAAGCCAAGGCAAATACATACACTTTGCCTGATGAATTTCAGAAATGACAGTTTTGCTGTAAGGTCTCTTAACTAGGTATGCATGATATATTCTGAAGCAATGAGAATATTCATCTAAATTTACCACAAGGGAGTCTATGAGCTTACATTCACCTCGAAATGAAGTTTTGGCTTCCAGATGAATAAATTAGATTGCAGATCCCTATTCATCCATATGGAAATAACTATAATACAAGTGTCCAATTAAAAAAAATGTTCAGTGGTTTTCAAGGATAATACGTAATTATGGAATGCTTACAATTAAATAAAAGCATAGGCAATAATAGTAAACGAAAACCAGGTATTTCAAACTTTAGTTGATATAAATGTTATAAAGCTATCTAAATCTGCTAAAACAATAGGCAGACACTTAGGTGATATGTTACAAACATGGAAGCTAGAGATGAATAAGTTTAGAGATATTTCCCAGGACCCAAATGTTTTAGTTTGCTAGAATTGAAACTTTAAAGTAAACCGAAAATGTGAAGAGGTGAGCATACTTTCCTGCTAAAATTAGAGGCAATTTAGTCAACTGGAGGAAGAATGAACCAGAGGTGAAAAGCAGCCAGAATACACATGTTCACATCCAGAACTGCCAGGAGAATTCAGCATAGTGTAGAGTGCGGCTAATTCAAGAAGCAATTTTTAGATTTAATTCTTAACTTAGAGATTAGGAATTTATCAGAAGTCATTATCTGGCAGGAATAGAAATAACAATCTCTTGAGAACTTCCTAAAATAACACTTAATATCAAGTGCCTTTTCCCCCCCTTCATTTTGCCTTTGTATCCCAAGAAGTACTTTAAACCCTAGCATTTATACTTTTTATTCATCTACTCATTAAGCATTCACTCCGATGCCACCACACTATTTATACATTCAACTTTATATAAGAGTATGGACAGAGCTGTAAAACTGTGCCCACTTCTAAAATCATATTTCCCATTAAATTCTCAATATCAAAAGGAAGTGTGGGCCTCGGTGTTGACCAAGAGGGTTCACACCTGGGCAATGTCAAAATCAAGGCTGAGAGATTTGGCTGGGTTGGCCAGGACCTGGAGATTAGATAGGCTTGTGAGGATCTAGCAAGGAAATCAGGTTAATGTCAACAACCTAGTAAGAGGGGGCCCCTACCAAAGGTGATCTAGGCCAGGGAGACCTGGCTGGGGGCTGGGAGGAGGGGAGTCCATCCCAGAGGTGGGGGAAGCATAGTGTCTGGGAAAATGAACTTGTCACAGTGAGAAGGAGTTCTAGGACAGGATTCCAGTTCTGGGAGGAAGTAAAGCAAGTAAGGGCAGGTACTCTGGCACACAGGAGCCCAACAGGTGCCTTCGATTCTCTAACCGGAAGCCAACATGATTCCAGAACTGGAGAGTGAGAGCATGGTGGAGAGTTTTCAATATTTGGGGATATTTTTGTGGGAGGAACGACAGTCAATGTGTCACATTTGTTTTTGAGAAATAGGTAGAAATTACCACAGCCTATGGCTGCAATACAGGGTCCTTAATTTTCAAGTAATTTGGGGCAATAATTAAAACCCACATTAGCAATTCATTGAAAATAGCAAAAATAATGCTGACTTAAAACTTCAAATCTTTTCAGTGAAATCAACTAGCTCAAAAGGAAACTTTCACTATCTTTATTACTTTAATTTTAGAAGAGGTATGTAATCACACATATAATACAGTTTGTTTTAGCTAGAGCTATTGGCTTTAAATATCAGACTGTGATTCATTTGACTTAATAAAGTTCAGGAAAAAAATCTTGATTTTCATTACCAATTTCCTTTGCTTTGTAAAAAGAAAGCCACCGTCTCATTACAAACATTGTTATTTATTGGAAAGAACTTGGCTTGTGGCTAGTTATCATTGGCATTAGACAGCATCATTTGTATTGTCTTGAAGAAAAATCTAGGGCATTACCTCTGAAATTCAATTTATGGCAGTAATTGCTGCATTTGCAAATTTACCAAGCAGCTTAATGTAAAATATATTAATAAAGTTAGTAGGGTCTGGCAGTAAACAAACATCTATTCAGATGTCACTGGGGTTAACAAGAAAATGTTCAGTTTATACGGGAAACAAAATAAATAAATCATAAGACTGTGTTGTTTGGGCCGATAACCCAGCAAAGCCACAAGTGGATCTGAACCACCCCTCACATGTGTTTTAGAAAATGATCATGAAAGCAGAGAGAGAATATTAACAGAATGTCCAACTCTTCTTATATCATATAACTAACCACACTTTATTATTACATAAGAAGATACCAGCCATCTGTACCTCCTATGGGCAAGAAAAGAAATTAAACTTTTTTTTTTTTTTTTAGTTTCAAAAAATTTCCTCCCAATTTAAGAAAGTTAATTGTGCTTCACATGGAACTACCTTCAAAATTGTTTTCCTCGTCCAGTACCACATAGGCAGGGGTGGGTGATGGCTCTTAAAGTACCCAGGGAAGGTCAAGGAGAGAAATATTGAGAGCATTAGGTTAGAAATGAGTGCCATTCTCATCCATGCCATTGGGCGCATACAATGTCCTTTTCCTGAAACTGGGAACTTCCATGATGGACCCTTCCCTACTCTGGTCATTCCAAAGACAGGCCCAGTGGAGGCAGATACAAACCTGAATTTTATTTCAGATTCGATCTCTTCACATTTATTCAGTGTCTCAATAGAGAAAAATTTGGCACTTCCTAGTTTTTTCCCCTAGGGAGAACATGAAGAAAAAATATATCTCAGTAAAAACAAATGCCCCATAATTAAATCTCATTATAAGCTAACCAGAAAGTGAAATGAAAAGCAACTGTAATTATTTTTAAAATTGAAAATTTCACAAGGGAGTAGATTTTATAAATAACACCTAATGTATTTTGATGTTCATTGCTGCTTTTGTTGATATTCTTTGATATTATTAATGATGATACTTTTAAAAATCAGCAGCAGATATCACAGCCAGATCCCAAGAATTTTCCAACTTTAGAATTTCACATATAGAGTATAAGATTTAGTAACTGCTGTCAAGTAATGTTTGGGTCAAACAGAACACTGTAATTGCCATTACATTTATTGGCCCAAACAAAAAAAACAAAAATAATATGAAAATCTGTATTATGTATAAACTGGAATATCACAGATACACTGTAAAAGGAAAAGTCTACAGCATTGCAAGAACTAAGTGCTCTTTAATATTGTTGTTTTATTTTTTTATTTTTAATGTTGTTTTAGTGCACAGTTAGGAATAAAACACTCCCTATTTTAGTCTTCATTTATATAGAAAAAAACCACCTTCCCTAATAGCTAGAGTAAGAGTTCTAGCACATTCTGAGTTAAAGGCATGCCAAATACTATGACAGCATATCACTCGAAAATGATTGTTTACTTAATGCAAGCTCAGAATTCATCACAAAGGGACCATTTGCTGGATTCAAGATTTTCATTTTCTAATAAAAACTCCTTCATAAAATGGTCTGATACCTTTTAGACTCTCCTTCCTAAGCTCCAGGAAGTCATGGCACATGATTTTTAAACAAAGCCTTTGCTCTCTGTCATTAATCCTTTCTGAGTAAGCAAATAAGTAATCCTTTTAATCGCCAGGGCTGATGGACCCTATTGGTGAAACATCAGATCGTCCCCTGTGGATTGCAGGGAAATAATTTTCACAACCAGGGAAAAGTGCAGGATAAACATCTCCATATCGGATGGCATGGCTGAATTAAAAAGCACTGCACTCGGAGCAGAGATGGATTATTATTTTATTGCATTATAATCCATGGCATCATTAACTTGGATGGCTTGTTCATATACTCATCTCTTCCTTCTCAGGCTGCACTTGTATGCTGAGACCCAGCGCCCATTTATATGGACTGTAGGAGAATGAAGAGAGAGTGTATCTGAGTACAACTTTTAAGCATGAAACACTGTGCCTGCCATAAACAGTTGGAACTTTGTCATATTCTCTAAGTGGAACCATTTAGATTAATCTCTTTCAACCTTTAGGCCCAGTGCTGAACATATTTATTTTCTTTGACCTCTCTCAATGTGCGACTTCTGGCCATTTATCCCTTTTAGTTGACCCCCCCCCATCTGAAAGAGCTCCCTAGGATTTTATAAAATAGAATCATTGGACTTGAATGCACTGCATCAACAGCTCTTGGAGTCATTTAAAAATATATAGATGCATATACCTGAGCAATAAAATTAAAACCCCGTTCTACTGCATATTGTCTTCCATTTCATATGATCCCTTTACCCATTAGGAAAGATAAAAAAATAATGACAAAAGATTTCTTTGGGTCCTTTTTGATATGATGGTAGGCTAATTATCATCACCACCACGACCACAAGCAATATCATAGCTATTACTTATAGAGCACATATTAACTGGCAGGCTCTGGTCCTGAGCTGTGTATGTGTGTGTGAGAAGGTGTGTGTGCATACACATGTTATATATAGTGTATATATACAAGTGATATATGTTATATGTAAATTATATAGTAGATACACTATAATAAATTAAATTAATTAATATTTATAGAAATATAATATAAACATATAAATCATTTAATTCTAACAACAATTCTGTGACAGTCCTATTATTGACCTGATTTAGGTTTATTTAGATTAATCTAAATATGTCATTAGACGCTTTCAGATGGATTTCAATTATGATGTGCACAGATTTAAATAAAAGAAGGAAGTTTGCTCTTAAGAGGTCAGAGGCAACAACAAATTTAAGGCACATGAAAAAAATTCATTTTCATTGCCTAAATTAGGACAATTAAAAACTTTTTAAGACATTAATTTATACATTGTGTGTGCCTCCTTTCCTGTTGACTGCCCAGAAACATTTAAGTTATGTATTTTTTTTACTGAATTTGAATAATATGACTTGTGTTATATTTAATAAAAATTAAAAATATTTCATGAGAAATAATGAAGTATTCAAAAGCTATTTGAGTAGGTCAAAGAGTTGGCATATCAGACTGAGCAAGGTCTCAAGTTTTAATAAAACAAGTCATCAAGTTTTGAAAAGTTCAAAATACAAATTCAATTCTCAATGGGGAAAAACTGAGAGCTTTCCCCCTAAGGTCAGGAACACGGCAGGGATGTCCACTATCACCACTGCTATTCAACATAGTATTGGAAGTCCTAGCCACAGCAATCAGACAACAAAAAGAAATCAAAGGCATCCAAATTGGCAAAGAAGAAGTCAAACTCACTCTTTGCAGATGATATGATACTTTATGTGGAAAACCCAAAAGACTCCACCCCAAAACTGCTAGAACTCATACAGGAATTCAGTAAAGTGGCAGGATTTAAAATTAATGCACAGAAGTCAGTGGCATTCCTATACACCAACAACAAGACAGAAGAAAGAGAAATTAAGGAGTCGATCCCATTTACAATTGCACCCAAAACCATAAGATACCTAGGCATAAATCTAACCAAAGAGGCAAAGGATCTGTACTCAGAAAACTATAAAATACTCAGGAAAGAAATTGAGGAAGACACAAAGAAATGGAAAAACGTTCCATGCTCATGGATTGGAAGAACAAATATTGTGAAGATGTCAATGCTACCTAGAGCAATCTACACATTCAATGCAATCCCCATCAAAATACCACCCACTTTTTTCAAAGAAATGGAACAAATAATCCTAAAATTTGTATGGAACCAGAAAAGACCCCGCATAGCCAGAGGAATGTTGAAAAAGAAAAGCAAAGCCGGTGGCATCACAATTCCGGACTTCAAGCTCTATTACAAAGCTGTCATCATCAAGACAGCATGGTACTGGCACAAAAACAGACACACAGATCAATGGAACAGAATAGAGGGCCCAGAAATGGACCCTCAACTCTATGGTCAACTAATCTTCGACAAAGCAGGAAAGAATGTCCAATGGAACAAAGACAGTCTCTTCAACAAATGGTGTTGGGGAAATTGGATAGCCACATGCAGAAGAATGAAACTGGCCCATTTCCTTACACCACACACAAAAATAGACTCCAAATGGTTGAAAGACCTCAATGTGAGACAGGAGTCCATCAAAATCTTAAAGGAGAACACAGGCAGCAACCTCTTTGACCTCAGCTGCAGCAACTTCTTCCTAGAAACATCTCCAAAGGCAAGGGAAGCAAGGGCAAAAATGAACTATTGGGACTTCATCAAGATAAAAAGCTTTTGCAAAGCAAAGGAAACAGTCAACAAAACCAAAAGACAACCGACAGAATGGGAGAAGATATTTGCAAATGACATATCAGATAAAGGGCTAGTATCCAAAATCTATAAAGAACTCATCAAACTCAACACCCAAAGAACAAAGAATCCAATCAAGAAATGGGCAGAAGACATGACCAGACATTTTTCCAAAGAAGACATCCAAATGGCCAACAGACACATGAAAAAGTGCTCAATATCGCTCAGCATCAGGGAAATCCAAATCAAAACCTCAATGAGATACCACCTCACACCAGTCAGAATGGCTAAAATGAACAAGTCAGGAAATGACAGATGTTGGCGGGGATGTGGAGAAAGGGGAACCCTCCTACACTGTTGGTGGGAATGCAAGCTGGTGCAGCCACTCTGGAAAACTGTATGGAGGTTCCTCAAAAAGTTGAAAATAGAGCTACCATATGATCCAGCAATTGCACTACTGGGTATTTACCCCAAAGATACAAAAGTAGGGATCCGAAGGGCTACGTGCACCCCGATGTTTATAGCAGCAATGTCCACAATAGCCAAACTGTGGAAAGAGCCAAGATGTCCATCGACAGATGAATGGATAAAGAAGATGTGGTATATATATACAATGGAATATTATGCAGCCATCAAAAGGAATGAGATCTTGCCATTTGCAACGACGTGGATGGAACTGGAGGGTATCATGTTGAGTGAAATAAGTCAAACAGAGAAAGACATGTATCATATGATCTCACTGATATGAGGAATTCTTAATCGCAGGAAACAAACTTGAGTGTTGTTGGAGTGGGGGGTGGGGTGGGAGGGATGGGGTGACTGGGTGATGGACACTGGGGAGGGTGTGTGCTCTGGTAAGTGCTGTGAATTGTGCAAGACTGTTGAATCTCAGATCTGTACCTCTGAAACAAATAATGCAATATATGTTAAAAAAAAAAAAAGAAGAAGAAGAAGAAGAAGGTAGCGGGAGGGGAAGAATGAAGCGGGGGAAATCGGAGGGGTAGACGAACCATGAGAGACGATAGACTTTAAAAAATAAACTGAGGGTTCTAGAGGGGAGGGGGGTGGGAGGATGGGTTAGCCTGGTGGTGGGTATTGAGGAGGGCACATTCTGCATGGAGCACTGGGTGTTGTGCACAAACAATGAATCATGGAACACTTCATCTAAAACTAATGATGTAATGTATGGGGATTAACATAAGAATAAAATTAAAAAAAATACAAATTCACATTTTTCCCTGAATAGCTTTCTATTCTTTTAAAGGAAATTATATGAAGAAGTTAATTATTTTTAAATTTTAGCAGAAAATATTTCATTCTAGGGAAGAAGAAATTAAAATCCACCTGGATAAAATATTTTCCATTTCTTTAATTTATAGAACTCAATAATTCCTCAAAAATTATTTGCAATGTTTTCTTTTTGAGAAATTGATCATTTGACTTAGAGAATATTTAAGGGTTTTTAAACTTTAAAAACATAATTCAAGAATTAAAAATTATAAGTTGATGGAAATTCTGAGAGAATGTATAGATGAAGATATGTGTGATTTAAGAAAAATAAAATTGAATGAGACAAAACATGCAAAAATGCCTGGCTCCACGTCCAGTTCAGTTGGCTGGGCTAGCAGAAGCTCAAAAGATTAGTTTGACCTGAATAAGGCTTAAACTACGTGTTTACCTTTTTTTTTTTTTTTTTAAGATTTATTTATTTAATTTAGGGAGAGAGAGTGAGCATGTGTGCACATGAGGAGGGGAGGAAGAGGGAGAGAGAATTCTAAGCAGACTCTGCACTGATCATGGAGCCTGACGTGGGGCTCAATCTCCCATCCCTAAGATCACAACCTCAGCTGAGACCAAGAGTTGGGGGCTCAACAGACTGCACCACCCAAGTGCCCTATGTGTTTACCTTTTCTATTATTCTTTTATTCTATGAAAATAAAACACTGCAAGAATAAAGACTAATAATAACAACAAATATCTGTATTATAATTTACTTACATATTATTATAGGAATCCTCCAAGGAGACAGAGCAGAGGTCCCTACATCCCTCTTGCTGCTAACAGGGAAGTACTTCCCAGCGTCTCCCCAAGGAAATCATTCCCCATCAAGCAGGCAGTTGCCAGACCCTGGACCCACAAGTATCTTGTCAACCATATAGTGCTATCTCTCCAGAAGGAACCAAGAAAAGATATAATGTTCCTTGGCAGAAAATATCTGATACCTCCATTCAGCAATTATTTAATGGATATCTATTAAATAAAAAGCCTGACTTCAGACATGGAGGAGAATGAAGAACTCGAGACATTGTTCTGCCTTCAAGGAGCTTAAAATTTAACAGAATCTCTAAGAACATTTAAAAAATTCTGTGATAGTATAATTATTTATTATTCATATGCCATCAATGTTTTAAAAATCATCTTAATGAATTTCAGATTATAATAGAGGCATTTTCCTCTCTCCTACTCAAGAAAAAGTTCTTAATGAACTAACATTGGTTTAAAAGAAAAATGACAGTGTGTGAGGAGGGCTTTGTCTTTGAAAAAGGATAATTCTATAAAACTAACTATAGCCAAATATTGCATATTTGTTACAGCAACACTAACGGATCAGGTTGCTCAATACCTTCTCCTTTAGAAGGAAAGTGTCTAGCAAGGCAAAACCACTTTCAGGTCAAATTGACACATTTTGGTCACACGATAGGGTAGGATTTATTTGAAAAATCCATTTCCCCTGAAAAAAAATCCAGAAGTTTTACTATTTTTAGTTCTTTCATATACAGAATCTTCATTTTATTGCTTCTTCAGGGGAAGATACCATATCTTCCACTTATTCTCCAATCATCCATTCAATAAGCATTTACTGAATAAGTACTAGTCTAGGCTCTGAACAACCAGCCGTAAGCAAACCAGACAAGCCTCTGCCCTCACACTGTGGTGCAGGGGATGCCACTTATGCAAATATATATGATGTCAGGTGCTACGAAAAACAGAGCAGGATAAGGGGATTGACAATGTTAGGGCAAGGGCTATTTTATACAGAGAAATCTCTGTGCAGATAGCATTTGAACAGAGATCAGAACAAACTTCTGGTGTATTTTGAAAGTAGAGCCAACAGAATTTGCTGGTGGAATGTGGAGGTGGGGAGCAAGGAAAACAGAAAAGGATGAATCCAAGGCTCGAAACTGGTAGAATGGAGACACCATTGACAGAGATGGGAAGTCTGTTTGAGGAGTAGGGTCATGGTTAGTAGGGGATGGGGAGCTTGGAACATGACTTCGATTTTGAATATTTTATTGTTGAGATGCCTATGGAACATCCAAGTAAAAATACTTACTGTGCAATGGTGTATATGAACCTAATGTTTAGTGGGACATTGGGGCTGGCAATACACATCAGCATGTCCATCATATTTAGGCAGAAGGTTGGAGGAAATCGCCCAAGAGGTAGAAGCAAATGGGAAAGAGAAGAGACCCAAAGATAAGTCCTTAGGTCCACCAGGGATGACAAGCAAATTCGGAAGACAAGAGCGAACCAATAATTAGATCCCACTTCACACCCATGAAGTTGGTTATTATTTTGTAAAAAAGGAAAATAATGAGCTAGTGAGAATATGGAGAAATCCAGGCCCCTTGTGCTGGTGGGAATGTAAAATGGTGTGGCAACCACTATGGAAAGTTTTGGTGTCAAAAAGTTAACATAGTGTTACTATATATGATCCTGCAATTCCTCCTTGGGGTATATACCCCAAAAGAATCGATAACGGAATCAAACAGGTATTTGTACACCCATGTTTATAGCAGCATTATTCACCATCACCAAAAGGCAGAAATAATTCAGCATCCACCAACAGATGAATGAATAAACAAAATATACTATCTACATACAAGGGGATGTTATTCAGTTATAAAAAGGAATTAAGTTCTGGCACATGCTACAACAGGGATGAATCTTAAAAACACTATGCTAAGTGAAATAACCCAGAATCAAAAGGACAACTATTGTATGATTCCACTTATATGAGGTATCTAGAATAAGCAAATTCATAGAGACAGAAAGTAGAATAGAGGAGGGGGAAATGGAGGTTTATGGCTTAATGGTGACAGAGTTTCCATTTTGGGCGATAAAATGGTTGGAAGTATATAGTGGTGACGGTTACACAGCAGTGTGAATACACACGATACCACTGAACTGAATGCCTGAAAAGGGTTAACATGGTAAACTTGATGTCATGCGTATTTCACAATAAAAAAATTAAAAAGAAAGAACAATAAAAGAAACTGAGGAATGGCTACTGAGGTAGGAAGAGAACCAAGAAAGTGGAGGTCAGAGGAAGGATTTCACAAAGATGGAAATGATCATAAGGGTTAGAGGCTAGGGGAGGTTGAGCAGGATGGCTGAGAAATGATGGTAGAAGTGGATGGGCTGGGCATGATAGTCTGTGATATTAGCCTAATTAAAATAGTCATTGTCCTTGGAAGTTTCATTCAATTTCCACTGACTAATGGTATCAGCACCAATCTTGGCATTATTAGGGCACAGTGTGAGTTATAACTCATGGCTGCAGAGTAACAGAAAGTGTAAGAGAGATCAGACAGACAGACAAAAACAGTCAAAAATACTGTAGCACACACACCATTTTTACTGGGCCTGACATTCATGCCTTCATTCCCTGACCTCGAAAGTATGAAATTAATCTATCTTAAAAGAAAATAGGGGACAGGGTGCTGATTGAAACTAATCAATCAAATTAGGAGGTGATTAATAGAGGGCAGTCTTGTATGTGCTGCAGGCATATCTACAATGCAGGTTGAGAAGTGGTCGTTTTATAGTTCATTACATATCCGTGTGATGTTATTTATTGTTTACTTAAGCAATAGCAATTGAAACACAGGCCAATTCCTGGGGATTAATGACCCTCTGGGAGAGTCCATTACCCCTGGACATGAACCCCAGTCAGTTTGGTTTTTCCAGGAAAATCGCTTTGAACAACTATTTGTTCTCTATCCCTTGTCATCACATTTAAAAACAATATATTAGACATTCCTTTGATGTAAGGTCATGGAACTATGCTAACAGGGCTCTACTTTTGAAAATAACAGTTTCATTAAGATAATAGGGGAAGAAAAGCTACAAAGACCACCTCTTGAAGGTATTTCTGAGTTTATCCTACTGTAGAGAGCAACGTACAGAAGAGAGAAAGGGCGTCAAAACACACTTAAGGTTTTTCGGTAGTCCCAGTTTTGAAACTATGTTTTAACTTATTTTCAGGGTTTGAGGACTTCCAAGTATCTCCAAACCAGTTTCAAGTATGAAGGGGCTCATAAGTCTTGTACTTTCTCTTGGTAAGAGTACAAAGGAAAAAAATAAAGAAAATGTTAACAGAATTAATGTGATTAAAATACTGGCCCAGTTATGAGGCTCAATCTGGAAGCAGCCAGCAGATTGCCTCAGAGGCTGAAATAGTTCTTATGGATTATACTTATAAACTGAAACTCTACTTTCCCATTACACTTTTCAAAGCAATAAATAACCCATATTTACTGAGGGAGGCATAATCCTGATCACTACCAAGATAAGGGTCAGAGAATGTAAAAGCTAGACAGAACCTGCCATCCCCAAGGTCAGGAGAGGTAACATCACTTGATTAAGGACAAAGAGAAGTCAAGTCTTCTCTGTTTTTACTCTATAGTTACTTTTACCCTAGCTTTGCAGATACCATTTAATAGTAATAATACACACACACACACACTTGCTATGTGCCAAGTATTTTAAGAACACGTATGACTTGTTTAATCTTTGCTGTCATACTATGATCTGGGTATTACTATTATTATCCCCATTTCACAGATGAAGAATACTTAGGCACAAAGACATTAAATAACTTCCCCAGTGTTACCTAGCTGGTAAATGGAAGAATCAATGTCTGAAACCTAGGCCATTGGGCCCCACAGCTTGTGCCTTTAACCACTATCCTAATGGAGATCAGGGAAGAAATTATCTTGTCTACACTCTATTTCTAGCACCTATTTTAGCTTTCAAAAAAAAAAAAAAATCAGCACAGGGTACCTGGCTGGCTGAGTTGGTACAGGGCGCAACCTTTGATCTCAGGGTTGTAAGTTCAAGCCCTGCAGGCTTGAACTGACTGTAGAGATTACTTAAAAATAAAATCTTAAAAAAATTTAAAAATTAAAAATATAACACTTATATTATGCTTATTATGTGTTCTAAATATTAACTCATTGAATACTCGTGATAACCCCACTGAACATTTTTATCGCCATCCTCAATTTACAGATGAAGGAAACAAAGCAGAGAGAGGGTAGGTCAATGACCTAGCTCACACAACTGGGGACCTTCACGGAGCTGAGATTTGTCCTCAGTTTATCTCCAGAGCAGGTATTCTTGTCAGGACACACTGTGTCTCTCTTTCCCAAAGTCCCCAACACCCAAACCCGGTGGCCCTTCTATCATAATCCTGTCTTCCTTCTTCCATTTCCCAACTGACCCCTGATACTTGTTAGCTATCTCATCACCACTACACAAAGGGAAGAAAAGAGTACAGAAGCATTTCTAGACCATTTCAGTACATTGAGTCAATTTCTACTAAATTCATGTATATTTAATTGATACAGTTGTTGGGTAGAGGTAAACTAAGTTGAGGAGACAGGAGAGGAGCCAGGAAAAGAGAAAGTGAGAACTTCAGTTCAAACTCCAGCTTTGATAATAATACTTAACACTGATTTATTAAGACCTTACTTTAATAAGCTTAGCCTGGCACTGTATAAAGTTTATACGCATGTAGTTTGTTGCAGGTAATTTCCATGACAACCTTTAGGGGGTAGAGAATACTTGTATTCTCATCTCACAGATGAGAACGCTGAAGCCTATAGGGGTTAAATAACTTACCAACGTCTCAGAGCCAGAAAGGTGCAGGGGCAGGATTTGAATGCAGGTCATCTGACTCTAGAGTCTGTAATCCCTACCACTGTACCCTACCACAGCAACTGAGGAATCCTGAAAAGCTATGTGAGCAGAGAAGCCTGTGGTGATGATGGAGGATGGGCAGCAGAGGACAGTCCTTGGTTTGTGACTATCCCAGTCCACTTCACCTCAAGACAACTGCCACATCACTTGGTGGCTCTCCTTGTGAGAGTCACACCATATGTGAATGTCCTTCCATACCCATGAGTCCAAATACTGCATAGTGAACACTCAATATTTCTTACCAAGTCCCATGTTTCCAAGACAACTTTTAGCTTAGACACCATCACAGGCTGAATTGTGTCCTCCTCAAATTCATATGTTGAAGCTCCCAGTAGCTCAAAATGTAATTCTACTTGGAGACAGGGTCTTTAAAGAGGTGAGTTCTAGTAAGGCCATCGGAGTGGGTTCTAATCCAACCTGACCAGTGTCCTCATAAATGTAGGATATTTGGACACATAGAGAGACACCAGCAATGTGCACACACAGAAGAAAGGACATATAAGGACACAGCAAGAAGGTAACCATTTGCAAGCCAAAGAGAGAGGCCTCAGGAGAAACCAAACTTGATGACACCTTGACCTTGGGTTTCCCAGCATTCAGAATTGTGAGAAAATAAATTTCTGTTGTTTAAGTCACCCAGTCTGGATATTTTGTTATGGCAACACCAGCAAACAAATATAGACACCAAATTTAACAGTCCTAAAGTTTGATCCAGAGCTTAAACATTTAATATTGATCCAGAGCTTAAACATTTAAGTGTGAAATATTTTAAAATACTTTGATATGTCACCATCAAGGATGGAGATTCTTTCTCATCTTTTTTTTTTTTTTTAAAGATTTTATTCATTTATTTGACAGAGAGAGACACAGCGAGAGAGGAACACAAGCAGGGGGAGTGGGAGAGGGAGAAGCAGGCCTCCCGCCGAGCAGGGAGCCCGACGCGGGGCTCGATCCCAGGACCCCGGGACCATGACCCGAGCCAAAGGCAGACGCTTAACGACCGAGCCACCCAGGCACCCCTCTCATCCTTTTTTGAAGTTATGAGCATCCCATTTGTCCATCTGACTTCTAAAACTTCTAGGGGTGCCTCGTGTTTCATTTGATGTAGACTCACTTTTCCCCTCAGGAAGATTTTAAATTAAATCCCTTCCTAAGTTATCCGGAGTATTCTCAAAGAATATTTGTAAAATGTATTTGACATTTCAATGCAAATTGCAAGTGAATATTTAGTAGCTGATCCCACATCTGGAACTCAATTACTGTCTCGCGAAGAAGGAAAGAGACCTGCTTGAGACTCATTATGAAATCAGATTGGACTCAACTCCATATATTTCTTTTGTTGTTGTTAATAGCAGAGTATGTAGATTCACCTTTTTGGAACAAAACTGTGAAGCATCTAAATCAAATTTAGTTCCTTTCAACAAGAGTTTATCAAGCATTTAATATGTGGTAGGGGCAGGTATATAATATTTTAATGTGGCTGTTGTGACACTGGGCCCTGGGATTGGGAAAATGTGAGTTGACCTTGAAGTCATTTTAATTAGAAACAAAATATTGTGTGCATCTGTTTTTTTAAATCAAGTAATGTTTGTGGTAGAGACTCCATCACCTCTTTCCTTTCTGATGAATGCGAGGGTGAGGAGGAGAGCACCAGCGACACAGAGGTGAGGTGGAGGTGGGTATGAGACCAATGCGCAGATGGCAGTGCTGTTCAGGGTTTGTGTCAGACTTCGTTTTCCACTTAATATTTGGTGATGAGAGACTTCACACTTTGACTCAACCCTGTCTGAACAAATAAATCAGAATGTTCCATGGAGGCCTGGCCCATATTACCCTGGAGATACAATGAGGGCTAACCCTCACCCTACTACTAAGACATGTAGAATCTGAACGATATTCCCTCTACACAAATCCACTTGTTTGATAGGGACAAATCCCATTCAGTTGGAATAGGGAAAAAGGAAGAGAGAGGAAGAAAGTATCATGATTCACAAGCTATGATTGCCAGAACCCTCCTCTCTTTCTACAACCAGGTTTAGAACACCGGCATGTTGGGAAGAGGGATGGGAGCGAGTAAAAGGAGGGTAGGAACCACAATTACAACCACAGGGGGTTGTAGCAAACAGAAGGATGTGTCATACCCACTGCTTATCCTGAAGTCAGAAAATTGTAAAGAGAGCATTTAGAGCACCAACAGCATCTTGAAAGCCAACAGTCACATAGTTAGGGAATGTTTTTCACTGAGTTGCCACAAAGAGCGGCCTGTAAGCCTCAACTTACCACTTTTCACCCTCCTTTCAGGGCTGTAGGCACCATTCAGAAGCCCTGATTTATCCTCAAGCCTCTTACCTGATAAAAGATCTTGGAAATAAACAGTAACATTTCCCCCTAAGAAAGAGCTGCTATTTTTAAGTAATTTTCAAATTTTAGAAAGGCTACTCTCCCCATTCTACAAGTCTGTGATGACTTTCAAATGTCTAAGGATTTGTGAGCCATGTTTTTATAATTTCTGTTGAATGACCTTAGTTTCAGTGGCAACCCCTAATGAATTGTTGGCATTGCTTCCATTAGGATGTACACTAGCTCCTAAAGCAGGAACACCTCCTCCCAGCCCATTACGTCCTCTGAGATCTGAAATTTAATTTATAAAAGACGTTCACTTTTTAAGACATATTGCAAAATAAACTTTCAAAGGCCTATAATAATTGTGATTTAAAAAATCACAACAACAGAACATGAAAAGTCTCCTAACATCTCTTATAGTCTACTCCATTTGAAGCTACTTCATAAAAACAATGAACAAAACCCCAAAACCCTCAAAGCACCCAATAAGTTAAATTTTTTAAAAAAATCATGGCCCCCCCCCAAAAAAATCACGGCAGCCCCATTTCATATCAGATATAGGATTAACACTGCCCAAAGAATAGTGCATAAAATCATCTGTTTTATGGTTAACCCAATTAGTCAGTTAGCGGCAAAAGACTCAGATTTTCTGATTCTGCACTCTCATCATTTAAATCATGCTGATGTTCATAAATCAGCATGGGCTCCGGGCAGAAATTGCCCCTTTGAGTACCTCTATGACTCAGATCCTTAATCTCTTTCCCTATGTGGGAAAGGAGATCCTCCTTTCCTGCACAGACTTCAATCTAAACCAAGACTAGATCTTTAAAAAAAAAAAAAGAAAGAAAGAAAAAAGAAAGTACAGTCAATACTAATGGAAGGCAGCAGGGACTAAGATAACCTCAAAAGGCAGCTAATCCAAAATGTGTTTAGCTTTGGCTAAATGGAGATTTAAAATGGACAAATCGGGAGCTGGTCTGATCACAATCCCCAGCTACATACCCAAGCATTTCTTTTTTCAATCTTAAAATCATCCCTTGGTTCCAACTAAGAAGGTAAAGTGAAGCCAGTAAGCATTTTGCCTATTCCCAAAGAGTGTATCATCCTACAGTTAAAACAAAGGATGCTGATCAATGACACCAGGTGTTAGTTACAATAAGGGCGTCTGGTCCTCATGTGCCACAGGATTCACCCACACTCTATTCCATTTCAAACTCTCAGGACAATTTATCCTTCTGTGATATTTTAAGTAGACTGAAGGCAGGGAAAGTATAATTTCCATTTCCAAATAATGAGACAGACCAAGGAAACAGAAATTAGACATTATTGGCTAATGGCAAAATTAGATCCTAATTTCTGGCCAAATGTGACACATTCTAACTCCATAGCCTCCTTAGAAAATAGGGCTTTTTGTATTGGTAAGTGAAAGCCTATTAATATACCAGACTGGGTAAACATTATCATTTAGAGCTTGGAAACACATTACTCACATAAACCTTAAAGGGTTAGGATGACACTTTCTTCTAACAAAGGAAAATAAACATTTATAAGTTACAATTCTTTGTTAATTTTGTTAATAAAAGTAAGACAGCAGAGGACAGTGACATTATACCTGATTCCATTAGCACTGAATAATAAAGTTATTTCACGGGCGTGTTGGGAGAGAAAGGTAGGAGAAACTAAGCACAGGGAAAACAAATAATTGAATATAATGCCTCATAAAAATTTAAATTTTAAAAAATATTTTATTTATTTGTCAGAGAGAGAGCACAAGCAGGGGGAACAGCAGGCAGAGGGAGAGGGAGAAGCAGACTCCCCGCTGAGCAGGGAGCCTGATGCGGGGCTCCATCCCGGCACCCCGGGATCATGACCTGAGCCGAAGGCAGACGCTTAATCGACTGAGCCACCCAGGTGTCCCCAAAAGTTTAAATTTTATACACATATGTCTATATTTAAGAAGGAAGAGGAAGACCAAAAGAAGATGAGTAATTGAAATGTAGAAAATTAATGATGTTTAAATGAAATAACGAAGCTTCATTCTCTAGAAGCAGCCTGGAGCACTTGATCTACTGCAACCCTGACTTTTATTCAGACTAATACTTGATAATGGCTAACACTTTGAGAGCATTCACAAAGGGCCAGACACACTCTCTGTGCCTCCTGTGTCTGAAGCCATGTCACCCTCCCAAGGACTCCGTGAGGCAGGTAGTACTACCGTACGCACTTGACAAAGGTGAGCTCAGACGCGTAGTGAACTTGTGCAACATGACCCCGCTAGAAAGCTGTGGAACCAGGATTAGAACACGGTCGGGCTCCATGCCTCTCATTCACTTCCAGTGATGACACCTTGTCAGCTGATTCATTTGAGACAAAATGGGGCATTCCCGTGCATGTGGGATACAGGATCTTTTTACCACAATTAATCTCTAACACATGAGCAGAGAACCATGAAGTAAGAAAAGCAGAATAGAAGATGACTGTTTCTCATTTGTATTTGGCACCAAGTACAAAGTGACTGATTTGGTGAACGGCCATGTGGGTCATCAAATAATTGGCATGGATAATAACCAGCATTTTGTTTTAAGCCAGTGAATATTTGGAGATGGGAACACTTAGTGAAAGCAGAGTGGATGAGAACCTAAGCTCTGTTGTCGGAACTGAAATCAAACACTAGCTTTGACTATGACTGCTTACTAGGTTTGACTGTGAGCAATAGAATTAACTTCTCTGAGTCCCAGTTTCTAATTTCGTAAAATGGAGATAACAATACCCACTTCACAGGGCTAATGTGGCTGAGAACTGAGGTAATATAATAAAATCATTTAGCACAGCACTTGGCACACTGTAAGATTTATTATTGTTATTATCACTGTCCTTTGAACACCCATCAATGTTGAACAAACTAAAGTTGTTGATACTTAGCTGATATATACCATCAACAAAAATGGCATTATATTTAATACTTTGCTTCCATAAAATTTAATTTTAAATTAATTGTATCAATATTACATGTGTGCACAGCTAAAATCAGTCATGCTAAATGTCTTCTAACAAAAGAACCTGACTTTTCCTCACTATACCCATCTCTCTCTACCAGTTCTAAATGTTTTAGCTGTCTCCTGTGCCATTTACCTCTGTTTTTCTAAATAACATGCTTATACTTCTATTTTTAGTTTACCGATTTTAGATAGTGAATGCTACGTGTACCTCCTAGCTCCCCTTTAGGGCTGAGGCCCTTACTCCCTCAGCTGCTGGCAGTGCTGGTGACTGGTGACTCCCAGCTGAGTCTAGCCCTCAGTTGTAAAGAGCCACCTTGCCCAAGGTCATGACCCTTCCTGTTTTAGCTTGGGCTGTTGTAATAAATGTCATAGACTTTGTGGCTTAAATGACATACACATATTTCTCACAGTCCAAGATCAAGGTGTCCGCAGAATCAGTCCCTGTTGAGAACCCCCTTCCTGGCTTGTAGATGGCCACCTTCTCACTGCATCAGTGAGAGAGTGAAGAGAGAGAAGAGAGCAAGCGATTGTGTCTCTTCCTCTAAGAGCATTAACTCCATCATGAGGGCCCTATCTTCATTTTCTCATCTAAACCTAATTCTCTCCCAGAGGAGATATGCACACACTTCTTGCCTCTAATCCTCTAATATAGTTATGTCACAACTTTTGGACCAATCAGTTGTCACTGTTTACATCACAATGACAATGAAATATTGTTCACTGCTGAGCCAAATAGTGTCCTATGATTACCATTCCTTTCTCATAGAAATTGTGTTTTGTCTTGGAATTAATAAAACTATTGTTTGTCCATCTGTTTAGTTTCTATGAACTTTTCTCTGCTTTCTCCAAATATGTCAGGGGATCTGTCAAATGCCTCTCAAGAAATCTTATACATAATAAATATTCTAGCAGCTCTGTTTTGTCCTTGAATACTTCTTTCCTGCAGCCCTCCATCTTCCTGCCCCAATATGTACTTATTGCTCTAGAAAGATGCCATCCTGACAATTCCTTTTAATGTTCTTCTGTGTCAGACCTTCTATTCTGCAAATCCCACATAGTTATCTGTTTTGGTTTATTCTTTTGTTTTGCTTCAGTCTATTCTCTAAGGAAGCATGCATATAATGGGAGGTATGTTTTGGGACTACATCCACATTTGTTATTCTTCACTCACACGTGTTTGATAGTTTGGCTAGGCATAAAATTTTTTGTTGAAAATCATGTTTTCTCTGAATTTTCAGGTTTTCCCTTACCCAGTGTTGTTAGTGAAAAGCCAAAGCCACTTTGGTCGTCTCTTCTTGAGCAATGAATAATTAATCTTCTCTCAAAGCTTAAGAAAATTTTTTTTTACTCCTGGTGTCCTGAAATGTTGTGTTGATGAGGGCTTAAAAAGGGTTAGCCTTTTTAAAATCCAGTCAGCTGGGTGCTTGGTGGGCCTGTTTAATCTGGGTTGTTAGCTTTTTGGAAAATTTTTTCTTTTTTATTTCTTTGACAATTTTTTTTCTTGTTTCCTTCCTCCTCTCAGGAATCTCTCACAGTGGGGATAGTGGACTTCTTTGATCTTAAACAATTTTATTTTCTATTTCTGATCTTTTTTCCTACTTTCTGGAAGAGTTCATTCATTACTTTATGTTCCAATCCCTTCACTCTGTTTTTTTTCTTTGGTTTACTATATTTTTAATTTTCTAGTACTTTATTTTTGTCAGAGCTTCCTGTTCCTATTTTATGGATATAGACTTAAAATATCTATGGAAGAGTTTTTCTTTACATTTTCTTCAGCTCCTTGAAAAATTCTGCTTCTTCCAGATTTTTATTTATCTTTCTCTCTATTTCAGGGTTTACCAGAATATTGGTGATCCTTGGTTTTTTAAAAAATATTTACCATTGAGGCCTTTTTATCCATCCTTGGGGCTTCCTTCAGCCTTCAACTTATGTCCCTGAGCTTCTCTAGAGAAAAAGAGCCCCAGTGTCCTCCGAGGAGGGTAAGTGGGGGAGAGGATCTGATGTACTCCTGCTGAGCATGAGCCTTTCCACCAACGCTGCTCTTGTCGGCCCCTTCCCTCACTCTTTTCAGTACTGTGGATGTACCTGGTATCCCAAGATAGGGTTCCAAGTAGCATGATGACTAATTTCTTGGTGACACTGTCCCATACAGCCTAGGTAGGAATTTCTTCTGCTCTGATAAGTCAATTACCATCTGCCTTTTTGTTTCAACAGCGTTAAGATATTTGTACATTGTTGCCTTCTCTCTGGTACTCTTTGTTCTTGTGAATTAATATTTTATCATTTCATATGGCTTATGATAAAGAGTAGTTTCAACAAAAGAATGTATCCTCTTTATAAGAGTGTTCTTTCAATAAACTTTAAGAAGATGGTTCACTCAAGATGCAAAGTTAACAAACGGGTTTGCCCTTTAGACAGAAATAAAAGGGAAACAAGTTTTCAAAGGCATAGAGCCATAGCTTTTTTGTAAAACTCAATATAGTTTTAAAAAAATGTGCTCTTAAATACCTTTCTTTTTTTTTTTTAAAGATTTTATTTATTTATTTATTAGAGAGTGAGCGAGAGAGAAACAGCATGAGAGAGGAGAGGGTCAGAGGGAGAAGCAGGCTCCCCGCCGAGCCGGGAGCCCGATGTGGGACTCGATCCCAGGACCCCGGGATCATGACCTGAGCTGAAGGCAGTCACTCAACCAACTGAGCCACCCAGGCGCCCTTAAATACCTTTCTTTACAAAGCCATATAGTAAAGTAAAATATGTAGGCAAAAATATACATTGTACATTTTACACTGAGTCCTCAGTTTAGACAAGGAATGTTGACATGTATTGTTTCTATCATGCAAATCTATAGAAATATAGATTCTAAACCAGAAATGTTATCATTCGTGCAACCTTGGGAGCAGCAATCAGAATGATGATTTCAAACCATTATGTATCCAAAGAGAAGGCAAAAGTCCAATCTTGACATCAAAGGCAATCAGCAAATAATTGAATGGACATGGTTACATGATTAAATTGTATCATGTACAAGATGTGTAAACAGAAAATGAGAAATTAAGCCATGTGATAAAATAGAGCCTTTCTTTTAAAATTCTGCTCAGAATATTTGCTTTGTGATTTTATATATAAGAAAAATGGGGGAGAGAGAAATTTAGACGAAGAGGCCGAAGAATATGGGATGTGTGTGGGACATTTAAGTCATTTCTGGTAGAGTTACTGCTCTACCAGGCGTAATGACTTCTATAAATTATTGAAACTTCCAGCCTTGTAGTAATGATTTGGTAATAAGTCCAAATGCATTGGGGCATGAGAGAACATCAAAACATTACACTGAGTGCTAAATGTTATTGTTTGGTCTAGAAATTACTTCAGTAAATAACATCTGGTGTAAATAATTATCCTGCATTTAAGTTGCAAACTGATGAGATATTTTGGAGAAGATTAAATGCAAACTTCATATTTATTTATTATAAGAATTCAAGAATAATCTTAAAAGTAAGAGTGCAATGTTACTACATGTGCTGTGATTAAGGGCAGACCCATCTCTGGCTTCCGGCTTGTCAGGTTTATGTCTTCATTTTATTACCCTGGTATGAAGCCTGATCTGAGAGCTCAGATAATATGTATACTATGGAACTTGGGATATTTACAATCAGAAATTTGCAGCTTCATCCATAAATACCAGTAAACATACCTGAGTTATTTATGACATATGCTCCCAGTTTGCACTGTATACAAGAATCACATTTTCTCACACTTAAGCAATCTGCATAGCTGGGACTTAGGGGTCTTTTAGACAAAAGTAGTCAAACATCACTCAAAAACAAAGTAAAGACTGTGTGTGTGTGTGTGTGTGTGTGTAGCAATGCAAAGGGGAGGTAAGTAAAGCACTCATTTCAGTTGAAAATCTAAATGGATACCCAAAATCTCAGTAATCATGAGTAAGTAAGATTTTAGTGCATTATTTTAAAAATCAGTATTAATGCCAAAAAAATCTATGTGGTACAACAACTAAAGGTAATGAATCCTAGACGGGTTCCTGGAACAGAAGAAAGACTTTAGGTAAAAACTAAAGAAATGTGAATAAAGTATGGATTTGGCTAATAAAAAAAAATCCATAGAGAACAAAACATCAAAATTTTAAATAGACAATCTGTATCACTCATTTCCACTTTTGTGTCAAACTCCAACATAGCTTGGCATGGTACTGATATGTGTTTGTGTATCTTTTCTTTTGTTGTGTATTCAAAAGTGGACAAAAAGGCAGTCAGATGATGACTAATATTGGTATGATATAAAAGTAATTAAATCCTATCAATAAATACTATTATTTGCCTAGTTTGTAAACTCATAAATTATAGGCCAAACTCCCTGAACAGAGGAAATAATTTCTATTTTACTGTACCTATAATATTACCTAGAAGTTCAATATTTTACATGAACTAAGTAAATACTTGGACTGATATGGGAGAGGGGATAAATCAGTAAGCCAGAGATAGAGTCCTGAGTTCTAGTTCTGCCACTATCTGGGGCAAAGCCTTTAATCTTACTGGGACTCGAGGATCTCAGTTGTTCACTTGGTTAAATCGTATTACCTCCAAAGCCCTGCTATATGAAGAGCTTACGGATTTGTGATTTTTAATTTTTTTTTTCAGTTAGGAACATTTAATTAAGGAAACCATATTAAACACAACATATAACATAAAAGAATGAAAGAACTGGTTTTCCCACTATTATTTATTTGAAAGCATAAAAAAATGGGATTAAAAGGTAGAAATTATCACAGAATCCATGAGTTCTGAGTGGGCAAAAGCCAAATATTGGTTTGTGGCTACAAATCAGAGATCTTGAGAGATAGGAACACCAACTCCAGCAGTTGAAATGGACAGTACACACTTGGCATCCCAAATTCATGCTGAAAATGTAATTTCTTATTAAAAATGTAGAAAAAGGTTATTTTGTGTTAACCAAAAGCCATTTAGTGTTGTGATAGATCTGATACAAATAGCCTTACAGAATCTAACACATTTGTAACAATTATTCTATGGAAAAAGTACTTGAAGTTCTAAAACTACCCTATAAGTTTTATAATATAACCACTATCATATAATAACTATATTACAATTAAATATAGAAAATTTTTAGAGGGAATTCCATACTGCATTGTAAAATGTTACAATTGTGTTTCTTCATCCAATCAAAAACATACCTTGTGTTAAACACTCAGGTTTCTCAAAAAACAAAAAACAAAACAAAAACCAACAAAACAAAAACCCACTCAGGTTTAAGTTTTTCTAGTAATGCTATAATTGGGCCATGAAATGCTCATTTCTAGATTTCACAGAATAAACAATAATCTCTCTCTTACCACCCATTTCTAAGAAGCAAGTTCATTCATTGCATTTTAAAAAGTTAATAAAATAGGGGCGCCTGGGTGGCTCAGTCGGTTAAGCGTCTCCCTTCAGCTCAGGTCATGATCTCAGGGTCCTGGGATCAAGTCCCACGTCAGTCTCCCTGCTCAGCAGAGAGCCTGCTTCTCCCTCTCCCTCTGCCTGCCCCTTGTGCGCTCTCTCTCTCTCTCTCAAATAAATAAATAAAATCTCTAAAAAAAAGTTAATAAAATAGTTAACATGCAATAGTATGCTTTAAGCCTTCTAGGGTATATATTATCACTTGAGTATTTTGTGTTGAAGGTTGAAATTTAGTAAAAAAACTTGAGTCAAAGATTATTTTTTAATGAAATTTACTTCCCACTAAGGTACAAAATAAAAGTTCTAAAAGGCTTTATTTACATGATTAAGAAATTATTTATAACTAGAATTGTTTTGTGTAAACTGCCAAAGTCTAAAAGTATTTTATGTTTTTCCTGCAGGCAGAGTAAATATTATTTTTCTACTTTATTTGAATCCGAAGTAATTTTTCGAATCCTCCCCTTCCCTTCCTCAAACAGAAAGGTAAATCTGTCTCTGCCTATTTAAAGAAAAAATTTCCCATTCATTTTGATTTAACAGTGGCCAACAGAAGGCTATAGAAGTTCTGCAGGATAAGATTCATGTAGAAGTTCAGCAAAGCAAACACAGGACTTTAGGCAATGACAAATATTCACAAATCATTCTAGATACTGATATACACATATTACCTTTTTTACTGACATTGACGTGATTTTGTAATTAGTGAGAAACAATCACTTAAATCAACATCAGTGTTTTCAATAGTGCTAAAATGAACTCCTTTCTTTGTGTGTGTTCCTATCTACAGTTCAGTGCAATGACTTAAAGAGGGACACATTGTACTAAGTAACTTTAAGGTACTTAAAATGGCACTAGTTTCCTGCCCCAGAGAGCCAAAACCAATGGCTTGGTCTCAAGTAGGTTTACTGAATTTGTTAATCCCTTTCATGCCCTGTTTTTGTTGTTGTTTTTTTTTTTAAGTTACTACATTGCCAAATATGTCTTTTTCCAAGAAAGTTAAAAAAAATTCTATAGGCTTTTGGATTGTTATGGCAGTATTAGCCATAGTGTGCTTTCATATAAAGGTATTAACAAGAAACACACAAACTTATATCTTAACTGTCCACCACTACTAGCCAGATGGTGATGGAAGGGAGACCTGTCATTTAAATGAGTCACCATTTTTATCAATATGCTCATTAGTTACCAAGCAAAGCTAAGCTACATCTGAGTCATTACTTTCTGGCCTAGGATGTGAAAAACAATCCATTAATCTATTTAGCCACACATCCAGTTCCATTTTCTAATTCTGTATATTTACCTGAAAAGCTGGACTATGTCATTTGTAATTGAGCCATGCAGAAAGATTAGATACAGGCTCATTTATTTTTCTCCAATTTTGAACTACATTTGATCTGACACATTCATAGGAAAGAGAACAGAAATGGATTTTCCATGAGTTTGTACTCCATTCAAGAAGAATGATGCTTCGAGAACCCACATATTCTGTATGGTATTGAAAAATAAAAATGAAATTGCACTTAAGTTTGTTTTTCCAAACTCCATTTGTGCTTTGGTCCTAAAGAAAGATCATTCTTGGAAATTATCCACACAGAATACACTGATTACTCCACTTTGAAAATATACTGCCAAATGCTGACTTCCCATTATTGAGTATAGATAATTCCCCCATTACTCCTGCCTTGGGAACTAGACTTTGAGAAAGAGTTGTTTATTCTGAAAGTTGGCAGTTTACATCTTTGGTAAAAATTTAAAAACCAGACAGACATACACACACACACTCTGCCAACAAAGACAACAGCTTCTTCTTTTGATATATTAATGCCATCAGACCACTGTCAAAACCAAACAAGAATTACTGGCCAAAAAGAGTATGTCCTGGCCTGCACTGAGACACAGCTGCAATTCAGTTGGCCACGCTAGGCTCCATCTGTAAGAGTTGGATGCTTGGTGACACTGGCCAGTCTGAAGCCTATTTATAGAAGCCTGAGAAAGCTAGGTGGACAGATGGTAAAGCAATACAATAATGAAGAAAATCTCACTTATACTAATGCTTATTTTGCCTTCCAAGGGGATGTTGCAACTCCCAAATAGCACTCCATAATGGGACATCTATCACTCATGGGCATGCAAACATTTGTGCTCAACCACAAAATACCAGTTAAGGTAGTCACAAATTTCACCATATGTAAACAGAACACAACATTCAGCTGGTATGATGATTAGCAATACAACTTTTATACAGCAATTATTAAATAAGTGATTCTGATTTCACTGCCTTAGCCCCTACCTCTTTCTTAAGGTTTTTGTTGTTGCTAACTGTTTTACTTTGTTCTGGCTATCTGATTTAGGTTAAGTGGAATTAAAGGTATTAGAAATAACGAGTTAAACCAAATGCAGATCAAACATTAGTATGGCCTCCTCTCTCCGAGTACTCTAGGAGGAGGGAAGGAATACTTGAGGAACCGAGAGGTGGTCCAACATGCTGAAGGAAGATTGCAAGTGAGGTCAAGCCATTTTAAGGGGTTGGATATAATCCCAATTGCAACTGGAAAGGCACTGCTGGGTTTTGATGGAGGAGGCGATCAAGACTCCATTTACCTTTTAAGGCTATCCTTCTCCTTGCTGGCTGGAGAATGGATTGGAGGAGACTGGGGAAGGGAAACCAGAGTAGAAGATGGCTGCATTTTACTGCAAAATGAACCATCTGCTTTGGGGCTCAAATATCAAAACAATTGCAACCTAGCTAATAGGATGGAGGAATAGCAGGGCACCAGGCTTGGTTCCTGGCTCCCGATGGCATGCCTCACTTCTTTATGAAGTTGCTTTTTGTGCCTTAAATCTTACTGCCATTATGATTTATGACTGCATGAAATCTTTTAAATTAAGATTTGTTTGATTGTCTGTTTCTATTAAGGTGACCATAATAGCAAATTTCCTTTTCCCAAACAAATGTTTTGCAGAACACTGCAACTCAGCGTCTGTGTATGGATCGTGACAGTGATTAATTTCTGTCGCTAAATTCTTTATTTTCTATAGCTAATTTAAGATAGCTGCCACTTTTTAATAACTAAAGGATATAAATCCAGTAGGGTATTTTTTCTTAGGTAATTGATATAACATCTTTATATTAGTGACTATAAATTATAGCTCTCTTACCCCATTCTGTCACCCAGCAAAGCCGCAAAGTACATACATCCAGGCTGCCACTGTGCAGTGGTGCATACGATTTCTCTTCAACTAAACAACAAATCATAGAGCCAAACACTGTCTAAACCAATAATTTAGTTAGGATTTCATTCAGTCAAATGAAAAACCCACTGGTCTTGCAATGCTGCTTGTTTTAGTAAAATTTTTTTTAAAGGTTAGCATTCACCAAGTTAAACAAGTCATTCTCTAAGTAGAAAAATGCTGGAGCTTGAGGGGGGGGAGGGGAAGACGATTTACCCACTTTATTTTACCAAAAAAATTAGTTTCCCAGATTTCCCTATCTGTAAGTAGGGAAATAAAATTCTTCAAAATTTCTGAGGACTCAAAGTGTCCAATTCTGACAGCTAATTTCCTCTAAGTGGAGGCAATTCTTCTCAATGCATTCAAATACCACTTCCCAAAAGACACATCCACAGACACCGATGACTCTTAAACAAAATCTCCTGTGAGGATACAAACAACAGCAGAGAACCCAAGTGCCAGAACTGATGCCAAATGTATAAATGATTTTTGGGTTGCATTAGTGTTGGTTTATACGTAACATAATTCTGTCCCTTAACCAAATAGTGGTGGGGAGGGGTTTTAACCCATCTCAAAATGGCATCCAAACCACTCAGAGAAAATGGGGACATCTGTGAGTATTTATACCCATAAAAACATGTCAGTATGTTCTTACATCAAGGAATCCCAGCTGCAAATGAATGAGGGTCCCTGATATAATGCTATCAACCCCCTCAGCCATTGGCAGCAAGAACACCCCTATACTAGCACCCTGAATACTTATATACAACTGTAATTGATTACATTTCACTTTATATGATTTGTAGATAAATGATGACTGCATGTTTATGCAAAGTGTCTCCATAAAGAAATGAGACTAATTTTCTTCTTGAAAAGCTTATGAAAGCAGAAGAGCAATCACACCGAAGCAAAAATATATGGCAACATGTTCCAACGAGCCACAGCAGTATTTCCAAGCTCAGCCAGTCAACTGTCATACGCTAACAGCTGCAGTGAATATTGCTTTATGTCAGAACAAAAATGGGTGATCACTTAAAGCAAAAAACTAATGTTGAGTTCCGTGTGATAAATCTTCAACATACCCACTTGACATGCCAAAGTAAGCTTTTGAGAATGAAAGAATATTGACAGTCCCCATTTTAGTGCCAACAAACTTTTTTTTTTTTAAAGATTTTATTTATTTATTTGAGAGAGAGAATGAGATAGAGAGAGAGAGCATGAGAGGGGGGAGGGTCAGAGAGAGAGGCAGACTCCCTGCTGAGCAGGGAGCCTGATGTGGGACTCAATCCCGGGACTCCAGGATCATGACCTGAGCCGAAGGCAGTCGCTTAACCAACTGAGCCACCCAGGCGCCCACCAACAAACTTTTTTAAAAGGCCGTGGAAGATGTTTATGTTGCCACACAAAATGATTATTTGGTCAGTCTCTGAGACTCATTCACAAAAATGTTAAAAATGTCAAAGATTCCATTAATTTAATTAAGACATAAATGGTAACTAGAGGGCTATATTGAAGCAAAGAAGAGATAATGATAAAATATTAGGGCTGGAAAGGATATTAATGTTCATTCAGTGCAGCCTTCTCCTTTTACAGATAAGAAAACTAAGACCCAAATCAGATGATGCCTAAATGCTAGAATTAAAACTAATTTGACTTGCTCTGAAAGGAACTGTGTCATGAGAAAAGTTTCTGGAAAGACTATGCTATGTATTTTGGATGACAACAAAAAATTAAGATGGGTCATTTCCTCTCATCTTCAGAAAGAGTAGGTGAAAGCCCACTTTAAAATTTTTTTTAAATATTTAAAAAAATATAACCTAGATATAAAATGTTCAATGTATTTATTGGAAACTCCAAAATCCTCAGGATCCAAAAAGCTCACATATCAAAATTATAACTGAAAACCAAGATCTCTTTCTTGATATCTGGTCTCGTTGTAGTAGCAAATCCCAATTTCTGCATATATCATATAGTGTACCACATGGCCCAAATCAGTTTTCACATGTCAAAATATAAAAAAAAAAAAATTATCCCAAAACCTAAGGAATTCTTTTTTTTTAAATTTTATGTTATGTTAGTCACCATACATGACATCATTAGTTTTTGATGTAGTGTTTTAAGGAATTCTTTATGACACAAATACATGGCAAAGACCAGTGGTTACCTTCTTTAGTACAGTAATTCTTTGGCTCAAAAAATGGTTTTTCTCTTTTCCCAACTTGATATTAACCTCTCTGATTGTAAATCTTATTCACCAGATTTGGCTTCAAATGATACTTGGTTATTCCCAAAATTTCGGTAAATGACATACATTATCCTCATTTGAGAAAGCTCACAAATGTGACACAGGTTCCAAAACTTTCTTGAGAAATGGCCCCATTAGACAAATGTGTATTATCTGCTTAAGGAGACTACTTTGAAATGGGAAGCACTCATTGGGGAAGGCAAAAAAAAAAAAAAAAAAAGTTGGTTTTAGAACTTCTAGGCTTTATATTTTAGTTACATATATTTATATTAGCCCGATTTCTACAGTTTAATTATGAACTCTGAAGCACTGCATTTCTTTTTACAGCTCCCTAAAATCCCTGGAAAAATGGGGTGCTGTGTATACCACATTCAGTAAGGTTTGCTAACACCATGATCTTAAACTCCTCTTGGTGAAGTTCTATCCCCAAAGTCCAGAACTGTGTGGAATTGATATTAGGGATGGGAAATGCCACCGACCCGCACAGACCTCCCGTGTGATGGGTGGGTGACAGTGCTGAACAGCACTCAGAAGACATGGTTTGACGTTCACGTGTTTAATGGAAAATTCATTCCATCTTGGAGAAGCAATTTTCTGCATTTTCCCCACTTACTAGGAAAAATAAGACATCCCATTTAGAGTACCAGTGACTGTGGGGGCCACATAATGCTTTTATGCGGAAGATTGTTTTCGCACTCCTTAGCCAGACTCTAATTGAGAATATTAGCCAGACTTGAATTGGGAATTGAGGATATTGAGAGTGTTGTACTCCTGAGAGGAAAGCAGCTATAACTATAGATAGGTAGGGGTACGCGTGCGAGCGTTCACGCGTGTCGATTTCCCATTCAATGTATACTTAGGATGTGATAAGCACTGTGCTAGGTCGAGGTAAATTTCCTCTACTCCAGGCCAGGGCCTGCCTTCCTTGAACACGGCACTTCCCTGTCTATGCATGTTTAAATCATGCTGCAGCAAAGGAAAGAAGCAGTGACTTTCTGAATGTCAGAATCAGACTGATAACAGTGTTAATCTGTGAGCAAATGCATTGACTGCTAGGTTTCTTTTTCAAAGTTAAACCGGTCATACTCGCTGTAAAATCAAATGAAACAAGCATCACATTCCAATTCTGTTATATTCTGACAGTTTACTGCTATAGGGCAATAAGGCAAAAAAAAAAATATATATATATATATATATGTATATATATGCAGTAACCCACAAATTGCTTCCAATTGTCTGAGCACTCCTTAAGTATACAGTAAGTAGCTTTAAAAGCAGAAATCTGGATTCCAAACAAATTCCAACATGCTTCAAAATTCCTCTTCACATATTTCTTTTGGGAAATGCGTATGTGTGGAGGTCTCTTGGCTGGTATCACTTCCTGTGTTCATTCCTGCCTTCACTGAGCCTGTCATGAGGTCAGATCCCACCAGTGTGTCACCAGAAGACACTCTATGGTGTCATCCTCAATGCAAGTATATGTAAATATGATACGATTTCAGGGAAATATGACATAATTAGAGGCTATTATTATGCAGCCCTCTATAAGCCCTAATTTGCATGTTTCCAATAAAAGTACACAGCTCACAGCACACACAAGCTGTCATTTTTTTCAATACTCTAATTATTACTTGTGAGGCTTGAAAAATATCTCTATCAATTCCAGAGAAGGGTTTGAGAGAGATTACTACAAATGATGATGGAATAATTAACATTTCTTTTTGCTTTCCAAAAATTTCCATCATGGCAATATATTGAAAATTTCATAAGTATATAATTCATGGATAAAAATTCATATTATTAGGTTTAAACTTCAGGAGCTAAAAGAAATACCTAAAAAGATTCTGAACTAATATCACAATGAAACATGACCACATTATTTGAGGCTTGGTACCTCATTCTTGTTTTTTATTAAGGCACCAGTTGATTTTAAAAGTCAGAAGTAAGGGCGCCTGGGTGGCTCAGTTGGTTAAGCGACTGCCTTCGGCTCAGGTCATGATCCTGGAGTCCCGGGATCGAGTCCCGCATCGGGCTCCCTGCTCAGCAGGGAGTCTGCCTCTCTCTCTGACCCTCCGCCCTCTCATGCTCTCTCTCTCTCTATCTCATTCTCTCTCTCAAATAAGTAAATACAATCTTAAAAAAAAAAAGGTCAGAAGTAATGAGCTGGATTATGCACTTCCTAGAAGGAGGGCATCACAGACAAAATTTGAAATCTAGACTTCAAGAACAAGGTGCTTTTATCCACACAAATACAAGGAATACAAAAACAAAATTTCTTGCACTACAAATATATTTTATTCTGTTACATCAAAAACTGAGAATACAGAGTGAAGGATGTAAAGTTATGATATAAGTCTACAGCAAAAAATCAATGATGTTTAATATGAAATAATGGTTTCTATTAATATGTATTACTATCTATTATATTACCAGATTTTCGTAAAATTATTTCCTCATCCTCTCCTATTTACTGTATGTATTTATATTTACTATAAGTAAGCTTGGATCTTTTTTTGAAAAAAAAAATGACCATTCATAAAAGCATTATCCTTTAATCCAAATAAAACCAAAAAAAGGAAGTTCTTGGCAAAGAGAGTGTTAGCTTCGCCCCAGCAGGGACCTTTATTTTGCACCCAGTACAGGGCCAGGCCTTAGTCACATGTTTAGTGGCATCTGGTTTGATCAGTTTCTTTATGGGGTTAATAATCTCATCTCTTTCAGGATATAAATTCCTGAAAATCAAAGATTTTCTTCAAACTCCTTGAGGGTTGTGAGCCTTTGGCATTGTATTAATTTTAGCCATCAATAACCACACCATTTTGTGGTGGTTTCAGTAATTCTTTTGGAACCTGTTATAAACTCTTAGTTAATCTTGATCAGTCATTCGTTCCGCAAGTATCTGTTGAGGCTACTTGTACCGGAAACTGCTCAAGGTCCTGAGGATACAACAGGAAATGTACCAACTAAATATAAGCAATCCCTACCCTTTTGGCACTTGCATTTTAGTAAGGAGACAGAAGGGGGGAAAAAAAAGATAAAATCGACTCTTTTATATGTTCAAATGCAAAGTCTAAATAGGTAGAGATTATGTTTTCTATTAATTCTGTTGAATACTGCTAAGGACTGTTTCTGTCCCCCCAAAATTTTTATGTTGAAACCCAAACCCCCAAGGTGATGGTATCAGGAGGTGGGGCCTTTGGGAGGTGATTAGGTCATGAGGGTGGAACCTTCATGAATGAGATGAGTGTTCTTATAAATGAGACCCAGAAAGATCCCTTGCCCCTTCCCTCCACGTGTGGACAGAGAAGAGATGGTGTCTACGAACTAGGAAGTTGTTTCTCACCAGACACTGAATCTGCCAGCACCCTGACCTTGGACTTCCCAGCCTCCAGAACTGTGAGAAATAAATTTCTGCTGTTTATAAGCCACCCAGTCTGTGGTATTTTGTTACAGCAGTTTAAACTGACTAAGACAAATACAAAATTGTAAGTCTTCTCCGATGGGAAAGCACCCTTATGTGCCAATAATCTTGATGTATTTTATTTTATACCATATAATGAAACAGCTTCTGCCTAGTGAGAAGTATGAAGTGCAATGAGCAGATCAGGAATAAGAAAGAGGAAAGAAAATAAATTTATCAGAAGCCTGAATGACAACAATTGGTACAGTGATGACAATAAGGTTTTATGTTAAGAAAACTCTAATTTAATTGCTTTTTATGTACATATACCCAGGAACACACACACACAGATTTAGTAACATAATAGAAAAATCATTCTTCTACATTTGGAGATTATAATTTCCCTTACATGAATCATGGCAAATAACCATTTGAGCATCATGCCAAGATGCTTTTGTAACTTTTTTCCACCTTTTATTTTCAGGGTCAATATATTTCTTTGAATACAGTTTAAGGTGCCTCTGACTTCTTTGTCATTAGTGGCTATCATATATTTTATACCTGTCCTATTAAATTAAGAAGTTTGATATAAACTGAAATATAATCTGAAATATGCTCATACTCATTTATTTATTCAACCTCTATTACTAAAAACATATGTCATAAAGATTCTTCATCCCCAACAAGATTCTTCCACACATTTATAGTATTGTTTCTATTAATACAAATTATTCACTAACACAATTTACTATCAAAAACTTGGGAATCAAAAAAAGTTATGGGACGCCTGGGTGGCTCAGTCGGTTAAGCGTCTGCCTTCAGCTCAGGTCATGATCCCAGGGTCCTGGGATCGAGTCCCGCATTGGGCTCCCTGCTCCGCGGGGAGCCTGCTTCTCCCTCTGCCTCTGCCTCTCTCTCTCTCTCTCTCTCTCTATCTCTCATGAATAAATAAATAAAAATCTTAAAAAAAAAAAGTTATAATATAGAAGCCAGAGATGCAACTTAGGATGTCAGCAAGTTGAGGTTATTAGCATGAAAATATCATTAAATGTCATTAACTAAAATGCAGCTGAGACAGATAGAAGGCCCTTAGCCTTTAAATCAACAAGAGTCAATACACAGAGAGTAGCTTAGTAGCCATCCATTGACTTAATTGTTCTGCCAGATCAAACTACTGATTATCTGGGCCATCCAGGTTAGCTCTATACTTGGCCAAAAGCTTCACATGTGAAATTTATAATAACCAATCAATGGCTGTTTGTACAAATTCTGGAATTTGTTTTTCCAGGGAGTTATCGTCTATCAGTGCTCTGTGGACTTCATCTCCTGGTAGAGATGAAAAGCAGCATAATACTGTCTGTCATCTCTTGCCTTCCTTTCTTTTCTTCCTCCCCTTTTCATCTAGCCTTTCTTTTTTGCAAGTGAAACAAGCTATGACTCCACTGTGAAACCAGGAGAGGGAACAAAGAGGTGAAGGAGGGTAATTAGCCATTCCCTGTTATTTTCCCAAGGAAACTTTCTCTGATAGGTCATTCAAATAACAGTAATAAACATTTAAATGGAACTTACCACCCGGGCACCACTCTTAAGTGTGTATCATTTGTAATAATGCACTCAAGCATCATAACCATATAGGTAGGTTCTATTACTATTTCCATTGTACAGGTGAGGAAACAGAGATTCAGTTTAGATAGTTTGCCCAAGGTCATACAGCTAGTCAGTGGCAGAATCTGGTTCTAATTCAAATTGTCTGTGCTTTTGAACGATGGATGCACCCCACCCCACCTCTTCAACCCTGTCTGTGCAGGGAGATGGGTCTTTCCCCATCCGTGGTGGACTCCATTTCAAAGGTTCCTCAAAACTCGACTTGATAACTATGATAAATCTGCACTTTTTTGAACACTTACTGTGAAAATAGAATACTCAGTAATTACTTGTTAAATTCAACTAAGTTAGGGAGAAACTTCAACCTGATGACTGGGGCAATAAAAGGATAAAAGTCTTGGGGTGCCTGGATAGCTCAGTTGGTTAAGCTTCTAACCTTTCGGCTCAGGTCATGATCTTAGGGTTGTGAGATCCAGCCCTGAGTCAGCCTCTGTGCTGGATGTGGAGCCTGCTGGGGATTCTCTCTCTCCCTCTCCTTCTGCCATCCCGCCTCTTTCTTTCTCTGTCCCTATCTTAACTAACTAACTAAATAACTAAGTAAATAAATAAATAAATAAATAAATAATAAAGGGCTTTTGCTCTCCAGACATGAACAACTCTTCTGTCATGATAAGTCAGAAGAGGCCACAATTGTCCCCAAGGAGATAAATATTTTCCAAAATCCAAGCAGTTCTTTTTGTCTTCTCAACCCCCTACTGTAAACAACAACAAACAAAAAAAAAAACCCTGTACTTTTGAAAACCTAATGGCTATTTGAAAACAATTAAAAATGGTACTAAAAGGAACATGTAGAAGGACAACAATTTCTAAGACAAAAATAATAAAAACTACTGCTGTCAGGGTTAGCATTTTTATGTAATGCATTAAGCTATATTAATGTTTTACAAAGGACTCATCTAAATCAATATTCACTAACAATCAGCCCAGTAGCTATAGAAATATGAGGATGAATAAAAGCAGAGTTCCTATCTTCAAATGGCTTATAAATAAAGATGATAGGGCAAAAATACCACCAGAGTGGTAGATTTAGAATAGATAATATTCATATTCAACTGGGTGAAATTAAAAAACAAAAGAAGTTCTCCCCACCCTGTCTTCCACATTGGTCAGCAACACTGTTGCATTTATCCCCCGCAGAGCATCCCTCCCCCTCCATGTGCATGGTGGGTCCCTCAGATAGGCCCTTACCACTTGTGATCTGGACCCCTGGGGACTTCAGTCTCACAGAACTCCAGTCACATTCTTCACTTTTGCTCAGAGATCTGTGTGGTAGCAATTCCCCAAAATTTTATAAAAGGAAGCTTCTCTCCTTCTCCCTGTATTCAAATGTTCAACAGTACTCATCTATCCCACCATGATTCTTCAAGCTAAAATATCCTTGACTCATTCAACTACTTCATGAATTATAACTTCCAGTCTTCATATCATCTTCAGTGTCAGCATCCCTGTGAAGCACTGGTACCCAGAGCAGACCTTCCTTTTGGCATGACATTCAAGAGGGCATAGATGCCTAAATCAAACAGTTCCCGCCTGAAAATTGCCCAGAGTGAATGAGACAGGTAAGCACACCCTCACGAATGGTGTTTTAACAAGATGCTCACCATCTTGGTATATTACAGGTACATGAGTGTCACTAATGACTGGGAAGAGTAGGTGGGTATAGGGAAAAGCTCATATACCAGCTCTGTATCTTTGGGCAAGTTCCTTTTTTTATCTGAGCTTCAATGTCCTCACCTGTAAAACTTACTCTTTCAGTGCCTGTTTCACTAGGTGGCTGTAATGATGTGTGATCTGAAAACTGAGACCCTTAAAGGGATCAGGTGAAGAAGCATACTTACCTTTGTATCCTCAGTGCTCGGCACAGAATGAGTGCTTAGAATGTGTCCTTCCTGGAGGAAGAGCAAGATGGCAGAGGAGTAGGAGACCTAAATTTCATCTGCTCCCTGGAAATCAATTAGATAGGGATCAAACCATTCTGAACACCTACAAACTCAACAGGAGATCGAAGAAAAGAATAGCAGCAACTTGTGGAAGGTAGCACGTGCGGAGAAGTGAATCCAAGGTGATATTCGGGAGGATAGACTGCAGGGGGAGGGAGCCTCCGTCAGCCGCTACTGGCAAGCAATAGAGCCCCGGAACACAAAATCGGAACTCGTAGAAGTCTGCTCCGCTAAGGGACATCACTCCAGTGGCTAAGCGGGAGGTGAAACCCTCGCTGGGACAGTGTGGTCTCAGGACCCTCGGGGTCACAGAAAGACCGGGGGTGCCTGAGTGTGTCAGAGTCCCAGGTATCAGAGTGGGGAAGCCGGCTGCAGAGACGGAGCTGAGGAGTGGGCTTTCAGCTCGGGGTTGCCATAAACTGTGATCCGTGGCACAGTCAGGCCACTGCTCCTCCAGCAGGGACCCAACAAGCAGCAGATCCAGGGAGACTCCCCTTTTACCCCCGGGAGAAGCTGGGTTTGGAGACTCCACATGGGGTTGTGTGCCAGAGATAGAAATGCTCGGTCACAGGCCAGGTGAGCACAGAGTGTGGCTGGAGACCGGGGAGACAGGAATGACTGACTGCTTTTCTCTGGGGGAGCACTGAGGAGTGGGGCCCCAAGTCTCAGCTCCTCCGGGCAGAGACTGGGAGGCTGCCATTTCACTCTCGTCCTCCGAAGCTGGGCTGAAAGCTTGCAGGGAAGAAAAGCTCCCAAGAACAAACCCAGGCAGATTACTTAGCAGGGACCGGCAAGGGCGGGGCAATTCCACCTCCTGCGAAGACATTTGGGAACCACGGCAACAGGCCCCTCCCCCAGAAGATCAGCGAGAACAGCCAGCCAAGACCAAGTTTACTGATCAATGAGAATGGCAGAACTCCAGCACTAGGGGAATACAGCACATAGAATTCATGGCTTTTCCCCCCTGATTCTTTAGTCTTCCAAAGTTAATTTTTTTTAATTTTCTTTTTCTATTTTTTTTGAGTCTTTTTCCCTTCTTCAGCCAACATTTTATCAGTCCCTTTTCTTAAAATCTTTTTTGTTTTTCATTTTTAGAGTCATAGTCTACCCCTTCATTGTAGTTAAGCTTATTTTTGGTATATATATATATACGTTGTTCTTGCTTTAAAATTTTGGGATACAATTTCTTCTAACAGACCAAAATATACCCTAAATCTCTAGTGTATGGCTTTGTTCTAGTCTTCTGCCTGATCACATTCTCTCCCTTTTTTTTTCTTAAAATTCTCTTCTTTCTTTTTTTCTTAAAATTCTCTTCTTTTTTTTCAACCAACTTCTTATCTTATCAATTCCTTTTATAAAATCTTTTATAATTTTCATCTTTACAGTCATATTCCATCCCTTCATTATATTTACCCTTATTTCTGTACATATATAACTTTTTCTTTCTTTAAAATTTTGGGAGGCACTTTCTTCTAACAGACTAAAATATGCCCAAAATCTAGTGTGTGGCACTGATCTATTCACCAACCTGATATTATTTGACCATATTCTTTTTTTTTCTTTTTTCTTTCTTTCCCTTTCTTTTCCCCCAGTTTTAGGTCTCTTCTGATTTGTTTAGTGTATATTTTTCTGGGGTTGTCATTACCCTGTTAGCATTTTGTTCTCTCATTCACCTATTCTCCTCTAGACAAAATGACAAGATGGAAAAACTCACCTCAAAAAAAAAGAACAAATGGGTTAGCCTGGTGGTGGGTATTGAGGAGGGCACATTCTGCATGGAGCACTGGGTGTTGTGCACAAACAATGAATCATGGAACACGTCATCTAAAACTAATGTTGTAATGTATGGGGATTAACATAAGAATAAAAAAATGAAAAAAGAAAAAAAAAAAAAAGAACAAGAGGCAGTACTGACTGCCAGGGACCTAATCAATATGGACATTAGTAAGATGTCGGAACTAGAGTTCAGAATGACGATTACAAAGATACTAGTTGGGCTTGAAAAAAACATGGAAGATACTAGAGAAAGCCTTTCTGGAGAAATAAAGGAACTAAAATCTAACTAAGTTGAAATCAAAAAGGCTATTAATGAGGTGCAATCCAAAATGGAGGCTCTAGCTGCTAGGATAAATGAGGCAGAAGAATTAGTGATATAAAAGACCAAATGATGGAGAATAACGAAGCTGAGAAAAAGAGAGATAAACAACTACTGGATCATGAGGGCAGACTTCGAAAGATAAGTGATACCATAAGACGAAACAGTATTAGAAGAATTGGGATCCCAGAAGAAGAAGAAAGAGAGGGTCAGAAGGTATATTGGAGCAAATTATAGCAGAGAACTTCCCTAATTTGGGGAAGGAAACAGGCATCAAAATCCAGGAGGCACAGAGACCCCCCTCAAAATCAATAAAAATAGGTCAATACCCCGACATCTAATAGTAAAACTTATGAGTCTCAGAGACAAAGAGAAAATCCTGAAAGCAGCTTGGGAGAAGAGATCTGTACCCTACAATGGTAGAAACATTAGATTGGCAAAAACCTATCCACAGAGACCTTGCAGGCCAGAAAGGACTGGCATGATATATTCAGAGCACTAAACGAGAAAAATATGCAGCCAAGAATACTATATCCAGCCAGGCTGTCATTGAAAATAGAAGGAGAGCTAAAAACCTTCCAGGACAAACAAAAACTAAAGGAATTTGCAAACACAAAACCAGCCCTACAAGAAATATTGAAAGGGGTCCTCTAAGCAAAGAGAGAGCCTAAAAGTAACAGAGACCAGAAAGGAACAGAGACAATATACAGTAACAGCCACCTTACAGGCAATACAATGGCACTAAATTCATACCTTTCAATAGTTACCCTGAATGTAAATGGGCTAAATGCCCCAATCAAAAGACACAAGGTATCAGACCGGATAAAAAAAACAAGACCCATCGATATGCTGTCTGCAAGAGACTCATTTTAGATGCAAAGAGACCCCCAGATTGAAAGTGAGGGGGTGGAAAACAATTTACCATGCTAATGGACACGAAATGAAAGCTGGGATGGCAATCCTTTTATCAGACAAATTAGATTTTAAACCAAAGACTATAATAAGAGATGAGGAAGGACACTATCTCCTACTTAAAGGTTCTATCGAACAAGAAGATCTAACAGTTGTAAATATCTATGCTCCTAACATGGGAGCAGCCACTTATATAAGCCAATTAATAACAAAAGCAAAGAAACACATCAACAACAATACAATAATAGTAGGGGATTTTAACACCCCCCTCACTGAAATGGACAGATCATCTAAGCAAAAGATCAACAAGGAAATAAAGGCTTTAAATGACATACTGGACCAAATGGACTTCACAGATATATTCAGAACATTCCATCCCAAAGCAACAGAATACACATTCTTCTCTAGTGCCCATGGAACATTCTCCAGAAGAGATCACATCCTAGGTCACAAATCAGGTCTCAACCTGGATCATTCCCTGCAAATTTTCAGACCACAGTGCTTTGAAACTAGAACTCAATCACAAGAGGAAAGTTGGAAAGAACTCAAATACATGGAGGCTAAAGAGCATCCTACTAAAGAATGTATGGGTCAACCAGGAAATTAAAAGAGAATTAAAAAAATTCATGGAAACAAATGAAAATGAAAATGAAAACACAACTGTTCAAAATCTTTGGGACGCCGCAAATGAGGTCCTGAGAGGAAAGTATATAACAATACAAGTCTTTCTCAAGAAACAAGAAAGGTCTCAAATACACAGCCTAACCCTATGCCTAAAAGAGCTGAAGAAAGAACAGCAAATAAAGCCTAAACCCAGCAGGAGAAGAGAAATAGTATATATCAGAGCAGAAATCAATGAAATAGAAACCAAAAGAACAGTAGAACAGATCAACGAAACTAGGAGCTGGTTCTTTGAAAGAATTAATAAGATTGATAAACCTCTGGCCAGACTTATCAAAAAGAAAAGAGAAAGGACCCAAATAGATAAAATCATGAATGAAAGAGGAGAGATCACAACCAACACCAAAGAAATACAAACAATTATGAGAACATATTATGAGCAACTATATGCCAGCAAATTAGATAATCTGGAAGAAATGGATGCATTCCTAGAGATGTATCAACTACCAAAACTGAACCAGGAAGAACTAGAAAACCTGAACAGACCCATAACCACTAAGGAAATTGAAGCAGTCATCAAAAATCTCCCAACAAACAAGAGCCCAGGGTCAGATGGCTTCCCAGGGGAATTCTACCAAACATAATACCTATTCTGAAACTGTTCCAAAAAATAGAAATGGAAGGATAACTTCCAAACTCATTTTATAAGGCCAGCATTACCTTGATCCCCAAATCAGACAAAGACCCCATCAAAAAGGAGAATTACAGACCAATATCCCTGATAAACATGGATGCAAAAATTCTCACCAAAATACTAGGCAATAGGATCCAACAGTACATTAAAAGGATTATTCACAATGACCAAGTGGGATTTATTCCTGGGCTGCAAGGTTGGTTCAACATCCACAAATCAATCAATGTGATACAATACATTAATAAAAGAAAGAACAAGAACCATATGATCCTCTCAACAGATGCAGAAAAAGCATTTGACAAAGTACAGCATCCTTTCTTGATTAAAACTCTTCAGAGTGTAGGGATACAGGGTACATACCTCAATATCATAAAAGCCATCTATGAAAAACCCACAGTGAATATCGTGCTCAATGGGGAAAAACTGAGAGCTTCTCCTTTAAGGTCAGGAACATGGCAGGGATGTCCACTATCACCACTGCTATTCAATATAGTACTAGAAGTCCTAGCCACAGCAATCAGACAACAAAAAGAAATAAAAGGCATCTGAATCGGCAAGAAGAGTGAAACTCTCACTCTTTGCAGATGATATGATACTTTATGTGGAAAACCCAAAAGACTCCACCCCCAAACTGCTAGAACTCATACAGGAATTCAGTAAAGTGGCAGGATATAAAATTAATGCACAGAAATCAGTGGCATTCCTACACACCAACAACAAGACAGAAGAAAGACAAATTAAGGAGTTGATCCCATTTACAATTGCACCCAAAACCATAAGATACCTAGGAATAAATTAACTAAAGAGGCAAAGAATCTGTACTCAGAAAACTATAAAATACTCATGAAAGAAATTGAGGAAGACACAAAGAAATGGAAAAACGTTCCATGCTCAAGGATTGGAAGAACAAATATTGTGAAGATGTCAATGCTACCTAGAGCAATCTACACATTTAATGCAATCCCTATCAAAATACCATCACCTTTTTTCAAAGAAATGGAACAAATAATCCTAAAATTTGTATGGAACCAGAAAAGACCCCGAATAGCCACAGGAATGTTGAAAAGAAAAGCAAAGCTGGCGGCATCACAATTTCGGACTTCCAACTCTATTACAAAGCTGTAATCATCAAGACAGTATGGTACTGGCACAAAAACAGACACATAGATCAATGGAACAGAATAGAGAGCCCAGAAATGGACCCTCAACTCTACGGTCAACTCATCTTCGACAAAGCAGGAAAGAATGTCCAATGGAAAAAAAAAAACAGTCTCTTCAACGAATGGTGTTGGGGAAATTGGACAGCCACATGCAGCAGAATGAAACTGGACCATTTCCTTACACCACACACAAAAATAGACTCAAAATGGATGAAAGACCAAAATATGAGATAGGAATCTATCAAAATCCTAGAGGAGAACACAGGCAGCAACCTCTTTGACCTCAGCCGCAGCAACTTCTTCCTAGAAACATCTCCAAAGGCAAGGGAAGCAAGGGCAAAAATGAACTATTGGGCTTCATCAAGATAAAAAGCTTTTGCACAGCAAAGGAAACAGCCAACAAAACCAAAAGACAGCTGACAGAATGGGAGAAGATATTTGCAAATGACATATCAGATAAAGGGCTAGTGTCCAAAATCTATAAAGAACTTATCAAACTCAACACCCAAAGAATAAATAATCCAATCAAGAAATGGGAAGACATGACCAGACATTTTTCCAAAGAAGACATCCAAATGGCCAAAAGACACATGAAAAAGTGCTCGACATCACTTGGTATCAGGGAAATCCAAATCAAAACCTCAGTGAGATACCACCTCACACCAGTCAGAATGGCTAAAATGAACAAGTCAGGAAATGACAGATGTTGGCGGGGATGCGGAGAAAGGGGAAACCTCCTACACTGTTGGTGGGAATGCAAGCTGGTGCAGCCACTCTGGAAAACGCTATGGAGTTTCCTCAAAAAGTTGAAAATAGAGCTACCATGCAACCCAGCAATTGCACTACTGGGTATTTACCTCAAAGATACAAGTGTAGGGATCTGAAAGGGTATGTGTACCCCAATGTTTATAGCAGCAATGACCACAATAGCCAAACTATGGAAAGGGCCAAGATGTCCATCAATAGATGAATGGATAAAGAGGTAGTATATATATACAATGGAATATTATGCAGCCATCAAAAAACCACGAAATCTTGCCATTTGCCATGATGTGGATGGAACTAGAGGGTATTATGCTAAGCGAAATAAGTCAATCAGAGAAAGACATGTATCATATGATCTCACTGTTATGAAGAATTCTTAATCTCAGGAAACAAACTGAGGGTTGCTGGAGTGGTGGGAGGTGGGAGGGATGGGGTGGCTGGGTGATAGACATTGGGGAGGGTATATGCTATGGTGAGCACTGTGAATTGTGTAAGACTGATGAATCACAGACCTGTACCTTTGAAACAAATAATATATTATATGTTAAAAAAGAAAAAAAAAGAAAAAGAAGATAGTAGGAAGGGAAAAATGAAGGGGAAATCGAAGGGGGAGAAGAACCATGAGAGACTATGGCCTCTGAGAAACAAACCGAGGGTTCTAGAGGGGAGGGGGGTAGGGGGATGCGTTAGCCTGGTGATGGGTATTAAAGAGGGCATGTATTGAATGGAGCACTGGGTGTTATACGCAAACAATGAATCATGGAACACTACATCAAAAACTAATGATGTAATTAATGTATGGTGATTAACATATCACAATAAAATAAAAATTAAAAAAAAAAAAGGAAATGTGTCCTTTCTGGCTTCCTTCTTGACTTCTGCCTCGCTCCCTCCCTACTTTCCAATTAGAAGTGGTCAGGAGGGAACTGTTTGATTTAGGCATCTATGCCCTCAGGAAGACAGACTGGTTAAGAACACAGACTGAGGCTACATTATTATCTGTTAAGTGGGTATTATAACTGGAACTACCTCACAGAGCTGTCTTAAGTAATAAATGAGATAATTTATCTAATGCACTCTGTGAATGTCAGATATGATTATAACAGTAATAACTCTGAGAATAATATTTCCACTAAAGACTTTTTCCTTTCTTTTTCAGTTTTAAAATATTTTTTATCATGGAAAATTTTAAACATATATCAAAATATAAAGACTAGTACAACAAACCTTCACATACCTATCTCCCAGCTTCAATATTTATAAACTCTTGAGCAATCTTACTTCATCTCTATTTCTACACATACACACTGTTATTTTGAATTGAATTCCAGACACCTATAAATTTTACCTGTGAAAAATATTTGCCTGTAAAGACAGGGACTCCTTTAAAAAACATAGCCACAATACCATTATCGCACTTCAAATTTTAGCAGTAATTCTTTAATATTATCGAATATACAATTGATGTTTATATTTTTCTCCTCTCTTACAATTTTTTAAAAAGATTTTATTTATTTGAGAGATGGGGTGGGAAGAGCAGAGGGAGAGGGACAAACAGACTCTGTACCGAGCACAGAGCAGGCTATGGGGCTCCATCTCATGACCCTGAGATCATGACCTGAGCTGAAACAAGAGTTGGTTGCCTACTGACTGAGCCACCCAGGCACCCCTACAATTTTTTTTGTTATGGTTTAGTTACGTGAGGAATCAAATAAGGTCCATACTTTGTGATTGTTATGTCTCTTATAGACTCTTTTAATCAGAGCTTTCTTCTTTCTTTTTTATCCTTGTAATTTTTTTGTTAAAGAAATTAGATCATTTGTTTCAGTTGATGCACAGAATTCTGTGTATTCTCTCTGAATATACACAATCCAGCTTTCCTCTCTCCATCTCAAGGATAATTTTTCACTCCTTATAATTTATAACAACCACTTTTGAACTGTATAAAAATTTGCCTGAGAAATAAATTGATTTTACTTAAACCAACATTTATTTAGCACTATGTGTCAGTAACTGTTCTACTTTCTTCACAAATATTAGTTCATTTAATTACCATAATAATGTTATTATCCCATCATTACAGATGACATGTCTATGGCCCAGACATGAGATGTCTAAGGAATTTTCCTAAGGTCACAAGGCTAGGAAGACAGCTTTATTTAGAAACTAAGGCTGGAGAAATAGTAAATGTCCACTTAATCTAGTCATTTTTTATCGTCGGTATTGCATAGCTGAAAAGGCACTTGACCTGGGTTTTGGTTCTGACTATACCACATATTAGTTGTGTGTCTCTGAACAGAGTCCTTGTCCTCTCTGATTTCCTGAATCACAATGAGCATTTAATAAACACCCAACATGTCTCACCCAGACAGCCACTTCAAGAGTTAAATGTGGTATCTCTTTTTATAAAATTTCACCTTACAAGAAGCCACACCAGTTGAGAATGCAGTATGCAGCCTCTGTTAAGTCTCAAGTCTTCGGGCAATTTTTCTCCAGTAACTAGGCATGAATATTATTTATGAATCAACAAACACTTATTAAGCTGGGGCTTTGAGTTCCAACTAAAATGCCCAGCATGAACTAATAGCAGGGTGGGTTAATTAAAGGGATATCAGTTGTCATCTGATAAAAATACATAAAATGTGCTGAAATAGTCAAGAGATGAAAAAGCAATCATATCAATTATAATTACATGCATTTGCTTCAAGTAAGATTATTTAACTTTAGAAGATAAATATTCTATTGAATATATGTAATAAAAACAATTTATAGGATGTGAATAGTTGAGGAGTAAGTTAAATAGACTAGATTCAAGTTCAACCATAACCCCAAATTCAGGTATAAGCTTATTATTGATCTTACTGAGCTTGGGTGTTAGCATTCCCAGAACAATTATCTCTAATAAATTGAAGTGTGTGCTCAGATTACTTTCATAAATTGATGGATTGTCAAAATAATGGGATATATGGCACTGCTCAAGATTCCCTTTAAATTTGGTTTAACAGTAATATAGCAATTTAGAGAATAATGGTTTTCTTGTCTCTCTGCATTTTAAGGTTTATTTCAAATGCACTTTCACAGAAAAGAGAGCACTGACAGAGTGATATCCTCTACTTAAAACAAGTCAGATAGGTCAAGCTCATTGGATTTTTTTCTACTTCCATTTTTTTTTAGAAAAATAATAAATAAGAACATTAATTCCTTCTTGAAGAGGGAAATATTTTTTAGTTGCTCATCTGTCCTTTAAAAACATACTGCAGAGCGGTGTGAATTGTGTAAGACTGTTGAATCACAGACCTGTACCTCTGAAACAAATAATTATATGTTAAAAAAAAAAAAAAAGAAGAAGATAGCAGGAGGGGAAGAATGAAGGGGGGGAAACTGGAGGGGGAGACGAACCATGAGAGACTATGGACTCTGAGAAACAAACTGAGGGTTCTAGAGGGGAGGGGGGTAGGGGGATGGTTTAGCCTGGTGATGGGTATTAAAGAGGGCATGTTCTGCATGGAGCACTGGGTGTTATACGCAAACAATGAATCATGGAACACTACATCAAAAACTAATGATGTAATGTATGGTGATTAACATAACATAATAAAAAAATTTTAAAAACCTGCAGAGGCGTTCAGGAAGAAACCTCATTATCTTGATCTTTTGGAAGCCTTTGTTACATTCCAGTGACCAACTGTCCAATTTCATTAACTCCTATTGGAAAGAGCATTCTCCCTTCCCCCACTTAAACAGGAGAGGCAAAAAGCCTTCTTTAGAGTCACTCTAAATGCCTTCTCAAGTAAATAAAACCAAAGCCCACTCTAACACTAAAATAAGGAATGAAATGTTTTCCTGGTATGATCTTTGTTTTTGTCTGATAATAATTTTACATACCATAAAAATGCATGGTGTGTATATCATACAGGAATAGCTCCAAGACAGTTTCCTTAAAACATGCAGGTCATGCGAAAATTATTATTGGTTGGATGTGACTAAGAACAATTTCAACAACTAAAAATAAACACCTTAAGGGATCCAGAGGACTAGAGCAGACAACTTCTATTGCACTGAGATGAAAGGAAACACACACGCACACACACACACATACATACACACAAGAATGAACACGCTCAAGAATGAATAGGGCAGAATTCCAGTTGGGTCAGAAAACCAACCTGTAGCTGCTTCATACTTTTACTACAATTTCTGCTGTTAGTATATTTTTTGCCTACATTAAACTCAACTTTCTTTATTAAAGGACATCTATTAAACCAAAAGGCCGCAGTCACTGACCAGAATCTTCTCTTAAGTTTTACTTATTTCAAACTATGTCATCAGACTTTGCATTTTTAGTGTAACTTGCAAACTTCAATTAGGAAGTCCTTTATGTTTCTCATCTAAAACCTACGGAAATAGATGTGTGTAAGATCTAGTTTTAAGGAACCCAATATAAAAACTCTTAGACCTCTTCAGAGAAGTGCCAACACGGTGAGCTTTGAAAATGTACAATAATAGAGGAGGAAAGAAGCAGAGGCACATGCCTATACACACAGTGAAGAGGTGTGTTTTATGTTGAAGTGCTGCCCTCAGGTTGGGACCATATTAAGTATCCATTTTTCCACACATTCAAGGTTTCCACTCAACAATTTCCCCATCTGCACAGTTGTAATCAGATGCTGTGTACCGCCCAGACCCCTGGGAAGGGCCCATGGGTTACATGCCAAGAACACATGTGAGTTTTATTGCTTACAGCAAAAACCTAAGTCTTTTAAAACCACCATCCAAGGAAAAGCACTGTTTCTGTTTGCCTTTCTATGTTAATGCTCATCCATTGTATTTTTGACAATAGATACGTTTCAACAATTCAGAGTACATTAGTAGTAATAAAATCAACATGTTACACATTGAAGTCATTGCTCCATTCGGGCAAACTCTTAGTTAGACCCCTGCAAACAAATGTGAAACTCCAGAGAATTTTAAACAATTATCTGGTCAAGGGCCTTGAAGCTTCTTTATCAAAGACCTCTAGGGCAGCAGAGAATGCGAACATCCTGGGAGAGGGTGGCTGGTCCAAAGGGACCTCACACATTGCCAGCCTTAGGAAGGAGGCCAAGCGTATCAACCCAGGGGCTTTGCAAATTCCATAGACTGCAAGTTCCAGTAGAGGAACACATTTCCCCTGCAGGGTCCACCCTTGGGTTTCTCCAATTTCTGGTTTGAAAAGTAGGATTCCATCTCTTTGCCTCTAGGAGATCTAATATCCATATGTCTTACTCTAAAATCAGGACTCTGACTCACGTCATGATTTCCTTGTTTTCTTCAAGAAAAATCTAAGCGAGAATCCCACAGATGTCATTCTATGGTGGATGCTTGAATATATACCTCAAGAAACAGACCTCCCATTTTTCAAACTAAATACCACACTTAACACAGTCCATTTTAAAACCCAGGCCATATGCTTTTCTTACATATCAAGCTTCTCACAGTAATCCCAACTGCTCTGACAGGTAACTGGGAAACATCCAGACAGAGGACAGGACTGATGTTAACAAAACCATGAGTGTGTCTTGCAAAACAAAGCAATCGAGGCTAAAATCCTTATGCAGGGGGCTCCTGGGTGGCTCAGATGGTTGGGCATCTGCCTTCGGCTCAGGTCATGATCCCAGGGTCCTGGGATCGAGTCCCACGTCGGGCTCCCTGCTGAGCAGGGAGCCTGCTTCTCCCCCTCCCTCTGCTTCTCCCCCTGCTCATGTTCTCTTTCTCTCTATCTCTGTGTCTCAAATGAATAAATAAATTTAAAAAAATCTTTAAAAAGAAGGTCTCCCCCCCAAAAAAATAAATAAAAAATAAAAATAAAATCAAATCCTTACACAGACAGGTTACAACCACATCAGGCAATTGATTTGATCTTATTTACTTATTTACAAATTTCTGCTTCTTTGGTAAAAAAAAAAAAAAGAATCAACTCAGTGTTTAGGAAAAAATGAGCATTTTAAGAATCTCCAGGTTCTCTGAAAAACAAATGGAGGGTTCTAGAGGGGAGGAGGGTGGGAGGATGGGTTAGCTTGGTGATGGGTATTAAAGAGGGCACGTTCTCCATGGAGCACTGGGTGTTATGAACAACGAATCATGGAACACTACATCAAAAACTAATGATGTAATGTATGATGATTAACATAACAATAAAAATTAAAAAAAATTTTTAAAAAAAGAATCTCCAGGTTCTTCCTGCTTTCATCTGTACAATTGATAAAACATTCTGAAGCAAGGTCTAAATTCCAGAAAAGGAAAGCAGTAGCATGAATCTACAACTTTGGAACCCAAAGCACAAGCTGATTCCTGTACAACAGGAGAGTAGAGGCACATATCTTAACGCAGAGGAAATTCTCTTTTACATAAAATAAAATATCTCCTTACATTTGAATCCCATGGGTGGGTAAATTCCAGTGGAATTCAGATCTAAGATAAATAATGAAATGTAGTGGGCAATCAATCAAATATCATCTAAAGATCATTTGCTCTAGTGTTACTTTCAGAAAAGCACGTTAATATCAAATGGAGACCTTTTCCCCAAGTACTCATGTGTAGGTCTCACCCCTACTTATGGGGAAGGGGAAATCACCCAACTTTTCTGATTGACATCTCTGGATAGGCCCCTCTGATCTAGAACCTACTTCGAAGAGGTAACAATGCACATGACAAAAGAACAGATAGCTAAAATAAAGCAAATAATAATGTGTAATAAACAGTTTTAACTATGTAATAATATAAATGACCGATCATACAAATATTTAAAAATATGAATAATTTAAAATGATGTATCTAAACAAATGTAAATAACAAACTCGGGTAAATAATTGTTTATTGAAAATGACTCCCCATCTATTTGCTTAGAAAATCACCTATTTCTTCCTCCTTCCAGGAAAGAGAATAACAGTCCTAAAAATTTCTGTCCATTGACCTAAGGAACTGTTATACTATTTATGGTACATTAAGTCAGTTGCTGTTCAAATATTCTTTGGCAGAAAATAAAACGAGGACCTAGGGTTTGACTAGAATAGCATCACTGAAGTTTTGGATTCATGCAGGTTTAACTAGGTGTAAAGAAAAGAGAACCAGAAATTTTGCCGCTGTGTGCAAGGGGAAATCTGTTTTGACTACAGTGATGTTTTTTCCCCACTTTTATCATAAGCAGGCGGAGCTTTCAAAGAGTCACCTGATCTCCCAAAGAAACCAGTGAGGGGGGCATCTGGGTAGATCAGTCGGTGAAGCATCCAACTAGTGGTTTCAGCTCAGGTCATGATCTCAGGGTCCTGGGATCAAGCCCTGCATAGGGCTCTGCTTGAGATTTTTCTCTCCCTCTGCCTCTCCCCCGCCACTTGTGTGCTCTCTCAAATAAATAAATAAATCTTAAAAAAAAAAAAAGCAAGCAAGCAAGCAAGCCAGCAAGCAAGCACTGAGGACCCCAGTTTGCCCTGCAGTGTTTTCTCACAGGCCTGATGCTGAAGGTAATTCTCTGGAGGCTTAAATAACAAATGGCCCACAAGCTGAGTCCTGCCTGAGGTGGGTGGGTGGGGTACACCTTTCATAGTATGTCAAATAACAGATTTTGAATTATTTCCCAGAAATTTAAAAATCAAGAGATTTAACATACAAATATCCCAAGTAAGACCTTCTCTTTAAAACTTGGAAGTTATACCAACTCTTGGCAACCTGCGGCAATCATGGGCGGCCAGTGAGGCCGCTGTGCTCGGGTGAGAATGTTTCCTCCCAGGACTGCTTCTGAACACCTGCAGATGGAGGTCTGTGTGTATTCTTCAGGCCCTTAGGACATCAATCTACCCTCTGCCACAGGTATGCTCAGAAGTACAATACCTCTTGATATATGTAAAATGTTGAGAATAACAATCACATAATAAACTCCAAAGATATCAATTATTATTATATCATTTTCTCTCTTTCTGCATCCTCCTTAGCTTGTACATTCCTTTTCATATTTTTTCCTGAGATTAGGAAATAACTGGTGTCCTGGCTTGTGCATTAAACATAAACATATATGTTTACATGTCCACATTGTAATACAGGTGAAATGTGAAATACACACGCACGCACGCACAGAATAGGAGAGGGTTTTTTTGGGAGGATTTGGGTTGTTTATTCATGCCACTCTATTTTAGCTGAGGGGCAAAAAAAAAAAAGCTCAGCTCTAGCGCCAGTCCATCTGTGTTTCCTTTCCAAACCTATATCTTGTGTACTTTAAACCACTTTTCCAGGATGACTCTTATTTTAAAACTTCAGACATTTACTGGGATAAGTAACCTAAATTCACCACTGTCCTAACAAGAGGAGCTGTGCTTACAGAGATGTGCCATACGGCAGACACTGCCTTCAGTATTCTGGCAAAACAACACACAATGGAGACAAAAACATGCTCCAAAGAGATGTCGATCCATTTTATTACAGTCGTCCCACACTAGCGTGGGATGAAAATGATTAAATTCATAGTTCCAATAAACAACGCACAAATTACTTCTTGAAGGGAGCAGCATAATAATACCTGGAGCGTAAAAAAAGGAAATGAAGTTTAATTAAGTGTTGCCCAGTGAAATCCTTCTGGAAAAGCTCAGTGGAGACGGAAAACACAAGTCCAGCCTGCCCAAGGAGGGGAGGACATGCTGTCAAGTATAAAAGACCTTGGCCAAAAAAAACCGTGTTTTTATTACATATAACATATTATAATACATGTATAACATTCTATGCCATATAACACTCGTACGTATTCAGACGTTCACCTAGCCAACCACCAATCTTCTCTTTGTATCACCACTAAAGTACTGATTTGTCTTTTTCTTTTTTTAATAACACTACTATTTTCATAGAGAAGAGTTCAAACCTCAAATAGAACTGGTATGTCTTCTTTAGTTAATATGAATAAATATAAATACCTTTAAACACATCTGGTGTTTAATCAATCAGCATGAAAAAGTCAGTGAGTTTAAGAGCAGGCACCAGGCAAAAATTTGTACCTTCAACTGGAACATGTTGAGTTAAGGAAGAAAAATGAGACAAAGAGAAATCCAATTTTTAGACTAAATATGAAGACACATGCTTAAAGGTTAGTTTTTGAATATATTTTTAGGTCTCCTTGGTCAAAATATGAAAAATGTAGTCTCTGTCTAAAACAGCCTTGTGAGCTATCATCTTCAATCCTCAAACCCTTCAAAAAAAAGATGTGCCAATATCGATACACACATGCTAATCCCCTGCTTCCCTGTGACCATGAACTCCATGTATTAACCCTCCTGAGTTTTCACTGTATAGGGTAGCTAGCTATTCAATGTAAATTGCATAAATTATCTGTCATTAGAGAAAACAAGACTTTCTCATTTATGGTATTTCAAACATTTCAGATTAAGTTAAGGAGTAATTTGCAGTGAAATTTTCAGTTAATATCTTAAATGAGTGAACTAAAAATGGCTATGATTTATTTAGTGTATATTATAATTATGATACTCACAATGGGAAATACATGACTAGTACTAGTACTACTGACTAGTGCCAGGCTATATATATATCTCTCAACTTATTTAGTCTGTACAACAACCGTGTGCATGAGATTGATAATATTTTCATTTTACTGATGAGGACACTGAGACACTCATATGTTACATAAATTTGCCTGATGTCACTTTACTAAAAGGTGGCCAAGCCAGCATTTGAAAGGATGTGGTCCACCTCCAGATTCTCTTCTCTTAACTGTGTGCCAAGTATTATGATAGGACCTTGTGATGGTTAATTTTCTGCATCAACTTAACTGGGCCATGGGACACCCAGATACTCGGTTGACGATCGTTCTGGGTGAGTCTGTGGAGGGACTTTTTAGATGAGATTACCATTTGAATTGGAAGACTGAGTAAAGTAGATTGCCCTCCCCAATGTGGGTGGGCCTAATCCAATCTGTTGACGGTCTGGAAAGAACCATAGAATTCACTCTGTCTTTGAGCTGGGACTCCAGTCTTCCCCTGCCTTTGGACTTGGACTTGGACCAGAACTTACACCATTGGTTCTACTGGTTCCCAGCCTTTTGAACTCAGACTGGAACTATATATACCATCAGCTCTACTGGGTCTCCAGCTTGCCAACTGTGCATCTTGGGACTTCAAAGCCTCTATAACATGAGCCAATTCTTTATAACAAATCTATCTATCTATCTATCTATCTATCTATCTATCTATCTATCTATCTATATCTATCTATCTATCTATCTATCTATCTATCTATCTATCTATCTATCT
>NW_023270807.1:98063315-98164724 GCF_011800145.1 Mirounga leonina | reverse complement strand
TCTATCTATCTATCTATCTATCTATCTATCTATCTATCTATCTATCTCTCACATATTGGTTCTGTTTCTCTGTAAACCCAGACTGATACAGACCTTAATATATACAATCTCACTTAATCCTCATATCTACCCAACTAGAGAAAGAATATTAGTCACATTTGTATAAATCCTAAAATGATGTCCAAGTTTGCATTGCTAGGGAGGTTTGAAGCTAGGATTTGAAGCCAAGTCTAAATCTAGAGTCCATATACTTTCTCCATAACTGTAGTACCTCTCTGAACATGTGAAAAGAGATGAGAAAGTTTCAGGCTATGGGAAAACACCAGCTCTCTGGTCTTTCCATCCCCCCACCATTTCCACCATGTTGATCATTAGACATCTCTATAGCGAACCACACACCTTGAACCCCAGTGAAAATCCCCCTGGAATGGAAAAGAATAAGTAGACTTTTTAAAAAGATTATAAAATATAAGTAGACTTTAACAAAATGATAAATTATATAATCTCTGAAACTCTAAAGACTTCATACTATCCCTTCGTATGCTATATTAAAACTTAAATCAGTGATAGATCAATCAACCACATTTGGCACTTTTTGTCCTTGTTCAGGAATCTCACCATTTCCACTTTGATTGCTGATCCTGTCTCTCTCCCTTGATGCTAAGAGGTCATACATAAAATTCATTAGAAATACTTAAGGATTTTAGACGAGCTCTCAGACTACTATGGTTATATTACAGTGAGCAGAAACAGAAATCAGGCATCCCTTCATATACACATACAAAATAGTTATTTCTGATAACAATCAAAGGCTATAACAACAAAAAAAACCTCTTCTAACATTCTATGCCATTATAATAGCTGTCTTTGACAACTAAATACCAAGTAATCAAAACAAATGTTAATTAGTACCCAGCATTTACTATTCATAGAGACAGGCCATCATCTGTTAATTATCAGACCAATAACAGAGTATTGATCACAATTTGTCAACTTGGAAATAATTAAAACCAGTAAAAGAGAGTAGAATCTTTCAGTAAACAATAGGCTTTCATTTCAGAAATGCTTAGCCAGCTCTTCTATTGTACATCACTCTCTTCATCAATAAGTGCTTTTCATATAATTGTCTCTCTCTTGATTGTGCTGGTTTTTAAAACAAAAATTATGTGGCTTAGTGAGAACATATTAGGCACATATATCATTTTGGCAGCCGATATCAAGTCATGATGGAATGAAGAGTCAATACCTAGCACAACTCATAAAATCAGTTTTTCCTATGTGTTTGGACTTTGAAATGCTGTTAGTTAAATTTGTTTTTCATCCATTTTTTAAAAACCTTTCCTGAGCGCCAACTATGTGCTTTCTTGATATGGATTTAATTGTTCAGATATATGCTTTTATATTCTAAGTCTTAATATTCAATGCAAACATACAGAGAGCAATGATCTTCACAGGAAGAGACAAAATCCTTTATTTGCTTTGTCTTACGGCTCCTCAGCCAATGTAAAGTCAGTTTTCAATCTAAAGGAAAAAAGAGATGCTACTGGAACAGTGTCTTAAAACACAGTCCTTAACATACTTCCAAAACTTTTATAATATTTTTTCATGAAAATGCAACCTGTAAGGACTAAAACCATTTAAAGCATGGATTTACGGCCAAACCCTCTCTGACACAAGTCAGCTACCACTATGCCTGTCAGAGTTCTCCAGTTATCCCAATATAAATTGTTTTCTGTCATAAGGAAAAATTTAATCATAGAGAAAAATTAAGTTTTCCTTGTAAATGAGAGTTAAGATGGAAATACCTATTTTTGCTTAATTTCTGGTTTCATCACAAGGGATAAGTTTGATATGTGCTTTTACAAAGATAAATTCAGATTTTGAGGAACTAAAAACTTACTCAATTTGCTGACCATTAATATTGTCTAAGAGAATGAATGGTCCTTTTCAAGCTGGGGCCTGGGGACAGGCCAAGTTGTTTTAACTTTGCAAAATCTCAGCAGCTCACTTCACAATTGGCTTTAAAACAGCTTTTCTGTGATAACCATAGGTGCCCATTTTCTGCCTGAAGAATTTCCATTTTAGATCCCAGAAAAACATGAATCATAATGGAAATTCTGACATAACATTAACTATAGCAATCCATGGATGAGGGAGGAGAGAATAAAATAATTATAATGGCTATCAAAGTTTTACCTGGAGAATTGGGTGGTTAAATGGATAACCCCCTGACTTTTCACCCCTGAGACTAGTTGGATTCAAGTCTTGACTGGAGTGACTAAAAGGTCATTCTGAACACTGATGTGAGAAAGGCCCAAAGTGAAATTGATTCAGTGCTGTATTTCCAAATCACAAAAACAAATGAAGTCTCTGAGAAGATATACACAAAGCTCATGCTTCTAGAAACAAGAAAAGGGGAAAAAACACAACCTAGTATTACTGAACTGTGAATCACACAAATATGGTGCCCAAGTAAAATCTTGTTGCAAAGCATATATACATTACCAATAACAACAAAAGCCTTGGGTTATTTAATCAATGACATCCTTTCAAACTCTATATTGTCATTAATGCTTTTGTTATGATCTGCTAAGTGCTAATCCAGGAAAATGGTAAATTCATTCAACTATTTAATCAGAAAATATTTTCATTTTCCATGGACTGCATTTCAGTCATAAAAGAAATAAAATCTAGAAATATCAAAATGTTGGCAGCCTGCTAGACCTAACTATGAATGAAACGGAATCAACTGATATCCAAGGAAATACACAAGAGCTTCCAGTAATGCTGAAGGCCTTTCTTAAGGAGTTAATAGACATAGCATGCATGTTTCAAGAAAAATATCCTGTTAAATTACAAATTACAACCAGCTCTCAGCTCTGTGTCTCGTTTAGAGTGAATAATTCATTTGTACCTTAAATTCTTTCTCTATTATCTGATTTAAAACACTGTTTCTAACAACAGGTGCTTATCCATATAGATTACTCTCCTGATTCTGTTGGAGAATGGCTGATTATAAGCAGAGGAGAAGAGAAAGATGTCACAATGTTCGTGTCAGACCCAGATATCCTCTAACAAGATTCCAAAAACAAATACCCAGGCCTGAAATATTACAGCAGAAAGAACAAGGCCCATTCCCATTCCATCAAAAATAAATCTGAAACTCAGTTGAATAATATTATATTCATTTTTCATAGTGAATTACATGCAACGACCCTGCCTCATCATTCTTAACTATTTGAGGAGACCAAGCTTTTACCTTGACACAATTTTAGTTATTTACTATGGACTTCCTGCAAGCTTCATAAAGTGAAAGCAAATACACCAACAGTTCCCATTTTCTGTGGATGACATTATCAGTCTCCCCTATTTCAACTTCCATTTTGATTTAATTCGACTAAACAATTACCAGCAAACCTAAAACACTGACTCATAGCAGTAATATATGAGAGAAACAGCCAAGCTGGTTGGCATGCCCTGTGTATGAGGAAGATTTTCAAGTATTGCTCCTTTCAAGATCCCTGATTAGGAGTCTATGATTGCAATCACTAATTCTTTTCTCAAGGGTCACACAATTGTTCAGATGGCCTAGAAATTGCAATTACAACGCAAAATGAGGGATGCGGGCTGATGGTCCTTTCTCTGAAATCCAATCCACTTTTAAAGTACACTGCATTCCAATAATTGCTTTTCATCAGTACTCTATTTAGTAGTAACATTTTATAATTTTGCATTTTCACTGAAAAATCACATTAGTCCCCAAGCATTGGGTTTGTATGAGTTTTCACAGCATCAAAAGTCTTCTTTTCCAGTTCCAGACCTCAGAAATACTGCAGTCAATCCGTTTCTCTGGCAGCCACATGTCTACTCGCGAGTGTGAACTACATAGGTCTTCCTTCTTAATATGCTACTGACATAATTATCTCTGACAGTCCTTTGCTCCACAAACACCAGCAGTGAATGAATGACAAGAAGCTCCTCCAAATTGTACCAGTTGCTATATTATTAGAGCCAAAGATAATGAAGGAAAGAATGAATGAGTGATCATGCATTCAGGATACATTTCTGTACTAATGGGAGAAGCGAAAGAGAGAGTCAGGTATTAAACAATTGTTCTAAATGGATGATTCATGGGGCACTTGGGTGGCTCAGTCAGTTAAGCATCCAACTTTGATTTTGGCTCAGGTCATGAGATCAGGGTTGTGAGATCCAGCCCTGCGTTGGGCTCCTCACTGAGCAAGGAGTCTGCTTGTCCCTCTCCCTCTGCTCACCCCCCCTCCCCATGCTCTCTTGCTCAAATAAATAATAAAATCTTAAAAAAAAATAAATGTGGATGATTCATGGAGCAACTGGCAAATGGAGAGAGTGTGTTTAGAGTGTGTTTAGGGAAACAGAGAAGGTAGAGTATGGAGAATAGAGAATAAAGGAAACAGATTTTTAAAGTTTATCACTGTCTATTTGGCAGCCTTGTTTCGCTAAGCTACTAAAAATATAGTGCAGTCTTTTTTTTTTTTTTCCCCCCATCACAGCTGCCCATGAACATCCCTCACTGGGTTAATAGATTATAATGGGTACAGTACCATTTTTACAAATATTAATCTTCTGAGAATTCCTGTGTTCTGTGTCCTCCTGACCAACAGTGTCCACGCTATATACGGCTGTCATCACAAAAACATTATTTTAAACATAGACTTCAAGTGGGGAGATGGTATAGAGTTTGAATACTGGGGTCAAATGTCTGGACTCCAATCTGGTTTCACCACTGGCCAGCCGTGTGGTGTAGGGCAAGTTACTTCCTTCCTGTGCCTCCATCTCTTCATCTATAAGATGGGAATAAAAACCACCTCTCCCTCATACAGTGGTTATAAGGATTGAACGCACTACCTAAGTGTTTAGAAGAGCCATACCTGCCCCAGAGTGGAGGCACAATATTTACCTCTTATTATTATTATTACCGTTATTATTGTTCTAGAAAGGCAGGACACATTTAGTAAAAACCAATCTGAATTCATAAAATAGCATACATAAATAAAAAACTCCTGATTTTCCTCCTTTTTGCTTCTGGGTGAAATTCCTCAAAAACATTGTTTTCACTGCCCCACTTTTGCTCCCCATGTGTTCTCTCGAACCCACTCCACTCAGGCTTCCCAATCACCTCCCTTGAAACTGCTTGACGAAGCTGCCTATGGCATGCACATTGCTAATGCCAGTGGGCAATTCAGAGTCCTCATCTTGTTCATGCAGTGGTATCCTTGCCACCGTGACCACACCCCCCCCTTAAAACTCTTGCTTCGCCTGCTTCCAGCTCACCACATGCCTGGTTTTCTCTGGTCTCTCCCCTCTTTGGGCACCCCCCCCCCCCCCCCCGCCCCACCTTCTTTTTGGTTCTGTTTTACCTGCCAATGGAGTGAACCTGCTGCTTCTCTACACTCGTGTATTAGTCACTTACTAAGTGCCTGCCTTATGAGGAGCCCTAGGAATAACTGGAAGAATAAGACACTAGAACTGTTCCTGGTGGGAAAGCAAGACCAAACAATTAGCTTCAGGATGTTGGGGTTGTGATGGAGACACATTCAGAACTCTAAGAGTAACTAAGAAGAGCTTTATTTAGAAATAAATCTGCTAGGGGCGGGGGTAGTACAGGAGTGACTTCCAGGACGGGGCAAAGTTCATGCTGGCTTTGAGGGATGCTCAAGAGCTTGCCAAACAAATTAGTCAAGGAAAGGCCTTCTGGGCAAAGGGAACAGCCTGTGCAAAGGCATGGACTGTTTAGGAAATGGAAATAGTTCCCTCTTGTTGGAACAAAAGACATGTGAGGGCAAGTAGAGAGAAATGAAGTTTAACCAGCAGACACAGAACAGGTTATGGGGAATGAAGTTTTTGAGTGACATGAACCATTCTGAATTTTAGAAATGCCACTTGGCCATTATGTCAAGAAAAGTTTAGAGAGAGACGCCTGGGTGGCTCAGTTGGTTAAGCGTCTGCCTTTGGCTCAGGTCATGATCCCAGGTCCTGGGATCGAGCCCCACATTGGGCTCCCTGCTCAGCAGGGAGTCCGCTTCTCCCTCTGCCTGCCCCTCTCCCTGCTTGTACTTTTTCTCATTCTCTCTCACAAATAAATAAAATCTTAAAAAAAAAAAAAAGGTTGGAGAACAGTGAGGCAGGTGTTAATGAGACTAATTGAGGGGTTATTAAAGAAATCTAAGGGATATGTGAAATAATGCAGTTTTAAAAGTAGTCCTAAATATGAAATAACAATACTAATATGGAATTCTTATCTAGTGACTGAGAGAAGCTAGGTGTTGTGCTAAACACTCCATGCATATCTCTTAAAACCCTCAGACAGCTCCATGCTGTGCATACCGCTATTTTTCCATTTTACAGGTGAAGGCTCTGAGGTAAGAACAGGTTAGTGATGTGCCCAAGCTAACAAAGCTCTATCTGCCGGAATCAGGATTCAAACCCTGGGCGTCAGACTACCAAGTCCTTGCTCTTACCCACCACACCACGCAAAAGTGGGAGGTCTGAGTGCACAGAGTCAAGAAGTGGCAGTGCAAGGTTCAGAGGCATGGACGTGCGAGGCAAACAAGCTGAGTGTGCGGGCTTGGTCTGATCCTCATCTGAAACAGTGGTACCTGATCTTCTGGAGCCTCAGTTTAAACTCTAAAATCTTAAGAATTCTTAAAATGGATTTTTGCAGGATTCTCACAAGGAATAAAATGTATGTAAATTAGATGCACCATATCTCGCACAAAGAAAGCACACATATAAATTGTAGTTATCATTACTGTGATGATTCATTCCCGGCATTCTCTGTATAGGTACTGTTCACAAGGCAGGAGAAATGGGTAGAGAGGTGGGGAGAAGCAGCAGTGGGCAGTACTTAGGGGACAGAGTATGGTAATTTCAGGATATTTTCTATTCGTGAAAAGCATTTTCAAGGCAGGAACTAGATTATATTTCTTTCATTTCTGGCAGTTTCGGGCAAATACTAGTTTCTCAAACATGTGTAGTAGTGTAGGGGAAGAGAAGTAATTCCTTTATTTTATCTTTAGCTGACCTGTTTCCCTCACGAGCTCCCCTCCACAGGTTAATAGTGAAAAGCATTCAATACTACTATCCAGTATAAAGCTTAGTTGAATCCAATAGTTTAAATAATCCTTTCATAATGCTGAGTCTCTTTTATAAAAAGAATACTCTCTGTCTTTCTCATTGTTTCCCTGTTCCTCCTGCTTCTCTTGTTTCTCTCTCTAAAATAGCATGCAGGTGTATGCTTCAAGTCAGGATAAGCCCACTCGACATAAGGCTGCCAGGAAGCAAGCAACAAGACAACAGACTCTTCAGTATTCTCCAAAGCACTCCTTCTAAAGATAGGTCTGCTCACGTCCTGCAAGGCTACTGTTCCTTCCCCTCCCCTGCCCCCCACCAGTGTCTGAGGATGTGGTCCTTCTTTGTCCACCCATGTCTACTTTGTATATTGGGATACTGATTAGCCTTCAAGGCCAGAAGAGAACTAAAGATCTCCCCCACCTAGTTAATAAGGCATTCCTTATTAAAGTTTGGACAACAACTATGGATGTTACACATAGCAGAAGCATATTTAAAAGTCTGTCAAAGCCAGTTATATAAAATTTATCATACAAATTTGGAAATAATTTATCTTTGGGACAAAGAAGAATAAAATCTTAAAATGGAAAATAAATGGAAAGCGATCAAGTTATACCTAATCAATAAAAAATGACTAGTTCTGAGGGTTCTGATGTGAGTTCTATGTATGTTGCAAAATGTTCTTAAGGAAAATTATATATAACTACTTCTTTTCTTGAGGCAGAGCTATATGCATGTTTGTCTGAAATTAGCAATAAACTTTAAATCATGCAAACTCTTAGGTTTGGGTCTGACATTTATAGGATATGGGAAGTCTTTAAGAAACGCTTTATTTCTAAGTCAATATCCTGCTTGGTAGTTTCATCTTTTGAAGATGAAAATTGATTTTTCACAACACTGCAAATAGGCCATTCCCCTCCCCCACTACTATGAAGTGCCAGAAACACAGGCAAAACCCCAACCAACCGGCCTCAGGCCACCTCGTGGTTCATCACGTCAGCATGAGCTACCCAGGACCCCAGCGTAAGGTGACTTTTCCAATGTTGCACATCTTTAAATAATTTTTTTAAAGACCATTAAATAGTACTTTTGTTACAAGCTGTCGTAGATATTTTACCTGAATTTTTATTTCAAGAAACAAGGAAAAAGAATTCGTTCAGATCTGTCTTAAAAATAACCTAGTGTGTTTGTTTGTGACAAGCTTATTTGTCTACAAGGACTGAAGGATTAATAGTCATTGGGTCAAGTTTGAAATCTGCTGCTATTTAATTGATGAGCTCTCTCTCCAGAAGAGAAAAAAAAAGAAAGAAAAAAAGGAAAATCAAAACAGAAGAATGAAAAGCATTTTTCTATACCATTTCACACTTGTTGGAAGAACTGAGGACATATGGTAAAGGGAAATGTTGGGATATCTCCCGCAATAGGATACATGGAGTTTTTGAATGAGAAGAAATGTGGCTCAGTATAGTTTAAGGAATGTCTCCTCTGTCCCCAACCTTCTGCTGATGTTGGGCACTTACGTGATTATACCAGGGATGTTCCACTTCTACTTGAGAAGTAGAAAGCCACACACACACAAATTACTGTCTGCTTAACAATGATAAAAAAGGGCAAATAATCTACAGAATCGTGACTTTTCTGGAGCCTGCCCATCCGAGAGCTGAAGTCACAAGGCAACCAAGTGAACTGAATACCAAAGAAGGACATATTCTTCCAAAGAAAGATGGGACACAAACTGTTCTGCCATTGGCCAGGTAGGGGAAAACCTGGTAAGATGACAGTAGTTTTGATTTCATACATTTTTACAGACCGAGTATGCATTAGCATGGCTGTTTAGAATAATTGGGAGCCCCAGACATGAGAAGGACCCATACCCTCTTGCAAGTCTCCACTGTGTGACCACGAACAAGACTGAGGGCAGGGTTGAAGAACGAGGGCAGTAGCACAAGGGTCAGGAAGTCACTGAGTGCCACTTGGGACAACACAAAACTCCATCCACTTCCTCAGACCATTCTCTTAAATGAAGCAAAAACTTTAAGCTACGAGGGCCACGGGGCTCAGGAAATCCTCTTGTCCCATAGCAGAGTCAGGATTCCAATGCTTATGGAGAAGAGATAGAAGCAAAAGCCCTCTGTTCCACGAGGAGGGGAGGCAGGGAACTTGCTAAGGCCTTAAATCTTGCACTGACACCAAACAGCCATCTGTTACTGGTAGAAAAGGAGCAGAAAGCTCTCTCCTATCCATTGCCTTGATAAGGGGACAGGATTGGGGGGAGGGACAGGGATGCTGAGAAAGCCCTACTCCCAAGGCTCAGGTTCACAGAACCTTGCTAACAATGGGAATGGGCCATAAGAACTGAGGGGCCTTCCCACCATGCATCCAACTCCAACCCCATCCCCAATCTACTGACCCCACCATAAGCCTAGGACTTAGTAACAAGCAATTGCAGTCTACTGCTGGATGAAGGACCAGAATGGCCCAGGTATGCAGGAGCTGCTGCAATCTGAGGATGGAACAGGAACATTAACAAAAATCCTTCAGCACTGCAGGGTCTATTCTAAGCACAAGGTAAAAGCAACCCACTGTTGGAGGAATTTGAAGTTCATGGTGCCCTAAGGGTTAAATACAGCAAAAAAAAAAAAAACCCAAACCAACCCAACTACAGGCTAGATTGTCTCAACCACGGTGATGAGGAAAACAGCTTTTGTCTTTCTGAGTTGCTGCCTAGGCATTTTATGATATGATAACCCTCCTTGTACTCAGAGTCTGGACATTTCAATAAGAACTTGATTTTAGGATATCTGCCCTAAGTACCCACTTTAGTTTTCCTGGGGCAGCTTTTAAGATAGCCATTTAGAGTTAAGCCCATGAAAAGTTAGTGACCTCCACCCCAACTACCTTTTAAGTAATATGTGCTTCTACCCTGCTCTCTACCTCCTGCTCACCCACAGCCTGGGACAGAGGACTGACCTTCTCCTGGCTCACTGCGCATTCATCCCCCATTTCTGGAATCTCTAAGTAACAAATCTTGTGACTTTACTCCCTTTGTGGGTGTACTGAAACTGTGACTTCAATCAAAATGAGCCCTGGATTTTCACCTACCCAAAGTGGGAGCTTGGATGCTGAGGGAACTCCTTGCTGACCTTGTGTGGGTGGCTTATGCCTCCTCATTCAGCTGGTCATAATCTGCATATTCTTAATTTAACACACCAGCTCCAGCTTCTCAACACAACCACCCACAATAATGGCTTGATAGAGCAAGAGGTGTGTCCATTTCTGGATGTTACACTACTAGTCTCTTCTGGTCTTCTAGCACAATGTCTGACATTCAGTCAAAAATAATGAGGCACATAAGAAAGTAAGAAAAAGGGATGACTAAACAAGTCTTTGTCTTTATTAAGTTCCTGCTTAGGAGATATTATTAGCCAATAGCTAAGATGGATTATAACAAAATACTGTATTAGAAATATCTCCAAGTGTATTAGAAGTGGAACACATATAGGGAAATGAGTGATTATTTCTGCATAGGGGGAGGTGCCAGGGAAAGCAAATAAGAGACATTAAGTGAGAGTTTGCCATGAGGACAGAAGGAATGAGGTTTTCAGTAGAGAAATTGCTGTGTGAAGGCATGGATGAATGAAGAGGACATGAAATATTGGCAATTTCACAGTTAGGCCAATAGAGCCTTAGGGGAAAACAGTTCTTGCATTGTTTGCTGCTTTTCTTCTGGTGTCTGTGAATGTACATTAGTATACAATACTAATTTTTCTCTGCAAACAGGAAAACAAATGGACTATATGCTAGGGGTGAAGTGACTCCTTACCACAGTGGCCCCTGGAAGAATGATTCTTGAATACCCTTTGGCTCATTCATAAGCTATTGGAAAGGTTGGGTTTTCTTGCTACGGGTGATTACTGTTATTTAATTGAAAAAGATACTCTTAAATGAAAATACCTGTAATCAATGAAGCCCACTGAGCAAACCAAAGACAGAATATCCCCCCTCCTCCACAAAAAAGCGTATTAGCATAAATTTGAATAAATTTCTTACATTTCTCTATCCACAGGAAATATACCAGTTTTATCCCTTCTCTTTCTTATTGAAAAGTTGAATGAAGACAACCGTATGGCTTATAACACTTCTCATTAATGGTAACTAATTTCTGTTTTTGAACAACATAAACATTCACATGTGTGTTTTAGAGATATATAAAAATTATAACCTTTTGGAAATCACCCAAAGCTAAACTGTGAGAGTTTTTGATTATAAAGTATGTTGAGGAAATGGCGCAATTGCACAAAACTTTGAATACAATTGGCTTAAATTGATTTTTGGTATGAAATGTAAACTCTCATGCACAGTTAGTGTGGTTTATTTATAGGCTGCCACCGAGCAGTTCGGGAAGCTGCACGAGTGCTATGTAATCAATCTTCACGCTCCTCCCCATTTTTTTTCTGTGAGAAAGTTGACTCCCTTGGTATAGTTATAGCCTCTACACAGGTTAGGATAGAATGTGTAGGTCCCACAGGGGCAGGGCTGCTGTGAAATATTTAAATCTCCATTGGTATCACTGATCTTGCCTTCTTCCATCTAGCTGGGGAGGGATCAGGCACTCCAGAATCTGGACTGAATACCGGTTTCCTTATACACTCATTGCAATCCTGCATTCCTCTATTTTTTTTTTAAGATTTTATTTATTTATTTGAGAGAGAGAGAGAGAGAGCATGAGCAGGGGCAGGGGAGGGGCAGAGGCAGAAGGAAAAGTAGACTCTCAGCTGAGTGTGGAGCCCGATACAGGGCTCGATCCCAGGACCCTGCGATCATGACCTGAGCCAAAGGCAGACACTTAACCAACTGAGCCACCCAGGTTCCCCCTGCCTTCCTCTATTTAAACTGGTGCCACACGGTCAGACTATATGCACATCGCTGCTTCTCAGATACGTGGATACATTCCCAGGTGTGCAAAGATGGCTGAGAGTTCGGGCACTAGGAGAAGCATGGAGCATCTTCTTGGATCATTCATTTCCCTCAAATATTTTTGGAAAAAGCATTTTCTTTGTAAATAAATATAGCTATATCATGAGTTATAATGCAAATTCAAAATAGAATATCTTTATGATTAAAAAAATGGTCTTCACCTTTGCCCTAGGATACCACCAGGCTCCTCCGTTCATGCTCTTCTCCCATGAGAGAGGCCACAGCAGATATTGTAAGAAACTTTGTAGTTGCTGAGGTTAGTTAATACATGAAGTATAGAAATCCGGAGGCTTCTTTGTAGCTAATAGGAGGCAGTTCTATAATTCTTCAAGAGATCATAAGTGTTAAGAAATGCATTAAACAAAAACTCAGCTACCATGAACTGCCCAACAAAGGAAATGATGAGGCTTGAATTTCTGCTTAGCCTATGGTTTCTTCTGAGTCCAAGAACCACAGGCCTTCAACAGAATGGATCAGATATCTCTTTCTCGATGTTCTAGGCTCAGTACCACCACCTTTAAGACGAGCATTGCAGGAAAAAAAATCCACAGCCCAATAAAAACAGCACCAATAGAAAAAAAGAAAGAAAACAACAAATATCTATAAAATTTGTTCGAGCTGCCTTGAGGCCCAGATATTCTGACACCTGTTTTCCCATTCTAGGTTGTGATGTGGTTTTTCCCCCAGGAAGTCAACTTTCTGACTCTCTGGCATAGCTTTCAGAGCACCCTTTCGACAGCAAGGACCCCTCTCTACATCTGGCACGTGATGCCGACTCTCAGCAGAGTGTGACCCACCTGAACATCAGCAGAGCAGATACAAGTAATGGAACTCCAGCTTGTTATTTCCACAAGAGGACTTCTGGTGTTGAAGGAGCCTCTTCCGCCTCTATAAATGGCCTCCCTCCACCTTCTTATCACTATTTCTGCTCTTCGCACTGAGGCTGCTATTTGGTAAGGGCTGACTGCCCTCTGAGCTATACCACTGGAAAGTGCAGAAGACAGAGAACAAAAAGCACAGGGGTCCGAATCAAAGAGCTGCCATGCTCACTCCCAGATTTCATCTGTACCTCTCAAGTGTTCATGCTCATCTACCTCTCAAGTGTTCTCTGTGATACAGGTAAACTAACCATCTGTCCTTTCTGTAATTGAAAGAAGAGAAAAGGATACCTTCTAAAAACTTTGCATCAAGGTTATACCTTCTGGCAACAACACCGCTACGAAGCCTGGTTAAACCATCAATTCCTTGAAGTTTCTATATATCTCTGGGCCTACTTTGCCTTTGCTCAAACTAACAGAGCTCTATTATTTTTCTACTTCAGTACATTGTGAGAATTGCTCAACCTTGGAATAAAAATTCATGAGGTGGTAGAGAGAGACAAGCATTCATTCGGAGGTGCCTGCGAAGGACATGCTTTGGTGGCCTTCCTGTTCCTTCCCCTAACTTTTTTTGCATTTAGCTCAGCAGGCAAGAAAACCATGGAAAAAATTTCTTTTACTGTAAAGCAGCCTTAAGAGACACCCCCAGGCTTTGTATGCAATGCCTGATTCTGGCAGTTTCTCCCCTTACCCTCGATGAGGGAGTGCGCCAGTCACGGCCCCTTCCCTTCAATGCTCAGCATAGTAGACGATACATAAAGCACTCTTCAGAAAATTACCTCTTCCAGTGTACTAAATGATACCCTGGTGCCCTGTAAGAGTTGATTTCCATCACTGTAAAAATTAATTCACCTCATATAGTAAGCAATCTACTTCTTGAGAGTAATTTTGTTATAGGATCAAAGCCAATACTTTGCAAAAAGGGGAAATTTCTCTTGTGAACTACACCACAAATGGATTCTTGAAGCAGGAGCCATTTTTTTGTTTACTTCAGATACTATTTCAAAAATGACAGTCATTATTATAGGATATTTTCTAATAGTTAATGAAAAGAAAACAATGTCAATTTCTTATGGGTGGCATATGAAAAGACTTTTGCTCATGTTTTTAATCACTGTGGAAGAGTGATATTTTGGAGGTGCAAACCAGAATGGGTGGGAGCCGAAGGAGAACAGACATTCTGTCAGAGTGACTGGTAACCAAAAAAAAAAAAAAAAAAAAAAATTGGAAAACCACTGAATCAGTTAGAAAGGCAGATAATCCGAGTCCTGACCAGAATGCATTCATCGCTGCTTTGCTTATGTGAACTCAGCCACTTTACCTCAAAGTCAGAGGAGAACTTAGCTGGATTTTAGGATCCAGAAGAGATCAGAACTGTCCAACAAGAAGGGCATAAAACCCGGGAAATGACTGTGTCCCCTGGAGTGTCATAAGCACCTGTGGGAAAGATCAGTTGTAGGTTTTGGAAGGAAATCCAATCAAACATTCATTTCAGTTTCTCTAGGAGGGATCACTCATTCTTTAATTCAACAGTATTTGTAGAGCATTTCCTTTGGGCCAGTGACTGTTGTAGGCTATGAGGATATAGAGATGTAGGAGATAAAACCATGGAGCTGGACTGAATCATCAAGGACCTTACAGGTCAAGATGAGAAATTTGGATTTTAGTCCCAGTACAATTGAAATGAGGTAAAGAAATGATATAAAATGGTTTGCATTTTAAAATACAACAGAGAGGGGCACCTGGGCGGCTCAGTTGGTTAAGTGTCTGCCTTCAGCTCAGGTTATGATCCTGGGGTCCTAGGATCAAGTCCCGAGTGGGGCTTCCTGGCCTAGTGGGGAGTCTGCTTCTCCCTCTCCCTCAGCCCCTCCCTCACTCGTGTTCTCTCCCTTGCTCACTCACTCTCTCAAATAATAAAATCTTAAAAAAAAATAAATTACAATGGAGAGATGTAGCAGGGAGGCAGAATTGGTAAGAGCTTGTCACAAGTCCATCAGTTCAGCAATAGGAAGATGTATCCAAGTAACAGGTGGGGCCAAGATTCAAGTTAAGTTTAATAAAAAGGGATCATTTTTCCTTTTTCCTTGGAAACTTTAACTTGAAGGACTTCCTTGAAAACAACTAATTTGACTTTTTTCTTCCCTTTTTTTTTTTGAAATGAATCAGTAAGTGTTTTTGCTGAATATAAGAGAAATGTAAACTTATCATTAAAAACTGCCAAAATATACCAATAGTGTAAGAAAACTCTTCCTCTCTGCTATAATCTCATCCTGGGAAGATAACAACTGCTTACAGTTTCATGTGTCCAGGATTTTGGTTTTATGAACATAAAAAAAGAAAAATACAAGTTAATAATGGTGATTTGGTAAATGATCATCAGCTTTAATAAGTAAACTTGAAATAGGTAAATAACGATTCAGAATACAAAAAGAATTCAGTAATAGATGGATATGGAAGAAGACATATCTGGGTAATATTACTCAAAGTGTGGCTATAAGACCACCTGAGTAATTCCTGGTTTTTAATGCATCCCACTGAATCTCCAAGAATGGAGCCCAGGAATGTACATTACACCTGACTTCCCAGGTGATCCCAGTACACACTTAATTCAAGAACCATTGACTCAAACTATGTAATTTTTGTCTTAAACAGTGAACAATTATACACATCTTTAAAATAGATAGGCATGACTAAAAAAATCTTTAATTTCCTTTTTAATAATAAGAAAAGTTTTTAATTGTTTAGAGCCACCAAAATATGTTTAGAACCAAAAAAGTCATTCTCCTTCTCTCTTCCATGCAGAAGGACCTCAATTAGTCAACATTCCTGGCCTCTCTCTGTTCCTCACTCATTTCTCCAATGGAAGAAAGAGGAACTTAGCTGATTGGCAGCTCAGGGGAGAAGAAGCTGAATATGTGCCCCCAGAGTCCCGCCTGGCACTTTCTTTGGGATGCCCTCCTGCAGTGTGGTTTTCTTCCAATTCCTTCCATGCCACAGGCTGACTAGACATGCCCCATGGCTAAGTCAGAAAGTCTACAGAAAGCCGCTCCCTGCTTAGTGCAGAGCCCAATATTGGAAGCCCAATATTACTGGAAAGCGAGGTCACATCCTTCACTTTACCTTTCAGCAGTAATAAAGCAGACATTTAAATCTATGTCTGTCTGACTTCTGTGTGTCTCATCTGGCTCCTAATCAAGTAGGAGGGGGGCTATATGCTGCCTTCATGGAACTTCGGCACCATCTCAGCGGGTCATGGAGACTCATCCTTCTCATAGCCACTGACCGCAAGTGCTACTCGTCTTATTTCAGTGTTGTCTTCTGTTAGTGTTAAGTGGAATCAGTAAATTCTACCAATGCACAGAAGTAAAAATATAGGCTTTTGTTTGGAAAAACAAAACTGTTACCCATTCTGTAGTTACCGAAGATCATTTCTTAGATCTCAAAGAAAAGTCCCTGATTAAAAAGAAAGGGATTCTTAAGACATCTCAATAAATATTTCTTAATAATTTAGAAGGTGGAAGGAGTGAGGAAGGTGAGGGAGAGAAAGACTGACTCTGGCTGACCCTTATTCCCCTTTGCTCTGTCATAAACACTTCTTTCACTAAGGAGGACATGGAAGTAGCATTGAATTTGGGTGATACTCCTGTTCAGCCACTACCCAATATTCTGGGTAATCTGCAGCAAGTCACCTAATACCCAAATACCCTTGGGCCTCAGTTTTGCCCAAACAGTCTTAGAGCACAAATGGCCTGTTATTTCTTCCACTGTTTAACTTCGTCTTGCTTCTGTGGGCTTGTGCAGGAGTCTACACTGACAAAAGTCTATCCCCTTATTTTTCTTTGAATATAGTAGGATAATTTTTAAACACTAAAGTTTTCTCACATCAAGAGAGCCTGCAACCTCTCCAAAAGACCAAGGACAGCAGAGAGTCTGCAAAATGCAGTCAATGAACAGGTATTATGAAAAAAATTAAAAAGACTATCAAACACAAACATGTTTTCCATAAAAAGGCAACATCCTGGGTACTACAAGCTCTAGACCATGCATCAGGTGGTCTGAACTTTGATGTTTTTTGTTTGTTTGTTTTTTTTTTTAGAGAGAGTGTGTGCACATATACACGAAAGGTGGGGGGCAGAAGGAGAGGGACGGAGAGAACCTCCAGCCGCTCCCTGCTTAGTGCAGAGCCCAACGTGGGGCTCAATCCCACAACTCTGAGATCATGACCTGAGCTGAAATCAAGTCAGACGCCTAACCGACTGAGCCACCCAGGCGTCCCAGGTTTCATTTTTATATCAATTTATGGCTTAACTTTGGAAAAGATGCCTAGCATTCCTGATGGTCTGAATAAAGGTTTATACAAGTGAGTTATAATCATCTACAGGAATCAACAAATTGCTCCAACCCTATTTCTATGAGTAGGGTAGAATAGAAATAAAGTTGAGATACGGGCTCTTAGGTGAAATACTTTGTCTCTAAGCTGTTTCTCCAGTGTAAAATGAGGAAAGTCGGATGTGAATCCCTTTAACGTCCCTCGTTTGAAAGTCTAAGACACAAGTATTATCCCAAACAGAATTAGTCAGTTGTTTTCCTGTATCTCTTTGATGCTGGCATGTGTGGGTGTTGGAAAAGAAGTGGGAGGTTAACCTTGTAAAGCTAACATCCCAGAACTGCTTTCAAAATACAATTAAGTTGTGTGGCAGAAACCTTCCAGTCGGAATCAAAGTACACTTAGAAGATACAGAAGGTAGTATTATGCTTTAGTTAGATAAAATGGCCATAAAATATTATTGTGCATTTTTTTTAAAGATTTTATTTATTTATTTGACAGAGAGAGAGACAGCGAGAGCAGGAACACAAGCAGGGGGAGTGGGAGAGGGAGAAGCAGGCTTCCCGCCGAGCAGGGAGCCCGATGCGGGACTCGATCCCAGGACCCTGGGATCATGACCTGAGCCGAAGGCAGACGCTTAACGACTGAGCCACCCAGGCGCCCCTATTGTGCATTTTAATAACTAGTATTTTAAAAATTCTTAACGTTTGTAATAACTGATTAGATGAAAGAAGCGTTCCAAAAAATATCTTCCTTGCTCCAGTAATGTCTTGAATTTCTGTATGAAAATGCTCATTTCTTTGCCCTAAGGTACCAAAGATATGTCTTGTCAGCTTAAAAGATGGTTGGTGCAGACCTCAGAGTGAGCCCCTGGTGTTTATTTAAATAGGGCTTTTGATTCTCAAGCAATTAGCCATTCATGACATATGACACTGTAACTGATGTCATCAGAGTAGCTAATTAAGTGTAATTATGCACATGACACTCCATGATGCAAGGGACTCAAAGCACAAAATTATTTCCTAGTTTCTGGATACCACCAGCTTAATAATTTGGCTGAAATTCATTGCAATCTGATCATGAATTTGGCAATGACCCCTTTAAAGAACGCAAACTGCCATTTTTCCAAGAAGTTTACTTTAGTATTCCTAGCTTTTCCTTTACTTTCTGCAGTATTTCCTACAACCTTAATTAAATGAATCAGCTCTGCTACAGCCACTAGTTTAGAGTGATTAACAAAAATAGGCCAGTAGATTTGTTTTGAGCTTATTTCTATTTCAGCCTAAAGCACAGGAAGTCTTGGGTAATGAGCAGCTGCTGAGAATTAGACTTGGCCTGCCTTGACCAAGACTGTGGCGAGTACGCAAGGTGATCATATGGCATCTTGCTCTGTGTGTTCCACGACATGGCTGGGAAATGCAAAAGGGAGTGCAGGGCCAGAGGAGGAGCTCAAGTTTTCGGATCAGGCTGATCTGCATTCAAATCCCCACCCTACCACCTACCAGCCGGGAGTCCTCTGACATTGGGCTGAGCCCTCTGAGGACTGTGTTCCTTGTCTGTAATTACAGATGATAATTCCTGCTTCAAAGAGTTGTCATGAAGATTTAATGAAAGAAACCGGTAGGATAAATAGGAAGCTATTAATGCCAGGCCCCTTCTCCCCAAAACCCCTACCCGCTTTCAGTACTTTCCATTGCTGCCTGCATCCCTTCCTTCCCTCGTCCCTTTCCTCCCTCCCTCTGCTCCTGCCCTGAAATACTTAGGACCCATAGGGAAGACAAGTAATTAAGACTTTTACTGTAAGGATGAGTACATAGGTGGGTGGCTGTGGGGTAGGGAGTGGGGCAAGCAATTGGAAGGCACATTTAGTCCAGTCCCAGAGCAGGCAAATTTTAGGGTGAGCTGCGGGTGAGCAGTCAGTGATCACACATAGATGACAGAGCTTGTACACAGGGAGAACATCATGTGCCAAGGCCCAGAGGCCAGAGAAAGCCTGGAACTACAGATAGTTCTGTCTGGCTGGAGGCAGGGCACAAAAATGTTGCAGGCAAAGAACATGGAAGTAGGCAGAAGCCAGATCTTGAAGTACTCTGTATCCAGAGGGCAATTAGGGGTGACTGCAGGGTTTTAGGTGAAGAGGCAGGATACAATTTACGCCTTAGGAAGACAGTCGGTGAGGTACAGGAATTAGTCAAGGTAGTGAAGCCAGACGGGAGGTAGTCCCAGAAAAGACGATGGCAGCGGGACCCAGAGTAGTTAGAATTTTTATTATCCCGCCTTAAATGAAGAACAGCCCTTGGGAACTTCTGTGAAGTTTCTAGCCAGACAACAAGGCTTACCACTTTTCCCACCTTGCGGGGTGTTAAGAGCTTATAAGCATGAGTAGTTGCTAGTATCATTGATGTGTTTCTTTTGTGACGCGCGGTATTTAAGCTAGAGTCACGGCTGCTGTGGTCAGTCACCTTCCTCGGCGGTAACCGACGGCTTGTTTCTGTGCCAAGAGAGCCTTCCCGACAGAACCACCTTCACACCAAACAAAGCACACGAAACAGAATACTCAACTAGCCTTCTCAGGAATCTGTCTGATTATGGGTAAGACTGTGCATTGTGAGTGTGCGTGAAGGGGAAGAATGTTTCACCCAATATAACCTCCCCACATAAATGACCTTCCTTAGCTACTTCTGCTAGGACTTGGGTAGACCTATTAGTGTTTAATAAAACATGCCGCATCAACGTAGTTGAAGGGCAAAGTGCTTGAAGAATTCTAATGTCTTAAGAAATGTGCCAACCCTGACATTCTTATGAGAAACTCAGTCATTTTAGAAGCAATCACTGTAAATTATAATTTTACTAAACTTCAAATTAGAAGGACTTGCTCTTTGGAAGTTAAAAAAAAAAAATTTTTTTTCCCCCCAAAGATTTTATTTATATATTTGACAGAGAGAGACACAGCAAGAGAGGGAACACAAGCAGGGGGAGTGGGAGAGGGAGAAGCAGGCTTCCCGCGGAGTAGGGAGCCCGATGCGGGGCTCGATCCCAGGACTCTGGGATCATGACCTGAGCTGAAGGCAGACGCTTAACAACTGAGTCCCCCAGGCACCCCTCTGTGCTTGTTTTAATGTTATATCCTACGCCAACTCCTCAAACAGTGGAAAATTAGATGTTACAACAACGTAACATAGGAAATTTATATTTGAGGCATATCACGTTTTGTTTTACGCATTTTATTTTTATTTTTTTAAAGGTTTTATTTATTGACAGAGAGAGCGAGAGCAGGAACACAAGCAGGGGGAGTGGGAGAGGGAGAAGCAGACTTCCCGCTGAGCAGGGAGCCCGATGCGGGGCTCGATCCCAGGACCCTGGGATCATGACCTGAGTCAAAGGCAGACGCTTAACCAACCGAGCCACCCAGGTGACCCCCCAAAAAAATAAAGAATCTTATACTTAATCTGAAAAATAGCTTGCAAATAAACTTTTTTTTCCAGTTGGTGGGGAAAGGGGTTGCTTGGCATGTAGAACTGAGGTTTAAAAATGTGCTCTTAGACCCACATAAGTACAGTAACGGCTGTTAGAGGAGCATAAGTGAATAGCAGGGGGCATCATTTTAACACTGGCAATTTTAAAAATTTGGGCTCACGATATTTCTTTGCCAGAAAGCAATGAAGTGTGAAACCAATCCAATGAAACCAGATAGATTGGACACCACTACTTACATATTTTTACCAAGCATTCAACATGCAGACACCATCTGAACTCCATGGTTCAAGATCATAAATCCTCCTGTGAGGCTCATTTGTTAATATTTGGGCTCATTCATCATCCCAAAGGAAAACACAATCAAATACAGTCGATCCATAATCCTCACATGTTTGTACTGGAGCCTAATTTAAACAAAAAGAAACTTCTCTGTATTTTCTTCTCCACCTCCATGCCCTCACAGGCCTTAAGAATGCAAATATATTTGTAAAAATGTTTCCACTTTTGTTCTCTTTTCTTGCCTCTGACCATTTTATTCAACTACCATTTGCCGATTAGCTATAACACATCATTCTCCATGCGAAGTGCTTTATAAATAGGATCCCACCTAATTGCAACAATACCATGAAGTAGGTTGCTGCTGGGGCTGCTCTAATGGTCTGACAGACTGGATGGCTTAAAACAACAGAAATTATTTTATCATTTATCTTCTCAATTTGTTTGCACTGGGGCTGTCCATCATGAATGGTCTCGCTGTTCTGGAGGAGCAAGTCCCAGATGAGGGCTTGATTCCTTCCGAGGGCTAGGAGCATAGGATCTGTTTCAGGCCTCTCTCCTTGGCTTGTAGCTGGCCATGTGTCTTCCCTTTGTCTGCGTCTCAGTCTAAATTCCCTCTTCTTCTAAGGTCACCATTCCTATTGGATGAGGGCCCATCCTAATGCCTCTTTTTCACTCAAGTTCTTCTGTAATAACCCTGTCTCCAAATACAGTCATGTTCTGAGGTACTAGGCTTAGGACTACAACATATGAATTTTGTCGGGGACACAATTCAGCCATTAACATAGGGATTCTGTTCCCATTTACAGCTGAAGAAATTTGGGCTTGGCAAGTCTGAGGCCAGAAAGGGAGTAAATTGTGAGGTGAAAATTCCCTGGGGTCTGATTCCAGACAGTAAGCTCTTATTCATCACCTGAAACTGTTCTCCAGCTTTGACCTCACCCTATGTCATATCCCGTCCCCCTAGCCCATCTCTAGCCTCACCACTGGTATGAAAGTGCATCACCTGACGAAGCAATACAGAAAAACAGTTTTCTGCCAGAAGTAAGGAGAATGTAAACAAAGGCCCCTTAGATGCTTTTTTTAATGATCTACTTAACATGGGATGATAATAAGCATCTTAGAAGCAGAATATACAAGAACTTAACCTTGCCATCTAGGAGCTTTCAATTAATGATGAACAACACCAATGCAAACAAGTTGAAAAGATGAACGATAAAAGGTGAATAAATGTCTATATTAACTACATAATGAAAGGATTTCCATTAAACAAGAGCAAGGAGATAAGTAGAGCCAGAAGGAAGCTGAGGGAGTTTCATATTTAGATTAGGCTGGTCTGAAGGAGATCTTCATCTCTCTTCCTGTTATTCAAGAACAACTGTGGGAAGGGTTTCAGGAGCCTCCAAAAACATCCCAGTTGTTTCTCAATTCATTTTTTTTAAGGCCATGATAGATATTACATATCTTGTTCATGTTCACCTTCAACGGTGTGTTACTATTACAAATTTTGTAAACACAGTCATAGACAAAATGGCATATTCACAGAAAAGTTTAAGTCATAAAAATGAAATCTAACATCAACACTTATAAAAGTTTGATCTATATCACAACATCAAAATTAGCTGAAGCGACATCTTGCTAAGTGTTTCAGTCATTTAAAAGCAAATCAGAAGAAATCTGCAATATCCTTACCAATATATAAACACTGGAAAATGATTGTGAGCATCACAGGTATGTGAATAACACCTCTTTAATGAATAAAACTTGAATTTCTCAAGTGATACAACATTAGCCACAGCTTTCTGGTGGAAGCTGGCTTTATTTTTTTAATTTTTTTTAAAAAAATTATTTATTCGAGAAAGAGCAAGAGAGCCTGAGAGAGTGAGAGCATGAGCTGGTGGGGGGGGGGGGGGGGTGGAGAGAAACAGACTCCCTGCTGAGTAGGGATTCCGGTGCTGGGCTCAATCTGATCCCGGGATCCTGGGATCATGACCTGACCTGAAGGCAGATGCTTAACCGACTGAGCCACTCAGGCACCCCCCAAGCTGGCTTTATATTAAATTTATACATAATCAAATGTTTTCATATATCAGAAGTTGATTTGGACCAAGTTAGAAGCTAATTGATCACAAACTTTAACATCAGTGAATAGTGTAGACCTTGATCAGTCCCCCCCCATGGGGTCATCCCCAGGACTATGGAAAGTCACAGAAGGCCATTCTTTTACATTGTCCCAATGAGTTACTCACATTGAAAACGCTAATTTTAGCCTTATGTTTAGGGACAATGAACTTGATGCTGGTTTTTTCCCCCTTTCTTCCATGAAGATTTGTCGAAATGTAAGCATCATTGGTCCAAGCCACACCCATTATCATATAATAAAAATTTCTTATAATGTAAAACTTGTCAAGGATGTATGGGTGTACAGGCACATACATTTAATGCATTCAAGCCTAGGTGTATAAAGGAATATGATACTCGGCCATGGAAAAAATAAAATCCAGAAACAAAAATCCAGAAGCCATCTTCCCTGCTTTTCCGGGTGAGATTATATTCAGTAAAAAATTCAGCTCACTAAGCGGCCTAACAATGGGTTCTTATCTTTGGAAACCATAGTGTTACCCTCAAACAGTAATATATTTTCACCATTTCTCCCCATCCCACTGAAAAGCACAGTGACACAATTCCAATGCATATGTAAATAATTACTAAGCAGCAGATAATTATGCCCGAATCAATAGCTGGACAGCTGGGTTACTCTATGTCAAAACCCAGGCAATTCAATGAAAGCTCCCCTGAGAAATATTCTTGGTTGTTATGGTGAATTTTGCTGTTACTTTTGCATTTTGATTGATTAATACACAATGCACCTTGGCGTATTTTCTATCTGGAATGCAAAATGCTAGTAACACATAAGAAGACTCCGTTGAATTCTCTTACTATTCCTTAATGGACTTTTAAGCTTTCAGAAACACAGCAGAAATTTTAAGTTTTATACCTTTAAAAAGACTTCACTTCCATAATCTAAAAACAACATGCTAGCCTAAAGTAAAATGACTATTTAAGTGGATAGATGCATCAAGAAATTTCTAGCACATTATTTCTTTTATAATATCAAAGCAGTAAGTTGATAATTCTTGGAGATGTGTAAACGTGACACTATAAAGTATGCAGTTAACTTTAGGATTGCTACATTAGTTCTACATGCATTCACAGAGGACGTTTATGTATTCTGTACTGAGACCGTGCATATCACATGTTTGTTAACCTTCAAAGGGAATGGAAAAGAAAAATGAGAAGGGCATTCCAAACATTAATACGTATTTCAGTGGTCAGCAGAGGAATCTGGTTCCTACTCCAGTTTTCTTCTTCTGTCTTACAAGGTTAGCCTCAATTGGTCTAGTGGGGAGAATTCTAACATTTTTTATACACAAGTGTTCCAATCTTCCTCTCTTAAATCACCACTCACAGTCCCCATCTCACTTTCTCAGCGCTGACAGCCATATTTACTGTTGACAAAATGTGGTGTTTCATGCTGGTTGCCTTGTGGGGATGACAATTTCACTTAACTTATGTGCTATCTCAACAAGACCGGTGACGTGATTCAGGGAAGTGACCTGAGTTCTACTGGCTGATCCCCAAGGAGGAACAGGACAGCTTCAACCAAGAACCTGTGGCTTCTTGTCCAAGGAAAGTTGCACTGGCCTATGGTAACATGGAAAACGACTGTCTTTAAGTACTCCTGGGAAATTTCTATTTCATCTATTTATTTTTTTTTTAAAGATTTTATTTGAGAGAGAGAGAGAGCACAGAGGGAGAGCGAGAGGGAGGAGACTCTCCACTGAGCAGAGAGCCTGAGGTGGGGCTCGATCCCAGGACCCTGAGATCATGACCTGAGCCAAAGGCAGACGCTTAACTGAGCCACCTAGGCACCCCAATTTATTTATTTATTTATTTTTAACACACAAGGCTTCCTTCTCTCTCTGTTGCTGTCATTTGAAATTATAGGCCTCATGTCTTTTGATACCTTATTATCATCAAGCTTGAAGGGATCTGGTTAACTTCTTTCCAAGGCCACCATCACACAGGAAAATATATTTTTCCAGCCTTCCTCACCCCACATCCCCATAACTTATCACAGCCCATATTCTGATTTGCATTGGAAATATAATTTGTAATTGCCTACAAATTAACTATGGAATTTAAATTTCTCTTCCGGGATTACTAGAGTAGTCCAATCTATTTTGCTTCAGTGTCTATTTGACATGAGTATTTAAATGTAATTTTTTCATTAAAGAGATGATGAATGAAGAACATAATTTAATGGAGTCATGCCTAATAAAATGAGAAGGGTTTGGACAATAATTACTAATAGTGATTTTTTTTTCCAGAAAATTAAATGTTCAGTTTCTGTGTGCCTCTTTTTGAAGGCAAGAACCTCTGCTATCTCATGATTCCTCTTGCAAAATATTAAAACTAAACTGTTGCTGAAGAGTTAAATATAACTCTATACCTATATACATATAGGTATGTCCTCTGGTATTGGGTTTTCAGAGGGGATTTACATCTTTTCACACCAGCACTGCCCACATGATGCTCTCTACCTCAACCTCATCATGATGAGGGTGGGTACGTTCAATTGGAACGTGCTTACATTCCTGTCTTTGATGTGAAAACATTTTCTTTTCATCTCCTCTTAGCTACTAAAACAGAGCCACCTTTTATTCTTCCACAGTATCTCTGAATTGTGCCACTTAAACCATTTGCTGGGCCATGTTTTGTGGTCTCTGAGAAAAAGAAGACCATGATTTGGCCTGGGTAGCTCAAATCTCTTGCCTACTCACACCTCCCAAATAAAACAAATAAAAGGAGGTCAGAATAACCATGCAACATGTAAACTAAGGTTTTCTGTGCTCAGCAGTTTTGCTTGATAAAAGTGTGCTTGTGTGTGGAAATGTGTTCTGATATCTGTAATAGTAGGGCGCTGTTTTACCTCTACAGACAATTGAAAGAACTGAAGTGCAGTCTCTCGAAACGAAGTCTAAGATTAAATATTCAAAGTACAAGGGAATCAACAGACAAGCGACTGTAATACACTCTGAGTAGAAATCTGAAACTCAGAAGACCAAAGTTCTCTTAAAGTCCTGTCTGAGTTCCCTATCTTCAATTTCTGGCTACTCAGTCCAAAGGATCAGACTCCCTAGGACCTAGTAATCAAGCAGAATTCGAGGTGGGAAAGAGAAAGTTCCGTATGTAGATGAAGATTTTCTGGGAAACACACAAGTATGTGTGCGTGTGTGCACACAGACACACATAGAGTATAAAATGCTTCTAACCCTTAAGATATCAGAGGCTAGCAGGTCTACTGGTCCATCATCATGAGGCCATTCAATGAAATAAAATGAAGAGCGCTCAGCACTATCAACAAGAGAGTTTGTATCCAATTGAACGTGTGATATGAAATACTAAGCATCTGGCCACAAAATGCTGGATTTTTCCTTTTCTTTGGTACATGAACGCTTAAATTCTCTAGCTTGCCAATTTTTTTTTAAATCTGAATACCTCCCAGCAATAACCTTCTCAAACCATAATTTTCATTAGTGTGCTTCATCCCTAGTTCTGTAGAAAATCTTTTATCTCCAAACGCATCTCCTGCCTCTCCTCTATAAATTAGTTCAAACATATGTCACTCCTTATCTATTACCCTGATCATGCTCAAATCTCAACAACCTCCCCAAATGCTCCTAGCTCCCCATCTATAGTTTCAAAATTTTGCATAACTGAATCTTACCAGGGGGTCCCTTCTCTTCACCCATTCTTTACTCAGATTCCCCAAGGCTAGCCATAATTTTAAAACCAACAGATTTTTCTATGGATTTCTTCCATTTATTCCCATATGTATTTTTTCCCTATTCATCCTATAAAAAAGCTTCTATTTTATATCTTTCAAGTTCTATTTTATTCAAAGCCAGAGTGGAGCTGAGATATCAGTTGGGTTTCGGTAAGCAATTCCAGTTTTACCTTCATTTGATTATCTAAAAATATGATTGTAGCAAGTGATCATAATCAACATAAAATGAACCCTTCTATTTTAATACATAATTCAGTTTTTATTTTATATCTTCTATATAATTATGTGTTTTATCTCATGTGTATACACATGCTAGTATATAATTTTGAATCTCTCATATACTATGCTTATATCAGCACTTACAAATATGTACAGCCCATATAAATGTCTAATTATTTTTATCTTGCCCTTTAATGAGGATGTTGAGATCAGTGTCTGAGGCTCCTTGAATAATGCTTTAATGTTTATTATAATAGTAAATGTTATTGTTATCCTACTTCTACCTTCCCATGCAGAGGCCCCGGAAAACCAGTCTCAGTGGAGTTTACAGGAAGGAACCAGCTCACTGGGTTTAGCTGAACATGTAAGATTCAAGGATCCTTTTTCACCAGCCAGAAATAATCATAACCAGGCCCATTAACAAGACTGCTTCCATCCACCTTCTTCAATCAGATAACCTTTACTTAATGTCTTAGGGCTGTGTTCTGCTGGCACTTGTTCTGGTCTGTTCTTCTAGTGAATTTATTAGTCAGGAATGTAATTTAATCTGTGATTTCAATTTCCCACCAGCAGATCCCTTTTGCCATTACCCTTCCTCATAATATTGTTTTAAAATATAAGCCAGTTGTTCTTTGTGAAATCATAGGGTTAAAACCAAGTTCTGTTTATAAAAGAATAGGGTACACACTTCTAATCAATACTCTCTTTTATTGCCAGAGACCATTACGTTTAGCAGAGTGAACACTTCGGCCCCGATGTTTGCTGCTACACAAGTAAACTCCATGTGCACCCGGCTTGAGATGCAGAGGGAAATGTGGAGTCATGATGCCAGCTCACATGGGGTGACCTACCCAACACAGTTGTTTACATCACAGGGACAGCAGAAATTCGCTGCAATACCTGAAAAACTTGATTTTGGATTTCTAGACTCCTCTGGCATTTATATAAGATGTGCAAGGAAAGAATCCCAACCATGCACCTACTTTACCTCATAGGTAGTTGAAAAATTACATCATTATAATATAACCTCATCTTTAGAAAAATAACCTTATTGTTTTAATTATACAAACTAAAGAAATTGAAGATTAAAGAAAATCAAGGCAAGGGTGTTCTTTTTGTTTGTTTGTTTGTTTGTTTTCAATCAAAAGAGGGTCTGGGCTTAAAATAGCCAAAAACAAGTGAATGACAGATTCTTCCAGATCTAAGACCTATGATTTGCCCCTGCAGAGAACAGATTGCTCCACCATCAGCATTTGGCACTGAACATGGAAGGGCTGGTTATTTCCTGTAATTAGTAGGGCATATCAGCAGTAATAATGAATTTCAATCTTGCTTTGATTAAATATAAAACATTTAATTCAAATATTAGTCAAACACACAGATAACACAAACATCCGTTCAGATCCTTGTACGACCTGGATTCTCCTGACCTCAAACAGCCCCAGCGTACCCCAGGCCAGTTAATCTTGAATCATGTAAATCACATCTTGAAATGTTTTAAAGAACTTACGACTTGTTAGTTAATAACTAGCTAACAATGTGCATCCTGTTTATCTTAAAATCACTCCTGACAGAGGAATGGGCTTCAGACCAGACTCACGTGGACTATCTCCCCAGTGAGTAAAACGTTTCACACTCAAACATTTAATGTTTAAAGATCAGGACTGTTAGTTAAATGAATTAATCTGGTGTGAAAACTATTTGCATTTTTAACATCATCAGAATTTCTTTCACCCCCGACTGTTTAGTACATTGCTTGTATGATTATAATTAGCAAGAGAGGGAGAAAAAAGTCATTTCATTCAATGCTAAATGGCATTCAAGAATTCTCAGAAGAACCACAGAACAAGTGGGTGGGGCAAGGGAGCCAGTAGGGCTCTCTTTAGAGACAAGGCATCCTGTCAGCATGAAGAAGCCCAGTGTCTTAAGACAATAGTTCATTTTCCCACGTGTATCCAGTATTCAACCCATTCATCCGAATATTCTGATAATATTTTTTGAGTCAGGCATTGCTCTACATGATGAAGGACATCAAGTCAAAAGGAACAATAAGTTTCTGACTGATGGATGGGGCTGGAAAGTTAGTTGACCTCTAACTTGGGTAAACGAGATTCTGGGACTCTACCAGGAGTTGTTAGCTATCAGGTTCCCACGCATACGGTCTCCAGCTTCTGGGGGCATTGGAAGGATGAGGAAATCCCTTGCAGGAACCAGCCTGAGTCTCTGCCTCCTCTATACCATGTTCTCCTTACTCTTCTGGTTCCAGCCATGCCCGCCCCCTTTCCATTCCTTAAACACACGGAACTCATTTCTCCCTCTGAGCTTCTGCACTGGAGGATCCCTCCGCTGAAAACCCCTGCCACGAGCCACCTTCCTTCAGGTCTCGACCCCCAAATGACCTCCCAGCAGTTCCATACAGCATCCTGGCTCGTTTCCATTGGCTCATGATTCTCAATAATCTGGTTGACTTGCATCCCTGTTTACTGCCTGCCTCTCTCCACTAGAATATAAATGGAGTAAGAGCAGGGACCTTCTCCAGAGAATATCACATCTGAGTTAAGTTGAAAAGACAAGGAGGAGTTAGCAGGAGAACAGAGGAGAAAGGAGAGCAGTACTTTTATCCACATATTCATTTATGCATACAAGTATGAAAGCACATAGGCTATTTGGTTTGTGATAAGGGACTTGTTAAATATCTTTCTCTTCATCTCCAAGGCAGTGGCCTTGTTACTACCCACAAACAATGGCAGGACTGCTTCATGGGAACACACACTGCGTGAAATTCCATGTGGACTGATTGATATACATTAAATCAAATCCACCTTACAACCCCATGATACACAAAAATTAAATATACTGCCCAAAGTCACTCAGCGAACAGAACAGAGCCAGACTTCCAATACAAGCTAGTCAAACTCCACAGCTCTGGACTACTGAGGTCAACACCCTGCTTCTTGTATTCCGGCCTTGAAAAGTTCTTAATAAAATAGCAGAATGTCACAGGGAGGGAGGGACACCAGAACTCCTCGCCTATGAGCTGGGCTCAGCTGTGGTGCCCATGGTAGCTGCTGTGTCTGACTCATTGGTCCCATCCTGCTCCAGCCCATGGGGAGCCCAGGATGATTACCTCAGGCCCTAAGGGCCTGTTTACTCCAGGATGCCTGAACGAGTGGTGCCATTTCCTGTGTTTGCTATCTTGTGAAGAATGTTGGGCCAGGGCGCCTGGGTGGCTCAGTTGGTTAGGCGACTGCCTTCGGCTCAGGTCATGATCCCAGGGTCCTGGGATAGAGCCCTGCATCGGGCTCCCTGCTCAGCGGGAAGCCTGCTTCTCCCTCTCCCACTCCCCCTGCTTGTGTTCCCTCTCTTGCTGTGTCTCTCTCTGTCAAATAAATAAATAAAATCTTAAAAAAAAAGAATGTTGGGCCAGACTGGCTGAGCCAGCAATAGACAGTCGGCATTTCACGTAAGTTAACTTGCTGCATTGGGTAAACGACTAGGAGTAGCACAAGAGAGAATGGAGCACAAGACCACGATGAAGAGTGGAGGGAAGAGCCAAAGATCAAAAGTTTGGGGGGTGGAAGGAGCAGATAGACATGGGGAACCGGGGAGCCCAGAGCAGAGTGAAGGGGTGAGGGTAGAGAACTCAGCCAGAACTAGCTCCCCGAGTGACCACCACCGACGGGTTACAGCCAGCCCAGCCTGCCTCTCCACAGCTCAACCAGGGAGTCGCCCATGTCTGAAACCAGACTGGTAGGTAGCCATGTCGTGAGGAGAACTCTTCCTCGTTTCTCTCAACTAATTTGATAATTCCCAGAAGATCTGGAAAATGAGGAAGGGATGAATTATGGGAAGCAGAAATGTTCTCTATTCTTCTAACCATTTTGGATTGCTTATATAGAAGAGAATTATAAGAAGTCTGAATACATACACACACACACACACTGCACCACTCCTCTTTTTTAATTTTTTAAAATATTTTATTTATTAGAGAGAATGAGAGAGAGAGAGAGAGAACGAGAGAGAGAGCATGAGAGGGGGGAAGGTCAGAGGGAGAAGCAGACTCCCCGCAGAGCAGGGGGCCTGGTATGGGACTCGATCCTGGGACTCCAGGATCATGACCTGAGCCGAAGGCAGTCGCTTAACCGACCGAGCCACCCAGATGTCCCCTCTTTTTTTTAAAAAAGATTTATTTATATTAGAGAGAGAAAGCACAAGTAGGAGAGACTGAGGGAGAGAGAGAGAGAATCTCCAGCAGACTCTGCACCGAGTGTGGAGCCTGATGGGGGCTCGATCTCACAACCCTGAGAGCATGACCTGAGCCAAAACGAAGAGTTGGACACTTAACCAACTGAGCCACCCAGGTACCCCTGTACCACTCCTTATAATGTCCTTGTTGTGACCTCTGCAAACTTCTCACCTGGCCCTTATTATAGTTTTGGGTGTTTACTGGTCTTAAATCCTCTGGGCAAGGGCTTTGTCTTATTCATCTTTATAGACAGGCAGCCAGCACAAAACCTGGGACATAGAAGATTCTAAGTAAATACCAGATGAGTAAGTGAATGAAAGAACACCTATGGCTTTTTTTTTTAAGACAATGAAAATTGAAAGAAATGAGTTCTATTCTTCATTTCTACTGATAAGAAGTTTAAATGGCAATAAAAGATCATCTACTTATTTAATGTTCTGATCCACTGATTACATTTGTTTTGCCTTCTCTAGCTATCAGGAAGCCAAACTATGGTAGCATCTCAATTATCACCCAAAATAAGGAACAACTGGAACATATGTATACTCTTGGCCTAAGAATAACTCAGGCATTTTGATTTTTAGAGGTTTTATGGTGAAAACACCTAGAAACTTAAAGCTGATCTCTTTAATTAAAAAAAAATAATAATTACCAAGGAAGAATTTCTCTCTGGCAATATTTACCTAACTAGAAAATGTCAATTCAACAAGCCACAGAAGTTTCTGTTCATTGCCTAAGGAGGACAAATGTAACATGATTCCTTACTTAAATACCTCAAGGACTCATATTTGTTTCATGGTTCAGATTAGCTGTGATTTCCAGTGGAAATGTAAGAAGGAAAGCACCCAGGGTGGAAGAGAGAGGTCACATGGCCTTCAAAATTCCGATATGACGGAGCTCTGAAGTTGGTCTGAGGCTCTTCTATCATGGGCTCTTATTTACAGATGCATACTTCTGCCTTTGAAAGTCATTTTGCACATTATCAAAAATAAATCTTTTACGATAAAAATACTTTTTATTGACTATTTATTGGTAGATGATTTCAGAGTTCCCAGGATGTCCCTAGAGAGGAAAACATCTTGTTTCCCAGCTCTGATATCACAGAATACCACCTGAATTTTCCATCTCAGATTTGGTAACATAATATATGCCGACTGAATAAATCAATCCCATTATTATTTTTACCGCTAAACTCTTATGTTTGATGAAGAATCTTGGCCTTTCACAATCTAGGCAGACACACAAACCACCAACCTTTCACATTCCATAAGCAAAATCATAAATATTTGGGACATAAACGCCAATAAGTTTGTGACAGAATATGCCAGTCACGAGGGGCTGCTTCACAAGGAAATCACATGAAAGATTTTGTCTTCGTCACCTTTCATGATAAATTTATCTAATAAAATTGAAAGGGGAGAATATTAGAAAAAGGAATTATAGGTTAATTGTTATCCCATTACACTTTTAAAATGTTATCCCACCTGGCATCCCTTAACAGATGCCTCCGAAGCAAACTGTCACAAGTGAACAAAGAACTTTAATTTGCAGAGGAACCAACTCCACACTGTATTAATAAAGTCACTTCTTGTTGTCTCTTAATAATGAGCTGTCAGATGGCTGGCTTTGATTAAAACAACAAACTTCCTGGTATGAAAGGCCCTGTTCCATCCCATCTTGGATGGGATGTTCTGAATCTCCTCCCTCCCTAACCCAGCTTTGATGCACCTTGCGTGGAGTTGGATCTTGAAATCTTTAAAAATCCTTCCCTGAATGCATGAATTGCGGCCTTGCAGGGAACAAAAGTCTTCATCGTGTCCTGTTCTAAACAGGTTATTATTTATCGCGACCAGATTTCTAGCCCCTGCTGGAGCCTCCTTTTTCTTTCCTCCCCGGCTGCCCCTTCTGGCCCCAGGGCAGGACACGGGGCTCCGCAGCCTATTGCCTTATGAATCTTCCTCAAGTACCAATTATCCGGCTGCAGCCCGGTGTCAGGGTCCTGACAGCTGGGAGCCGCGCGCAGGCGGCCCGCGGGGGTGAAAGACAGCCCGGCACCCCTGGTCCTCCCCGCATTTCCATTACCATGTGCGGAAGAAGAAGGCGCACACAATGAGAGGAGTTCATTATGGATGCCACGGAGGTCAAAGACTGCTTGGAAGAAAAGGCTGAGGTGAGAATTAAAAAAAGAAAAGTGCCAGCAGAGTCCAGACAGGTGCCAGTGCCGTTCTGCTGGAAGAGCGAGCCTCCTCCCCCGGCCCTTGGAGCTACTGGAGGGCCCGCACACTCAGACTGATTTTAATTGAGATCAATTTCACAAGTACCATCTTCTGCAAAGTCCTTCAATTGATTGAAAACCAGATGAAGCTTTTGTAAGTGGTGACAGGTTTTTCTGTTGTCTTCCCCCCTCCTTCTCCCCCGCCCCCATGATTTTCTGAACTTTTGGAGATTTTGTGCTAAAGAAGACATCAGTTATTCTTAGCCCATCTCTTCATGTAAATTTAAAAAGAATTATTACTTGAGCTGCACGTTTGTGAACCTAAACTGTTACCCCCGATTATTTATCAGCAGCAAACATTGATTAGTGAGTCAGAAACACGAAAGGGCCCAGAATTTGACCTGTTGCCTGGAGAGCAACCTCTCTAAAACCTCACTGATTCCGCTGGAGGACCACAGGACCAACACTGTGTCACTGGCTGATTGCATCTTAAGAGGTATTTGCTACAAGTAGTTATAATTCAGGGAACGGATGTGGGACCCACCCACACTTACCCAAATGAGTAGAAGGATCACTGGTGTCGTGATGTTAATGCCATTTCATAACCAGGAACATTTCATAACCAGGTAGACGTAAGACCTCGTTGTTGTTTATCTAACCTTATCTATAACTCCACATTTGACAGACCCCTCACTATTCAAAAAAAAAATGCTAAATAAATGCTGACTCCAATAATAGGCAGAAAAAGTCCCCAAAACATGAGAAAACTCACACTAGAGGGTATCCTATGGGTGGCGGTGAACTGTTCCTTGTATGGAGTCCACAGTAATAAGACAATTTCTATTGAAATGCATCATCATTGGTTTCAAGCAATACAACATAAAGGAGTTATTGTAATTGTGTGCACAGGGTTGAAACACAACATGCTAAGGAAAGCCATAGCTACTCTCAATCTAGAGAATTTCATGAACAATGAACAAACATATTAGGTATGGCTCCTAAGTATGGAAAGTTCCTTTTTATGAAAGTACATTAAAATCTCCATATTTTAGTTATCATCCCTTTCAAATAGTTATTGCAAGAATCAAGTGACATAATGTGGGTAAATCATGAGGTTTAATATCTGGCATACAGTAGGAGAGGTGTGTGTGCCTTTGTGTGAAATATCTATATCCTATTTCTATTTGACAACAATATACTTACTCCAGTGAGGCTGCAATTGTTCAGCTTGCAGTTATTTTGAATTCCCTCTGAATTATTTTCAGAGTCTTCAGCACATCCTCTTTAATAAGATTTATGTAGTACTTAATATCTGCAAAGAATAATCTCAGATAGACTAGAAAAACTTCCTGTGACAGTGGACTTGGTTTCTGAGCAGTGCTGTCATTCAGGAGTGAGAGTAATAAAAGAGTCTCAAACAAGCAATCCAAACTATATCATTTGAGGTCAAGATTGAGATCTACTCTGTCAGATGAGGAGATAGTGGCTTGGGTAACTTCCTGCCTAAAGCCAACTCCAGAAGAGGAGTTGCAAGATTGAGGAATAACAGCTTTAGCAGAGTAAACATGTAGCTTCCGATGACTGCATTAAAACCCAACACTTATTTGGCCATATAGACACTGGAGGTTGTGAAATACACATTTTTATTACTTTATAACGAAGCCTCATTCTTATAAGTGACAAATCTAGAGTCTCTCAGTAAATCTGAACAGCTGAAACAAATTAATAAATGTTTAGTATACATGTTTTAGGTTGGAGAAGAAGAAAGACTCTAGTAGTTAGTGATTGCATAAAAGCAAGAAATTAGGAAAAGAGTAGTTGAGTTCTGTTGGGGAAGACTGAACTATGTCTTTCGTCATAGAAACCTGAGAGCTACAAGGGTTCCTGGAGACCATCTGGAGTTGTGGACCAATTCTCTCATTTTCAGGGAAGAAACAAAGTTCAGAGAAATTAACTGCTTTGTCTAACCACATAGACTGAAAAAGGAAGAACGAAAACTTGGATCAAATCTTATTCCACATTTCTACTATACTTTGTTGTTCTAGAAAGGGGATTTAAAGAAGCCAGATTTTTTTAAAGAAAACTTTTATAAATATCCCTTTTAATACCACCCTTGGAAATCTAATAACAGTGTGTGTCTTCAGCACCAAGAAACCTATGATATAAGACATTAGCCCTTTGGCACGGCTATTCCTAGAGATCTCTGGACATCAAGAGATATCTAGACCCTGTTCCTTCATATTCTACTCTTTACTCCCCAGCCATTGCTTCAGGAGTAATAGGATATCCTGTGGACTACTTCCTACATAGGAGAGAATGTGTTGAAAAGTCTGTTTATCCACTTATAAATTCTTTGTAATTTTATAAATTTATTATTGTCATTTGGGTTAGACAGAAAAAAATACTCTTAGTCATCAATGGTCAAAAATTAGTTTCATATTGTTCATACAATAAAACTTTCTATGAAAAAAATATAAGCACTGGGTGTTATATGCAATGAATGAATCATTGACACTACATCAAAAACTTATGATGTACTACAGGCTGGCTAACTGAACATAATAAAAAAAAAAAAGAAAAAAGAAAAAAATATAAACAAATATTCCTTCCCATCACAACTATTTATAAATGTGATAATTCATTTTCCCTTTTTAATTTCTGTAGCTGAAGTAAAAATCTGCATTAATTTATAAATAGCTAAGTAAATAAAGTTTTTCATTTAAAAAAGAGTCATAAATGTACCAAGAGAAATGTCACAGAGTGGAGTTTCATGCAGATAAGAATTTGTATACTTGGAGAGTTATAATTTAGATTTCAAAAGATAAGTAATCCTGATTTTTCTTTTTTTTTTTTTTAAAGATTTTATTTATTTATTTGAGAGAGACAATGAGATAGAGAGGGCATGAGAGGGGATAGGGTCAGAGGGAGAAGCAGACTCCCCGCCGAGCAGGGAGCCCGATGCGGGACTCGATCCCGGGACTCCAGGATCATGACCTGAGCCAAAGGCAGTCGCCTAACCAACTGAGCCACCCAGGCGCCCCAGTAATCCTAATTTTTCTAATAATCAAATTATTTCACTTGTTATATCTGAATATATAATATTTATTTATATTTTAATAAGTCTCCAACATTTTAATTGAAAGGTACACCATACATGTGTTCTTTGTTATGAGATGAGAAATTTTTTAAATGGAGGAATGTTTTTTAAAAATTTCTCTAAGAAGGTATTTTAAGCCCCGACTTGCAGATCTCAGACAAAATATAATTATAAAAGAAACTGGATTCTCTTTCAAATCCCAGCACTCCAGATAGCGCTTGATTTTCCAGAGTAACTTTTTAAGAGAGAAAAGAAATGTAAAGATCTTAGATTTAATCTCACAAGCATTGCATGATGGATTTGCCACATCCCACCCCACAGACAGTTGTATTTCAGGAGAAAATGAAATCATTCACCATATCCATTTCCTAGAAAGTCTTGTAGCATCAGGAAACGGAATTATTTTTGACAATAAATCATTGCTCTCCTAAAACACCAAGATAGCTTCTCTCTTTCCAAAATTGCATTACTGCCACTTTTAATGTGTTACCATACAGAAACACTTGCAAAGACATGGGACTCTCTAGAAAAATAATACCCCTTTGTTTGCTTCCTTTTCAATTCCACTGAATTTGATAGGGGAGAGGAAAAAGAATTAACCCATATAAGCATCTGATAACTCCTATGCTTTATATACATTGTCCCATTGAATCCCCTACCTGCAAGTAAGGAACTATGGCCATTTTACATATAAGGATATTGCTGCTCAGAGAGCTTAATTCGAGCTTTCCAAGGTAAGGAGCTGGTATGTTTTGGAGCTATGTCTGAAGCCTATTCTGGGCTGACTCCATTTTAGTACAAACTAATTTAGAATATAACAGTATGGTAAATGGAGTTTTTCTTTAGCTTTCAACAGTTTCCAAGCCAAACACCTTGCCTTTGAGACCTTGGTTCTAGGCTTGCACTTTTACTTATTGCCTTCATGGTAGGCCTTATTGGCCCAGAGATGGATTCTGTTCTGCTCACCTTTCCTGCTGATCCTCATTTTACTAATTCTTACTAGGAATGTTGACAAATTCCACCCCCTTTGATTCAAAAGCTAACCTAAAACACCAAACAAGAAGAGCATTATAAAGAAAGAGCCTACTCCCAAGACTTCAAGAGAAATGTGCACCTCCACTATTTAATATATGAATCAGAGCAGAAAGAATCTCAAGTTGGCCAGGATGACACCTTGAACAAGCAAATCTTTCTGGTGCCTCACAAACTGTATCTAGTAGGCTTTTGACTAGCTTTCTCTTTGAAGAATGAAGCCAGAATTTCTACCTCTGGTGACAGTAGATTAACTTGTTACAGACAAACTGTCCCACATGAAACATTGTGGAAAGCGGGACACATACACACACACACACACACACAAACACACAAACACACATAATTTTTTAATGTTGGGAAATTATCAAAATAGCAAAGACTTGAAGAATAAAATCCTGGAGACTAGGGAAGCAAGGATTTATCCTCGAGGCATTTGAGCAGGGACTGAGAAGCCAGTCTGAAAGAGCAGGAAGCTTCTGCTAGTCTGAAAGAGCAGGAAGGCAGAAATTGGATTCTGAAGCCCACTGGATTTCAGTTGGGAACTCCTCCCTGAAACAAAGGTTCTACCTAAGAACAGGTGAATGAGAAGCAGGCCAGCACTCACAGGGCTAAAGCCAAACTCCAGATCAACTCAATCCTCCTTTGGCTTAAAGTCATCTTCACCTACCTTCACTGCTGCCTGAAAGAAAAGTGCATTCTCTTTGGATAAAGAGACATATCATTGAGAATTTCAAGTTATCTCTGTATCTTACTGTACTACATTTGGCAATAAATAAAATATTAAAAAAGCCAAAAATACTGTGAAAAAAGAGTTATTGTTCTGGATACCAGGACTTCTTAAAAAGACATAGTAATTAAAAGCATGTGGAATTGGTGCAAGCATGGACAAATATACCAATGGACACAGTAGACCAGAAAAAGATTTGTACTTTTATGGCAATGTGATTTATAACAGAAGTGATATAGTATAGCAGTGGAGATAGGAAGACCTTCAAAAGGCTGGGTCAATTGGATCTCCATATGGGGGAAGCACATCTTGCCCTCTACCTTATCTCATCATAAAAATAATTCCATGTGATTATAACTCTAAATATGAAAGACATTGTAACAATACAGCCTTAGGAAGATATATAAGAGAATACCTTTATGACCTTGGAATTGGCAAAAATTTCTTAGACAAAGAATAAAAAGCACTAACTGTAAAAGAAACATTGGATAAACCAGACCACGTTACATTGAAAAATTCCATAAAGTACTGAAGAGGCAAATCACAAAGTCACAGAAGGTATCTGAAATATATAACCAAAGAAATATTAATTCCCAGGATATATAAAGAATTCCTATATTCTCAATAAGAAAAAAGACAATTTGACATTTAGAAAAGGGCAAAAGAGATGAGTAAATACAAAAGAGCATATCCATGTGACCAATACAGTTCTCATTATCCATGGTTCTAATATCCATAATTTCACCAGTCACCCAAAACCGTAGATTCCAGTAGCTGCAGTTTATTAACTCTAATTGCATGAAATGCAAAACTTTGCTGTTAGCTCTTTAGCCACAAGTCGTTGCTGTGAATAGTCGTGAATCATGACTGATGACTGATCCCATCACTTCTTTCAAATTCTGTCAGTGACTGGTCACTATGAAGGCGTCATCTCCTTCACACACACACAGACAGCAAAGCATGTAGTTGTGTTACTTCCTTGTAGTCCAGTTACAAGCTCACTTAATGCTTCACAGAAAATGAATAATCAACAGAGGGAACTGGTCAGCTAGAGGAAGTGCAGGAAAAAAAAGTTAAAGGAAAAAAGGAAGAGTGATAATACTGGAAGTATTTAATGTAAATGGAGCTGAAGAAATAACTGATCAAGAGAATGTGGATATGACCACCATCTGAGACACTCTAGATATGCAGCCAGAGCAACTCTGGGAAGGCAAATTTATCCATGTAAATGAAGAAAGTGGTTGTGATGCAAAGGATTAAGATCTCCCAGAGGAAGTAAGTCCAGTAAAATATTTCATATTAAAGGACCTCTCAGGGATAGTTCACAACATTGGAAACATGAGGGGTAAACTACTGGAAGCTGATCCAAACTTAGAAAGGCATGTGATCAGTTGCCAAGGCGTAAAGAAGCTGTCTGCTCCACACTATAAGCCACACAACAAGAAGGCAAGTACTGCCCAAACTACTCTTATGCAGCTTTTTAGAAATAAAATATCTTAATTCTCAATGCTTCTTATACTTTAATTACAGTGAATGAAATAAATTTTAGCTTTACTATTTTTTTCATTCCTCTTTGTATCTATAACCCACAGTAAGAGTGGTTATTTTTTAATATGTTGGCAAAAATTAAAGTCACAGAACAATGGTTATTTTCTCCATTGATTAATAACAGAGCTTTGCACAATTTCATCTTACACAATTATGTTTACAGTCCTGCAATACTGAGCAAAGCAAGAACTGCTCTGTATAGGAAGAAGATGTTCCATTTTGTGAGTCATCTGGAAAATGAAAAGACACCGCTACTCATGTACCAGAATGCTCAAACCAAAAAAGGGATAGTGATGCTAAATGTTAGCCAGGATGTAAAGAAATTTGAATTCTCAGGCATTATTGATGAGAGGGAAAATTGGCTCAAAACACTTAGAAAACCTTAGCAGCATCCACTAATACTGTGCAAATGTAAAAACTATTATTAGAAGTAGTCCAGGGGTAGTTCTGAAATGGCCTGGGAAACTCTGAGGTCTTTGAAATGCTCTCAGGGAGCCCATGAAGTCAAAACTTTAAAAAATGATACTAAGACATTATGTGCCTTTTCCTCTGTTCTCATTTATGCTATTCATATAAAAGGGGTGGCTAGAAAACTGTAGGCACCTTAGCATGAATCAAGTAGCACCACCAAATTGTATGAGGTGTCATGGCATGGCCCTCTGCTGTGCACTCACTTGATGGTGAAAAGTAAGAATGAGAAAGAGGGGGAAGGGGGAGGAGGAAAGAGAGAGAGGGAGAAAAAAGGGAGGAGGTGGCAGAGGAGAAAGAGGAGAGAAACCAGCTTCACTTAAGAATGTCCTTGATAAAGTAATAAATTAGTGTGTAATGCCTTTATGATTTTCAGATGAATACATAAATACGTATTTAAAGTATTTCTTTGTTTTAATTTCTAATACAGCAAATACCAATAGATATAAGTGGCAGAAAAAAAGGTTTTTAGAATCCTCAATAATAATTTTTTTTTTAATCAGGAAAAAGGGGTCCTGAGACCAAAAATGTTTGAGAATCACTCAGGAAATATAAGGCCTCTGATTACTTTGCAAATCTCTCACTTACATGTCAATGAGACCCTTTTAAGTGTTTAAATCTTCTGAAGTAGTTAAAATATTCGTTTTTAATCAATTGTGTTTGTAGGTTCTACTTACTTTGGCAGACTTCTTAAATGACACTCAATGATAAAGTTCAGCCTAATTTCTGACCCATGATCAGAATTGCCCATTACAAGTCAGACAAGGGTAAGGGGGTGAGGTTACCCTCTTTCAGCTTCTTCAGTGAATAAAAATAAGGCTTGAGAGCAGAGATAAAAGGAAGTTGTTATTTGTCATTCAAAAATAAATATTTTTGGTCACCACAAACTTCACTGAAGAACTAAACCCTTCCACACTCCTGCAGCCCCAATATATTTTTCATTTAATTTCTACACATAGTTTTAGAATAGAGGTTATTACATAAAATGAGGTACATCTATATATAAAAGTATGATTTAATAAAAATTTACTCAGTGTTTCAAAATATATGAACAATATGGGCATACCAAATGTTAAATCAACTCTAAGAACTGGTAAGAAAAATAGTACATAAAAAAGATTAAAAATCTGCCATTCTTAGTATCTAATTCAAAACCTATTAATTTGGAGGTTAGGATTTTATAAACTTAATATTAAGCCAGGCCCTGGTTCTGATTTTTTAAAATATATGCATTCATTAGAAATAACTATATAACATGGGCTTCCTCAAATGTTAATCTGGAAATGAGAGCAAAGTCCTCTTTACATAGAGCTATTGCCAATGCAAGTGTAAGATGTGAGTGTGAGGTTTCTGGGTTCTGTGAGGTGCATGTGGAAGTGACTGGAGCTTAGGGGTAAGAAAGAAGATCTCTGGACCAATTCTGGACCAACCAAAGCCCAGACAGCCTTTCAATTCTAGCTAAGATTAACAGGTATCATATTTACCCTCCCACATGAAATACTAAAAAAGTGGACAAAATACATGAAACAATTTTCTAACACTGGACATGAAACAATGAAGGACAGTGATCCCTGTGAGATGAAAAGCAAACCAGAGGAGCCCTACAATTGTTGCAGCTTCCTCTCTAGTGAGAATTTCCAGGCCATGACTCAAGGAAGGGAAACTCACACAGAGGCTGATGACTACCCTAAATTGAGGATACAGAGATGAGAGCCCACTGAGGCAAAGGCAGCTAGAGTTGGCATAAGAGCACCAGGGTATGAAGACTGCACAGAAAAAAATAAAAACTTGGGAGATTTGCAGTGGGTCCCTGTGTACTCTTTAGCTGAGTACTGATCAGTGCATGCATGTGATAAAACTACCCAAAGCTAAAAATATAAACTTGCAAAAGGAGTAGATGGAACCTTCCTCAAGACTCCCATAGAACTTGGAATAGATCCTGTTCCCACCAGCCAGAGGGGGTACACCTCATAATCCATGGGGCATTGCATCCAGTGCTCAGAAGAGTTTTGCCTAAGTGCTGGGGTAAAATTACCTCTAGAATACACAATGATGAGGTTCATATTAACAAATCTTAAAAGCAAGAACTGAAAGTCTTAAGCTGTTTCCAGGTAGCTTAACTGTATATCAGACCAAAACTCAAGATGCTTATAAGGTAAAAAAAATATGCAGCATATAAGGTAAAATGCAAAATGTCTGGCATACAATAAAAAATTACTAGGTATGCAAATATGCAAGAAAATAGGACCCATTAATGAGGAATAAAATTAATCAAAATCAACACTGAAATGATACAGATGATAGAATAATAGACAAAGATATTAAAGACAGTATAACTATATTCGATATTATCAATAAGGCAGGGTTGCTGAGCAGATCAAATAGAGACATGGAAGATATAGAAAACAAACAAAAACAAACCAAACATTTCATGATGAAAAACATAATGCCTGAGATGAAAAACACACTGGATACAATTAACAGATTAGTTACTACAAAAGAAGAGTGAACTTAAAGACACAGCAATAAGAACTACAGAAAATGTAACAGAGAGATAAAACAGATTTAAAAAGAAAGAGATGAAAGAAAAGTGCATCAGTCAGCTGTGTGGTGACTTAAAACCACCTAACTTAAAAATGAATTTGTAGTTAAAAATCTTCCTACCAAAAATAAATTAATTAATTAAATGCCATGCCCAAATGGCTTCACTGGTGGGTTCTACCAAACATTTAAAGAAAGAAGTGATACCTATTTTGTATCCAGTATTCCAGATAATTGAAGAGTTGGGAATACTTCCCAATTCATTTCATAAGGCTAATATTACCCTGATGCCAAAACCATAAAAAATAATTACAGGAAAAGAAAACTACAAAACCATATCCTTCATGAACACAGATGCAAAAATCCTCAACTAAAGTTTAGGTAACAAAATCCAGTAATACATAAAAATGATAATACAGCATGACCAAGTAGGGTTTATCTCAGGAATGCAAGATTGTTTTAACATTCAAATGTCATTCAGTGTAATTCACCATATTGACAGACTAGAAAAGAAAAACCATAAGATCATCACAATAGATTCAGAAAAAGCATTTGACAAAATCCAGTTACTATTTTTGATAGACTCTACACAAATGAGGAATAGAAGGAAACTTCCTCAACCTGATAAAGGGCATCTATAAAAAGCTACAGCTGACATCTTAATGATGAAAGACTGAATGCTTTCCACCTAAGATTAAGAACAAAGAAATGATGTCTGTTCTCACCATGTCCATTCAACATTATAATGGAGGTTCTAGTTAGTGCAATACACAAAAGAAAAAAAGAAGGCATCCAAATTGAAAAGAAAAAAGTATGACTATCATTATTCGCAGACCACATGTTTCTCTGTGTGCAAAAGTTTATAGGATAATAACAAGTCTACTAAAACTAATCTGTGAGTTTGGCAAGTTTGCAAAGTACAAGATCAATATATAAAAATCAACTATATGCCATAGATTAGCAATGATTGAACAACTGGAAATTGAAACTAAAAATGCCATTTATGATAACATCAAAAATATGAAATTCTAGGTTTGGTTTACGCCCCTCTTTTTTGTTGTTTTGTTTCTTACATTCCACATATGAGAAACAGACTCTTAACTATAGAGAACAAACTGATGGTTACCAGAATGGAGGTGGGTGGGGGGATGAGTTAAATGGCTGATGGGGATTAAGGAGTGGACTTGTGATGAGCATCGGGTGTTGTATGGAAGTATTGAATCGCTATATCGTACACCCAAAATTAGTATTACACTGTATGTTAACTAACTGGACTTTTACTAAAAACTTAAAAAAGATGAAATTCTAAGAAATGAATCTTACCAAAAAATGGGCTAGACATACTCAATTAAAACTACAAAATATTGTTGAGAGGAAGTGAAGAATGAAATAGAGAGATGGTTATGGATTGGAAGACTTAACAATACTGCTGCGATATCAATTCTTCCCAAAATGATCTGTGAATTTTTTGCAATATCAATTAAAATTTATATGAAAATGCAAAGGACTTAGAAAATCCAAAGCACCTTGAAAAAGCAGTTATACTACCCGATTTCAAGACTTATTTACAAATCTACAGTAGTCAAAGTCGTATGGCATTATCATCAAGATAGAGAAATAAAATAATGGAACAGAATAGAGTCTAGAAATGGACCCAGCATACATGGTCAATTGACTTTTGAAAATGATTCAAAAGCAATTCCATAAAGAAATCATAGTCTTTTCAAAAAAACAGTGCAGAAACAATTGTGTATCCATATGCAAAAAAAAAAATGTTTCACTTATTTTTACAAGATATTCAATTATTAATTTAAAATAAAATTTCATGGAGAAAAGATAGGAAATTATCTATTTTGGATTCAGCAAAGATTTCTTAGGTATGATACCAAAAGGATGATCAACAACAATAGCAAAATAAATTGGACTCCATCAAAACTAAGAACTCTTAAAGGCAATATGACAAGTCTACAGCTAACATTATATCAATGGTGAAAAGTTGAAAGCTTTTCTTCTAAGATCAGGCATAAGACAAGGATGTCCACTTTCACCACTTTTATGCAGCATAGTATTGGAAGTTCTAGCCAGAGGAATTAGGGAAGAAAAAAGAAAAGTCTCCCAAATTGGAAAGGAAGAAGTAAAACTGTTCACTATTTGCAGATGACATAATGCTATATATAGAAAACCCTAGAATATCAAAAAACTTTTACAAGTAATAAATGAATTTGGTAATGCTGCGGGATACAAAATCAATACACAAAAATCTGTTGCGTTTCCATACACTAATAATGAACTACCAGAAAGAGAAACTAAGAACACAATCCCATTTATAATTGCATCAAAAAGAATAAAATACCTAGAAGTATACTTCCTTGGTATACTGAAGTATACTGAAAAGTACAATATGTTAAGGAAAGAAATTGAAGATACAAATAAATGGAAAAATATGCCATGCTCATGGATTTGAAGAATTAATATTGTTAAAATGTCCATACTACCCAAATCAATCTGCAGGTTCAATACAATCCCTATCAAATCCCAAAGGCATTTTTCACAGAACCCAAACAAACAAACCTAAAATTTGTATGGAACCACAAAAGACCCTAAATAGCCAAAGCAATCTTGAGAAAGAACAAACCCAGAGATATCACACTTCTTGATTTCAAACTATATTACAAAGCCGTAGTATAGTATTAAATACTGACATAAAAACAGACACATAGATCAATGGAACAGAACAGAGCCCAGAAATAAACCCCACACATATATGATCAATTAATTTATGACAAGGAGCCAAGAATATACAATGGGGAAAGAACAGTCTCTTCAATAAATGGTGTTGGGAAACCTGGACAGCCACATGCAAAAAAGGAAGGAAGGAAGGAAGTTAGTTAGTTTATTCAGTCATAAAAAAGAATGAAATCTTGCCATTTGCAACAATATGAATGGATCTCAAGGACATTATGCTAAGTGAAATAAGTCAGAGGAAAACAAATACCATATTATTTTTCTTATAGGTTGGTTGGGGGTGTGGGGGAGCATAGAGAAAACAGGTTGGTGGTTGCCAGGAGAGGGGGATAAGGTGTAGGAGAAATGGGTGAAAGGGATCAAAAGGTAGAAAATATAAAATAATAATTTTGTACAGTGATGACCTGTTGAAATGATAGTTCTTGGGGTATATTGGGTTAAATAAAATATATTATTAAGATCAAATCTTCAAACCTATCAGAAGAGAGTGTAATAAATATCTCTATGATATTTTGGGGAAAGATTTCTTAAACTGACACAAAAAGTACAAACTATGAGAGATTATGAAATTTTACTATATGAGAATTATAAAGGTCTGTAAAACTAAACAAGTTTAAAAAAGTGACACACTGAAAGCATATATTTATAAGATATACAACAAAGGATTAGTATCTTGAACATATTAAAAAAAGTTTAAATGGATAAAGTAATGCATCTAATAGAAAAATGAGTTGAGGATATTAACTGACAATAAACAGAAATAAAGGAACCAATAAACAGATTTCTATTCAACTGTATAAAGAAAATGTAACTTCTTTATCTCACATAATTAACTTAAGCTTCCTTACGAGCCTCCACCTTTCAGGTATGGGTGATTGGAGGCTGGGAATGAGAAATAGCGGCACTATAAACTTCCCAGATAAGTGAACCTCAACATTTTTTGCTCTAATTCATCTTCAGATAATATGCCCACCCAAATCCCCCCAAAAAGACCTTGACTGTCAAAGGAAGAATAATTATTATTTGATTCACTATCCTTAATAAGGCAAGAAGTTAGACTAGAACATTTAAGATTATCAACATTAGTTGAAACCTTCATTTTAACCAACTGATTAAAGAAACTAGAATCCAGATTACTTGAGAATTCTCATTAAACTATTACCTCATCTGTAAAACGAGAAAGTTCCATTATAAAATTCATTCACGGGTGTCTGGGTGGCTCGGTCGGTTGGGTGTCTGCCTTCGGCTCGGGGCTGATCCCAGAGTCCTGGGATCATGTCCTGCCTCAGGCTCCCTGCTCTGTAGTGAGTCTGCTTCTCCCTCTGCCCCTCCTGCTACATGTTCTCTCAATCTTTCTCTCTCTCAAATAAATAAAATCTTTAAAAAAAAAGAAAATTCATTCACTTTTTCAGCAAAGACTTATTTATTGCTGAATTTGTGCCAAATGCTATATTTTGGAAATATAGATATGACCAAAACTAAGTCCCTGCATTCATATTGCATATAGGTTAGTAGGAGGGAAAAAACAAACAAACAAAAAAACAAAACCTGCTCTTAGAAACTCATTATGAGATTGAAAAGCCACAGACTGGGAAAACAAAAACAAAAACAAAAACATGTGCAAATCTTCCATCTGCTAAAGGACTTTAATTCACAATACGTAAAGAACTCAAAACCCAATGACAGGAAAACAACCTAAATTAAAAATGGACAAAATATTTCAACAGACTCTTCACCAGATAATAGACACCAGTGCACATATGTACATGAAAAGATGTTCAACATCATTACCCATTAGGAAAATACAAATTAAAAGTATAACGAGATTCCACTACAAACCTATTTGAGTCTCTAAATTAAACAAGTCTGACCGTATCAAGTGTTGGCTAGGATGTGAAGCAACCAGAACTCTTAACCACTGTCAGTGGGAATATAAAATGACACAATCGTTTGGGAAAATAATCCAGTAGGTTTTTTTTTTTTTCCTTTTTTTTTTTTTAAGATTTTATTTATTTACTTATTTGATGGGGGAGTAGTGAGGGAGGGCCAGGGACAAGCAGACTCCATGCTGAGCCCAGAGCCCTACACAGGACTTGATCTCAAGGCCCTGAGATCATGACCTGAGGCAAAACCAAGAGTCAGATACTTAACCAACTGAGCGACCCAGGTGCCCCAATCCAGCAGTTTTTTTAAGAAGCTGTCCATATCTTTACAGCCCTTCTACTCCTAGAGCATCTCATCTTAAAAATATGTGTACATTTATGTTCACAGCAGCTTTATTTGCAATAACCAAACAAACAAAATGCCCATCAACAGGTGAACAGATAAGCAAATTTTGTTTATATAGTCATACAATTGTGGTATTGATATAGTTGTACAATAGTATTGAATAATATTCATCAATAAAAAGTAATGAACTTTGACACATGCAATAACAAACTTTTAGTAGTGATGGCTATGTTCATTATCCGGATGTGGTGAGAGTTTCTTTTTTAATTTTAATTTTTTTTTAAAGATTTTATTTATTTATTTAATTAACAGAGAGCGAGAGAGACACACAGCGAGAGAGGGAACACAAGCAGGGGGAGCGGGAGAAGGAGAAGCATGCTTCCTGCCTGCCGAGCAGGGAGCCCGATGTGGGGCTCGATCCCAGGACCCCAGGATCATGACCTGAGTGGAAGGCAGTCGCTTAACCAACTGAGCCACCCAGGCACCCCTCTTTTTTAATTTTTAGTATATGTGCTGCTGAAGCAAGCACTCTTTTTTAATTTTTAAAAATTTTTTTTGTGGTGATAATTTCATGGTTGCATACATATGTCACAACAAACAACTGAAAAAAAAAACAACAGAGAGTCAAAGCAAGAAACAGATTTTTTAAATAACTTTTTTTTTTTTAAAGATTTGTATTTATTTATTTGAGAGAGAGTGTGTGCACACAGCGGGAGGAGAAGAGGGAGAGGGACAAGCAGGCTCTGTGCTGAGCGCTCAATCACACGACCTTGAGATCATGACCTGAGCTGAAATTAAGAGTCAGATGCTTAATAGACTGAGACACCCAGTGGCCCCTAGATTCTTAATTATAGAGAACAATTTGATGGTTACCAGAGAGGAGGTGGGGAGATGGGTGAAATCGCTGATAGCGATTAAGGAACACACTTGAGATGAGCACTGGGTGATATATGGACGTGTTAAATTACTAGACTGTACACCTGAAACTAATATAACTCTGTATATCAACTAACTGGAATTAAAAATGAAAACTTAAAGTAAAAATAAATAAATAAATGCAAATAAGCTACAGTGAATAAACAAAAATAACTTAATCTAAATATGGGCAGTTTATCGTACGTCAAGTCTACTTCTTTAAAGGTCTTAGAAGGCTCAGACACCCGTGTGAAGAGTACCCTTTCCACAAACTCCTATTTCTCAAACTGCTCTTTTATGGCTTCTTTCTCCCTGTCAGGATGTCCTTATGTAGATTTTAACTTTAAGTGTCTGAATTTGAGTAAGATTGTTGATAAGGGCAAGGAACAGGTACAGATTAGGTCCTGGGTCTCTGTCCACAAGAAAAGAGAGCTTTGATGGGCTTTAAAAAAACAAAAATAAAAACCTTAAAAAGGAAGAAAATCATCCTGATTTATTACTCATGTTACAGTGAGCGATCTGGCAAGAAACAAAACCAGCAGTTAATCTGCCAAGCAGAAAAAATGCAATCCCTTTGTTGGTTGTTATGAAGCATTCGGCTGTTTTATGGTGGGAGTCTATCAAATTCAATACATTTTACATGATTGCAAATTCCTTAAAATATGAAGATGCTGTAACAGCGTAACAATGAGGGACTGTGATACTTTGCTATAACAAATTTTGTTATTCTTTGTAAAATCTACTGTTTTATTTTTAATAGTAATGACACAAATTGCTCTCAATGTTACTTTAATATAAATGAATACATGAGCTTTAATGTGCATATGAAAAGGTAAGAATTGCCTTCTTTCAGAAATGTAAGTCAGGCATGTAAAGTAATGAGAGAAGACCATCTTCTGGATAAAATGTATCTATAAATATCTATGATAATTGGTGATAAATTACACATTACCCCGCCCCCACCTCTACCCGTCAGTGTTATGCCCTTAACCAAAGATGTAGGATGAGAACAGATTGTACCATTCTTTATCTTTTCTGCATAAGCTCTGTTAAATGCAACCCTAAATGGAGCAGCTATTTTCAGGGGTAATATAAGATGACACTTGGGACATGCCTAGAGTGTTTCAATTATTGGGAAGTAGCCTTGCCTGGAAGTGGCTTACTTGCTCACTTTTTGGTTGGGCCTATAAGCTGACCATTTATAACACTCCTTACTAGCTATGACTGACCCACCCATAGTCCCCCTGCCCTCCACAGGGTTGATGTCCCTGTGGCCTCACCCCCAGGTCCCTGCTTCTCCTCGAGCTCTCTACCATCAGCGGACATCCTCCCTACCTCCTCCATGACGTCATCCTGACCCAGAACTCTTCCGCTGCTCATCCCATCCCATCCCTGCCACTCTGAGTGCTTCCCCCAAGCTGGGTCCCTAAATCTCAGTCTCTGTGTTACACACTAACCACTGAATCAAATTTTTCTAGTGTTTCCTCACATTCAATGTAACTTTGTTTTTCTCAAACTCAAAACCTCATCTTCAAAATCATCCTGGTGCAGCTCTTCTTTCTTCAATGCCAGGTCCCAGGGCTCGGGGGGCCTTGCTCTCCCGCTGTCTTGTGCCTCACTGCTGCTTCCAACCATTGTTCCCAGTTCCCCCACTGTTCCTCCATGGAAGTTCAGCGCCCTGGTGGCACCATTCTCTCCCCTTCCTCCACTTTATCCACGAACCTCATTTCTCTGCCATTACTTTCAGAACCTGCCTCGCCATCTGGGAGAATAGCTCCCCCAACACACGGGTCTTCCCAAGGTTGCCTAGCCTGGTCTAACACAGAAAAGGCCAGGTTCACACACTTTGAGATTGCCCTGCTCAGGGATTCTGAAATAGCCACTGCTAGTCACAGTTGACTGTCCACTGTCCCTTCACTTCCCTGTCACTTTCTGCTGCTAAACCTGAGCACAGATTCAGTGCGGTTAATATGATCTATGCTCACAATCAGCAAAATGAAGATGAAGATATCTAGTTATCTGGACTGAAAGGTTGACATCGTGAGCAGCTTTGAAGATCTGGTTTATAAGCTAAAAGTCGTAAAAATCAGGAAAACAGCCACTGTCTTTAAGAAAGAAAATCCTCCTTTTGATTTAGCAGAGCAAGTCCATCTATATGCTAATTTGAATTTTTATCAGGCCCTTCACCATCTGGCTCCAACTTCCTTCATTTCCTACTCCCACGCCTTCTCCCTCAATCCCACATCCCTTTCTACCCCCTTACCCTGCCCTCCAGAACCCCCCAGCTGGCTTTCCTCCCTAGGCACGTTGTGCCTGTGCTCATGGTCATCTCTCCAGTAGAAGGCTGGAGCTCCTTTTGGAAATTTCTCTCTTTGCTTTCATCAAATTTAAATGTTACTTTCTCTTTGAAATCTGGGAAAGCCCAGATCTCTCAGGAGTTTTCACTCCTAATAATCCATGTATTGAGGGCCTGTTACATGTCAGGTGCATTCTAAGATCCAGAGGTTCATCAATAAACAGATGAAAATCACTGCCTTCCTGAAACCTACCTTCCACTGAGATGAAACTGATAATAAAAAAGATGCAGTATCTTATTTACTAATAAGATACTCTGTTAATACGTGCTACAAAGCAGGCTTGAAGAATGAGTGCTGAGAGTTAGAAGGGGAACTACACTATTAAAATGGGGTGGTCTAAGATGGCCCCACTGAGGGTGTGACCTTTGGACCTGAGAAGTGAGCCTGCAGCTGAAGGACAGCGAGATCAGGGTTTACCACTAATGTCTTGATGTGCAAAGTTGGACTGTGAATTCTGGGAGGATAGAAACTATTTCTTACGGATGTTTGTGCCTCCAGTTTCCAGAATGGTTCCTGGCCACCTTGTAGGGGTTAAAAAATGATGTTGGAATTGAAATGAATACCTACAGCCTGCTCTGCTTCTCCCTGTCTGGGTCCATTTCACATTCTCAGGTGACTCTTCTCAGAGGTAACGTTACAAGTAGGCAACTGAGTGAAAGATGACAGACTTAAATTACCATGAAAGCAACACACGGGCATGCTTCCAGCACTCATTGTAAAATAAACAGTGCAAAGGTAACTGAACTTTGTTTGCTATATTGAACCTTAAAGCTAAACTCTTGGCCTTCATCAACGTATTTACAAGTGTCTAATAAAATGCAAAGGAAATTTATTTGTTTTGCATGGCATTTCATGAATGTCAAATACCGAAAGTTTCAGGCAATGCATTATCCTTGAACTATAGTGATGTACTGCAACACGACATTAATGGAAAATCACTGCCAGTGCAGTTTGAATGGATTCTGGGAAGGTACCGTTTTCCCCTTTTATAAAAACATCCTAAATACGATGTTGAAATGATAGGACAAAGACAATAAATGGCTACAATACTTACTGAATGCAGCAAATTCAAGTATGAGATTTTAAAGACATAGGTCATGTGTAAGTCTCACCCAAACACATCAGAAGCTAGTAACCCACGGACAACCACTCCAAACAGGAAACCCTCATGCAATGAGTTAAAGTGACTCACAGGAAAGCACAAAGGAAGGTTTATCCCCATACCGAGATGACATCACTGAAGAGTAAAACTATCTGTAGAATACCTGCGTCAATTATGTTGTTGGGGAGGCAGTCACATTTTATAGTGTAAATGCATACTGGGCACTCATTCGGCAAGATGACCTCAACAGTGAGGCAGATGGAACACACCTGCAGGATGGGTCTTTCGCTTTTCAGAGCTTGTGGTTATGATTCTAAAGGAAGCCCATGAACATAGACTGGAACCATGCTTTCATTATAATTAAGGCTTTTAGTCTCCTTGTTACAATGACAGATTACCCACAAAACCTTAGAGAAAAAGAATGTTTGATGTAGGATACCCGTATTACTCTCTGAACGTAATTGTTTTCGTATAAACATGGTTTTTATGTCTTTGAGGGTTTTTGTCAAAGCAGTGGGCAATACCTCAGGTTCTTTCTACAAGACAATCAATTAGTAGTGGCTGGCCAGATCACTGTGCTGAGAAGAACGTGCACCAAATCTGCAATCGGCTGCTGCAATCAATTATTCATGTCTGCCTCAGGCGAGGGTTAATGTTATAACATAAGCTATTCTTGGTTTCAAAGGATGATAATACATTATTGCATGAAGTGCACATGGTGATAGAGGAGAAAATCTAGCTTGACCACCTGAAAAGAATGAACCACCAGGAACAGAGTAGGCAATTGTTCTGTCCAGTGTCCCTCCTCACTTGCAGGTTCTCCTTTTGCTAAAATCTTGCGTTTATGTTTTTGCTTGTTTTAAATAAGGCAGGTAATTTCATTACAGAGTACAAACTAGCAACCTACCTCTCAGGACATGAAACGATGAGAGAATGATGCTGTATCTGGTGAGGTTCCATCAAGAAAGCAGAATCTATTCGATATATTTCATGCAGGAAGAGATTTTGTGTAGGGCTCGGTAACAGAGTTCAGCAATGTTAGAGGGTCCTGTACATGGGGTGCAGAGCTGCTCTGAGCTATCCCAAAACCCAGGTTAGCAGAAGTTGGGGACCTGGATGTAGAGATCACCCATCAGATGCTTAATGAGGAAACCCTGAATGTGAACGTGGGCTAGATGTAGAGTATTTGTGCTACTAATCTTAGCTTTCAGGTTGGTGTTCAGAAGTGTGAAAGGTGGGTGAAAAGAGGTGAACTTTAAGCCTGAGAGAGAAAAATGATGAGCTGCAGGTAGACCTTGGCACTGCACGATGGCTCCTAGGGTCATATCCCACTACGACCAGCAGCCTGGGTGTCAGCTGCAATCCTCCAACCCTGATTTGCTCCATCTCTGTTACCCAGGAAAAGCTTACATGGTCTTGCATTTCCCACCAGTCCGTTCGAGGACCTCTGGGGCTATGTAGTACTTAAGAAATGAATAGGTGTCACAGACACTGTCCCCCTTTTCCCTCTGACCCAAAGAGGACATAAAAGAGTAGTTTTCAGTTTTTATTTACAGCACAACTTTCTATCATTAGTGTACTCATCAAATAATTGTGATTAAACACACATTTAAACTACTGTTAACCTTTCCTAATAATTACAGAGCTTAAAGGGACCTTGTACAATATAACCATTTTTATTCATTGTCCAGATACTTGAAGACCCCATTATTTTTTTTTTCTGGCAAATTGACCTCCATTTTCTTTTAAAATCCTGTTCCTGCATAGATTAAAGTCTCCCTTTCCTTTCCATCTTTCATTCGTGTTGCTCTTGCTGAGTGCCCTAGATTTAGGTGAGCTTCACTTGCAATCCCATCATTGAGAACTTGATGCTTAGGATTTTTTTCTTTTAATACGGTTTTTCCTGTAGACTTCTAAATAATTAATCAACATTCAAGATATTTCTGTAAGAGTCTGGACAAGATAAGAATAACCAGGATTATGGTTACTATTTAACATTATGTTAGGAGTTCTACCCAATGAGATAATACAAAATAATAATAATGAGTGGCATAATTGTAGGAAGAGAAGAAGCAAAGGTATTACTCACTTTAAAAAACCTGAGACAAAAATCAAATCATGGTACACTATTTGGTCCAGCAATAAAAATAGTTAAATAGTTTTAATAATGTAAATAGTGGCTATTGGTTTTTAAAAAAACCAAATTGTGATGTATGTTATTTGGGACGAAATGAGGGAATAGAGGAAAGGAGTTAAAAAAGTGAATTTTCATCCAGAAAACCTATAGAAGTTGATATATCAATTAAGATCAGTATAATCAGGACATTTAGAAATATAAAGAAAAATGCCAGGAAAAAAATTATCAAAAATTGCTTAAAGTGGTAGCTTCTGGGGAGGGGAGATGAAGTGAAAGGGCTATGATAAAGAGATTAACTCTTTTTCATTATCAGCTCTTCAGTGTTATTTGCTATGGATTTATTTAACTATGTACATATATATATCTTGGGTAAAAATAAATCATGGTTATCCATACAATGAAATAGTTTGCAGTTGCTTAAAAGAATAGGGTACATGCCTAAGTACTAATGTGAAAAATAATCTAACATATGGTAAGTGAAAAAAATATTCATGCTGCTGACTTTTTAAGAGGAATGGAGAAGCATTTTCTCTTTTTACTTTATACATTTAGACTGAAATTTTTACTACAACATGTATTATTTTGTAATTAAGAAAATAAGAACTTCTTAATCAAAGAAAATCCACTGAACAGCTGCTGAAATTAGTGAAAGGGTCTAGAACAAGGAAAACAAAGACAGTAGCTTTCCTATGTGTCTTCAATAAGCATTAGAACATGTAATGTGAAAATGTCCCATTCACAATGGTGACAAAAAGTATAAAATACTAGCAATAAGACAGATAACAAATGTACATAAGCTATAACATTTTATAGAAAGCTACAAATGAAAACACGTAAGTGGAGAGGCTAACCATGTTCCTGGTTGGAAAATTCAATATTAGTAAACCCATAAACTCTCCTAAAATTAATTTATAGATTCAGTGCAGACTGCAACAAAAACCCCAATAGATTTTTCTATGGAACTTGTCCAGCTGATTCTAAAATCCATCTGGAAGAGTAAATGTACAATTAGCTAAGAAAATTCTGAAAAAGAAAAACAAAAAGGGTCTTGCTTTGCTAGATATCAAACATATTATAAATTTCCAATAATTTTTAAAAATGTGGCATCAGAGCAGGAATGAACAAGATGAATGGAAATGGGAAAGAGATAAACAAGCAATTCACACTTGCACAGTCTGATGGACACATGAAAAGATGCTAAATTTCTCTGATCATAGGAGAAATAACAATTAAGCAATGAGCTAATTGTTGCCCAATTTGTTGGAAATATTAAGGAAAAAAATCCATACCACCCAATTCTGGAAGATACATGGGGAAACTGTGTCCCTATATGCTATTGTTGTGAGCCACTTGTTGCAGCCATTCTGGGGACAATTTGGCAGGAAAGCTACATATTAAATATGCTTAAACCTTGACCCAGGAATTCTATTTCTAGAACTCTATCCTGGAGTTATATTCATATATGTGCAAAAAGATACAGGTACGGTAGTATCTGACAAAAATTCCTGGAAATTACCTAAATATTAATTGTTATGTTAAAGTTTATGAACTTTGTAGCCATAAAAACAATGTGGTAGAGCCTTATGTATCATATGGGCAGATATCCCAAGGTATACTTGAAACTGAAAGTGGGACAAGCAAATTGCAGAACATTATATATAGCAAAATGCAAGTAATTTATAATCTATATATGTACATACATATGTACATACAAAAAGGTTTGCAAAAACATACATAAAATGTTTAACAAAAGTTCCTTCTGAAAAGGAGAGTGAGACGGGGGTAGGACAATGGCAGAAATTCATATTTTTCTTCATATATTCTAGTATAAGATTGAATGCTTTTTTTTTTTTTTTTTTTTTTTTGCTTAGGGCAGAAATGTTTGCATCCATTTGTAATTAGATATATTTTCATAGTACAATATTAAAAGTATTGTAAACCAGTCTACCAAAGAAGAAAAGCCTATGGCAAGGATATGTTTATCATTTCGTGTTTCAGTTGAAACTTTAAGTTTTTCACCTGGGCTTTTTTTGTAGGAAAGAAAAATTATAAGTAGTACAGAATTGAAAATTAAATGTTTACTTTTCAGTGTAATCATTACCTTTTACTTTCTCTTTTTTCCCCACTATGATATTTAAAGTTTGTGTGGAAAAAAAATAGGGAGAGAGAAGAAGAAAATAAGGAAGATTTGAGTAATTCCCCAAGATGTGCAAAAAGCCCAACTGTATTCTTACTGCATCGGGTGGCTAGTCGCCTCTCTCTACCTCAGAATGGTGGAAAACAATGGTCTTGAAAGTAGCCTTTGCATTGTCATAATACAGACAGATGGGAATTTGAGTTGGTGTAGGTCCCAAAGCTTGGAAAACACCTGCAGCCTTCCTCGCGTATGCGCACATGCTCAGACACATGTATATACACACACACACACACACACACGACAAGACGCAGACAAGACCAAACTGCCTGCCCAGCTTTTTCTTAGCCCCTTTTAGATTTTGACATAAAGATGTTCCAGACCAGGCTTTGCCACTCTGTCTTCCCTATTACATGCCAACGCCTTTTTGTAAAACTGCAAATCGCCAAATTGTTAGATGTGATCATTACCAGTTTCTGAATTACTTTTTAACGCCTTTGTTCCTTTCTTTAATCACCCCTTGCCATAAAAATAAATAAATGTCAGGAATTTAAATTAAGCAACCCCCACCACCCCTTACCTAGGGCCTCGTATGTGCAAAACTCTGCACAATAAACTGTGGAAAAACACAAGCTGAGTAAGACACAGGCCTCACTCTCTAAAAGCCCTCATGATGTCACGGGGAGGACAGCTATGTCAACAACCACTTTACTATCAGGCTGAATCCCATAAAGGCTTTAATAACAGGGCAGCTCATGGGGAAGAGGGTGATTTCTAACCAGATGGGCTCCAGAAGGCCTCATGTGGAAAATGACATGTCGTCTAGGCCTTGAAAAAATGCGGGGGAAGGATATTCCAAGAAGGATCCATGTGACAAAAGGCTTAAGGGTGAACCCTGCCAGAAAGTGGTGGTGAAGCTTGATGTGTAGGGAAAGGCAAAGGGAAGAGGAAGCAGACAGAGCTGGGAATCCCTCCTAGAAAAGAAAGCTGGAGCACAAGTTCTCAATAGCATTCCAGTAAATTTCTGCTCTTATTTGAGGATTCTCTGTTGTTGTTGTTGTTGTTTTTCCTGGCTTGGAATTTATTTCTTGTCTATGGGAGCTATGTAATACAAAGACTTCACTGCATTTCACTGTATTTGCTAGATTGGACATTTTTAATCAAATTAAAAAAAAAAAGGCTTGCTATTTCCAAATCACTTTATTTGTAATCTGTAATCACAAAAAAGGAAGGTGATTCCCACTTCAGACCCGGAGGGAGAGCGTGGCTGGTTGCGGCCACCAGGGGAGACTGCATTACAGTCCTCCTTGGCTTTCTAAAGCAGCTTGGGCCACAGGAGAGAGGAAGCCAGCTCCCTGACGGGCACTGAGGAGGAAGGGCCTAGAGCTTTCAACAGCCAACGGGAAAGCAGAAATGGGGATATACCCTATTCTTATGGGCAGACTACGGATAAAGTCATCTGGGGACTCTGTGGAAAAGCATTTTTATTCAAAGTCCTATTCTCAAAGTACGCATACACATCCCAATGAGCTGGTACAAACGTGTCCCATGCAATTCCCTGTTTAAAGGCTGACTAAGGCAAATTTATTGAATCCTACGCAGTGAAAGTAAAAATTAAAAACACACACTCACAGAAAGTAATAAGATCTTAAATTGGGGAAAATGACAATCCTTTCATAGTCTTTGCTTAAATAAGCAGCCTAGGGAAGCAAAACTACCACGGAAGGTTAAAAATCATTTAACTGTTAATTTCTAAGACTTCCCCAGAAAAGGAAGACCTAAGAACTATCTTACTGGATTCTCAAAAAGAATATTTTCACACTAGAGATATCTCCATTGAAAGATATCACATTAAGGATTATCTCGGCAAAAATTATGTCAGTTGACATTTCAGGGACTGCAGCTGTGGAAATGGTTTCTGTGGTTGGCTGAAGGGGCCGACTCCACAGGCAGTGGGACGTCACCCTCTAATTACATCCGACCTGAATCCTGACCATGGAGTTGACTGGTGAAAGGTACACAATAGGAATTTGGCAAGCTGGTTGGCAGCCTGATCCTCACTCATCTGATGTCCATTCTTTCTAAAACAGGGTTCTCTTTCTCTTCTGATTATAAAAATACTTCGTCATCAAGGGTAAATTTTATAAAGTACAAAAACATTCAGAAAAGAAAAGAAAATTCACCCATAATCATACTACGCACACATAACAACTTTTCACTTTAAGGTTTCTCTTTTTCCCCCTGTGTTATTCCAACACTTTCAAAACATTAATTTATAAGATACATCCCAGTGTGTATCCAACTGATTGGTATATATATAAAAAAGAGACCCATCCATGTGAAATGAAAAAAGCAGCACCCTGGAATAATCGTATAGACTACATTAAACTATGTTTGTAGATTCAGTTGCTTAAATTTTATCTCCAAATGCAGTAAGGGCAATACAGTAGAAAATACAATAAAAACATTCTTCTAGGGGAAGATATTCATTACCAGAACCATGTTCCACAGTAACAGTGCAAATGCCCATTCTAGTTAAACAAGGTTGAGTGATTCCCCACTTGCTTTTCTACAATCTTGGGACATGATAAAGAAATTGCTACCTAAGTACATTTTATAAAGGTTACAGTAGGCCAAACTCAGAGAACAAAGGAGATAAAAAACAATAATATTCAAAGCAGCAATGGGAAGCAACATAATTTAATTTCACCAGCAGATGCTTGCTTGGTGCTATTTGTTTTACCATTTGTAGGATTTAGGAATTTCTAATTGCAAAAAAAAAAGACACCAAAAATCTAGATACTTCATGCTTTTGAATTTGATACACATTTCAAATATATATTCAATTTTCAATTAATTCTGCAAATATTCAGTTCAGTCATGAGAGATTAGAACGAAATGCCAATTAAATTTACACATGATGTTAAATGTTTCCGGATTTGTGTTTTTATTTATTTTTGATTTATGGAGATCCTATTTGCTGACTATTAGCATAAACGTTCACTTAAAAAGAGTCCTTCAATAAACACAATTGGCATATTTCGAAGTGTAATATATTAGTATTTTTCTATGAAAGGATCACAAACAAGCCCATCTTTGGGTATCAGTGAGAAACAAGTATGATGGAGGAAATCTTTCTGCAAAGTACGTGGACCTCAAAAGTATCAGGACAAGTTTGACCCACTCAGAAGATGGCTTATAGTATATTTATCTCTGCTGGTCTCCTGGAGTTATAATGATTACTGTCAGCAGGGATGCCCTTTCCTCTGGCAGAGCTGACACTGCTGAGTACAAATTAAAGGGAAATCAGATTTTTTCGTCTCTGAAAGGGTGGTGGGAGTGGGGGAGGGGCAGATTCTTTCCTTCCATATCTCTCTTCTCGCTGTTTTGAGTTTGTCAAGGAGACTCACACTAGAAATTTTAAACAGAGTGGATGCACACTGAATGGGGAAGTTCTCGTTGTGCAGTAAAGTGGTATGAAACAATTGCCCATGTTCCTTCAGCTCTCCCTACCCATTACAAAGACAAAAGACATGAACTCCAGTCCTCCTCAGCTCGAGTTTGTTCTCACAGCTTCATCTGTGAGAACTCAAAATGTATTCTGTGACAAATTCCCAAAAGACAAAGGGTGCAAATTTCTTCAAAAAAAATGGATTCCACACGTAAAAAACTCAGAGACATGGATGAATGAAACAATCATAGAGTTCTTTATCATTGGAGGTTTTTGTATTAATGTTTCAGGATGCCATTGTAGGAGAAACAGTGACATGTTTTCAAATTGCTGATGAAAAGCTTAACAGAAAGGTAAGATTATTCATTTTCATATTCATGTTTCTCCAGCTTCATGATAATTCACACTAAAAATGAAAGTCAACCCCTATTCTGACTAGATCCTTAATTGCAGTGAGGTATGCTAATGTGGTAATGACATATTATCAGATGTTGCTTTTATAAAATATCCTACAAGACAGTTACTAGTATACTGTGAAATATTAATAATTAAAAACAAATCACACTTGTCAAAATAAATACATCTGTCTATTACAATATCTTTGTTTCTTCCCTTGTACTTGTTTTTCTGAAATGGCAGGTGTCAAAGTGAGTCTTTTTGTTGTAGGATATGCACCCAATTATGCACACCATTTGGAGGGGACCTGACAACAGAATAAAATGATTAAATGCAGGCAAGAGTGATGTAGCAATAGGGGAGAATTCTTTGGAATTCTTGCTCTGGGACAATCAAAGACAATTGAACAGGCCCCAGAGTAGAACTCTTCCATCAATGATATTCAACCCAAGCCTTTGGACCCTGGTCATTCCCATCCATAGTAGAGAGCCTGGAGTGAAGACTACTGACACACAGATGTGCATTCATCAATAGGTGAAGGAGATCAATACTCTGAGGGGGATTTCATATATTACACAATTTGCCGCACAATTCAATGATGAGGTTGCTCAGTTTCATATTGAAACTTTTAAATCCTTCACTAATTCAAATAATTTTCTCACATAACAAAATGGAAATTAGCCATTCCATCTGTTTCTAAGATTTTTGCATCCTCATTGGTTTACATTTTAAGAGTAAGCTGGAGAGCCAGCTTACGAGTTTAGAAGGAGGCCCTTAATTGCCAAGCAAACTGGAGTGTCCCAAAGGATTGCCTAGAGCATCCATCTCTGAAAGGAGATAGTTATAACTCATTTGTTTTCTGTTCCCAAAGTTTGATAAATTACAAATGGGATGAATTTGAGCTGTTTAATTGAGAAAGGTGAGTAAGTCCATCAAATACTGGAGTTCTTTCATCGTTCACTTAATTCAGATCATTACACAAAGGAAACACCGATTACCAGTAAACATAGCTAAGTTGTTACTCCTATCCTCCTTCCTTTGGACTACTATATGGGTCACCTGCACTTTGCTATTTCTTCCTACTCTGTGAGGATGTGAGACATGAAGAAGGGGAGGAAATGAGTGGAGGGAAAATGGGGAAACCATGAACTTAAACGGGTGTCAAGCTCCCTTAGGTTATAAAAGCAGAATAAGTTCCTGTTAGCGAATGAGAAAGCCCTGGTTAATCTCAGCACTCTCCCTTCCAGCAAGTCTGTTTTCTGCAAGATGGGTTTTATTTTGAGAGTGATTAATAATTTGACGACTAACAACTTCTTTCAAGATCATACTTTTCAGACGCTTGAGAACTTTTAGAGAAACTCTCGCCTTCAAAAATTTAAGATACTGTCTTCCAGGCAATATAATGTGTGCTTTCCCAAATATTTTATGTAATTACTACTTCCAACTGAAAATAACTTTAATTTTATATTTTAAAATTATCTTCTTCAATTAAAAATCTGAGGGCAAAGTCACAAATGCAAATGCATTTTAATGGTGACACTTAAATGGAATCTCAAAATTCCATTTTATTTTTTCATCGTTGTTCTTGCCCGGTGGGTAGGGAGAAAGATTGGCAAATTTTGTTCTTAAAGGGAATATACATATAAACTGCCTATTGCCACCCAGAACAGGAGCCCTGGTAGTCAATCTGGAAATTTATATTCTCCTGATCCCATGATATTAGGGACCATTCTGTGTCTAACCTCACTGAGCACCCTGACAGACAGGAAGGGTGAACTAAATGAAAGTTGGGAGATCAGTCTTGAAACACTGTCTCAAGGAAACCTTGACCTGATTTCCCAATTCCTACAGATCATGAAATCTAAAGGGCCAAGGTGGGCTAGTAGACCTTGGCAGTGTCTCTTTCACCCGGCACTGGTTTAACGTGGTGGAGAGATAGGGTGGCCAGAGGACGAAGGTCTAGGGAAGGGAGGAATTCTGGAAGTCACTCTATAAATCCTGTTTTCCAGGGCATGCTGAACTTCTGTTTTGGTAAAACCAGCACCACCACCGTATCAGACAACAATCATTACTTCCTGCACTTGCACGTAATATACTGTCGAATATGAAAAGAGATACAGGAGATGACACAATTGAGATGTTCACACAAGTACAGTTCCCATTCTTGCCTAAGTGTCCTTCCACAGGAGCAGCTGGGCCACTTCAGCATGTCATAAGGACAGGCACATTCCTAATGCAGGGCCCTCAAGACCCATCAGCTCCTCAGCAACCTCAAAGCTTCCTGTCAATGTTGTTAATGGCAAATCTAAGCATGTGAGTGTCTTCTGTCCGGGCGCTCCTAATAGCATCGTGATTGCCAAGTGATTGAGAACAATCATCGGGAGAAGACAGAAATGGCCCTATTAGGACTTCGTGGCCATCTCTCCACCCTCCCCACAGAGCTGCTTTCTTTCTGCAGGCACAACAGAGCAGTGACCTACAGGAGGGGTACAATATAACATTCCCTAGTTCCATGTTCAGCCATCATCGCGAGTTACAAAAATCGAACACTGTGGGGAAGAATGGGAGTTAGGCCCTCATGCAATAAATGTGTACCCTATTGCTGGGTATCTCCAAAGATTTATTCAATATAGCTTATTATTTATACTCTAGATGCTCTTTCTCTTATTTTTAATAAAAGCAATTTAACAGAAATTCCTAAATGGAGTACACTCATTCTTTTATACTCCAGAGGAACGATAGGAAAAATTATGCTTACTTCTTTTCTTGATCACCTTTAAAATTCCTTTATCTTTCTAATGAACCACCTCTCCACCATTCAAACCAGATCCAACCTGATCCAGAAGGAAGTTGAGCTGAAGTTGATGTGGGGAAAAAAAAAAAGTACGAAAGTACAAATACAAATCCTTTTGTACTCTTCTCTCAATTACATGATCTTTTGGGGGAATCTTCTGGGTCATCACTGATAAAGCTTCACTGACAGCAAAGCACTCCATAGTAAACAAATTCACAGAACCAGGGGATTGGGGAAAAAACCCCACAATATCCCAGACATGTTCCCAGGACCAATAATATGGAAGTTATTATTTTTGTTAATGTTCTGATAACATGTCCTGCTTCCTAATCGTATTTGATTAGGAAACTCATTTCCCCAAAGAGCACCTATTAACCCATTAACAATTCACAGCACATCAACTGTCACTTGCCAATTTTAAAGCTTAAGACTTAAAGATTAATTTTTAAAGCTTAATTAATTAATTTTAAAGGAACACACTGGTGTACATGTTTTGGCCCATTCTGTTATAGTCATAATCTTTGATGTGTTCTATACGAACACTGGCCTTTGAGAAGGTGTCTTCTATGTTCATTCTTTTATTCTGTATTAAATGCCCTTAATCTCAGGATCTACCTATTTTGGTTGTGCGGGCTCTGGAGTAATTCCCACTCATTAACTGAGTAAATTACATCTCTGTGCCTGTTTCCTCATCTCTAAAAGGAACACAGTGATCGAATTAGCTGGTCCCCAAGAGGGTTCAGCCTGTCTCTCCCAGAACACTCAATAAGTGTTGGCTATTACTAGCATCATCGTTACATATCCGAGGAAGATTGAGATCAAGCCCCACAAAATAAACGTGATCCTTATTCATCTTTGACCCCATTCTTACCTTCATCCCTTGTGCTCAATGAATGGTCTCTTCCACCCACATTCTGACTTAAAAGTGGAAAAAACCATGTTATCTCAGCAGGAGACAACAGTCTGGCTCTTTAATTTCTCTAATCCTCCCATCTCAATTAGCAAATCACTTCTAAGTGCAGAGGTGGGTAGAAAACTGCGAAGGTTTTTAATGACCACTCTTCCCTTTCTCACTAAGGTTTGCTACATTTCGAGATCAATAGCATCAATTATCCCAGTTGCCACACCAACCATCATTTTGCAGGAAAGATTCAGTAGAGACAATTCCACATTTAAATTTGGTCTTTCATCTTGGGCACTACTAGTTTTGGTGGCTCAGAATGCAGCCCACACCCTCTGCAGTTCATAGAAAGAGCTACCAAATAAAACGGATCTTCAAGCTATCTTACTGGCATCCTCAGAAACACAATTGTAATGAAAACACATTCAATGCGCCCAGCATCACTGGGCTGAGCTGGGACATTGGGCTTCTGGGTAGGTGGATCCCTGGAACGGTTTCTAGAGAGAGCCATAGCCTGATCCCAGGGGCCACAGGACTGGCCTGAAACGTTTATATGATGCGTTTGAACAAACTGACGAGGGCTATTTCCTAACTGCTGGGGAAGCCCCTTCCAGATGCATGTGAGAAAGATGTTCTCCCATTTTTGAAGACCTTTAATCAAGAAGGAATTTTTAGTAATTCTAAAAATGCAAAGATAAATATAGAACAAAGAATACCCATCTACCCTTTGACCCAGGTTCACCAATTTTTTTTTAACATTTTACCTTATTTATCATTTGTTCTCCCTCTTCCTCACCCCCCTCCCCAAACTATTTAAAGGTAGGTTACATACCTCTTTATCCCTAAAATAGTTTCATATATCAAGTCCTTTATCATCCAAGAATAGGGGTATTCACTTACTTGGCGACAGACAGCACAGTTACCAACTTCAGTGAGTTTTACATGAATACTGTTCTCCAATCTACAATTAGTATTCCAAGTTTTATCAGTTGCCTCATACATGTCTTTTATCCCATTTTTATGCCCTCCAGTATAGGATCTGGTCTACAGTCAGATTATTTTCTTTACCTGTCAGGTCTCCACAGCCTTTAATCTGGAACATTAAACAGTCTTTTATAATACCTTTCAATGTCTTCTACAGAATTGACATTTTTGAAGAATATAGTTCCCTACACCCTCATTTATTATTTACTTTAATAGAACATTCTTCACTTTAAGTGTGTCTACTGTTCCTCACGACTGGATTCAGGTATCATTCTAGACCAGAATACTGCTTAGGGGATGTGTCCTTCTCAGTATCACAGATTATGGTGTACAATGTCTCATTGATGAGGTCAATTTTGATCATCTATTCAAGGCATTGCCCAATTGTTGAACTGTAACACTGCTATAGATTTTCTCCTTCACCACTAATAAGCAGTATGTGGGAAGACACAAAGATCATACAAATATCCTCTTCCTCATCATTTAAAATTTCTCCCTAGGGGCACCTGGGTGGCTCAGTTTTTGATTAAGCCTCTTGGTTTTGGCTGGGGTCATGATCTCAGGGTCATGGGATCGAGCCCCAGGTCGGGCTCTGTGCTCAGTGGGGAGTCTGCTTGGGATTCTCTCTCCCTCTCCCTCTGCCCCTCCCCATGCACTCTTTCTCTCTAGAATAATAAAATATTTTTTGAAAATTTCTCCCTATATTTAGTACCAATTGATGATTCTTGCCTGACCCCATCTTTACCATGACTCTTCTAGCTTCTGCGCACCCTCTGGCCCTCCCCATTCACCACTCATCTCTCAGCATTCTACCGGAAGCAGGACCCTCCTTTTCCCTCATTTATTATTCTGTTTGCCTTTTGGTTACTGGCAGGACCAATGAATTCCTTTTTTTTTTTTTTTAAGATTTTATTTATTTATTTGACAGAGAGAGACACAGCGAGAGAGGGAACACAAGCAGGGGGAGCGGGAGAGGGAGAAGCAGGCTTCCGCGGAGCGGGGAGCCCGATGCGGGGCTCGATCCCAGGATCCTGGGATCATGACCTGAGCTGAAGGCAGATGCTTAACAACTGAGCCACCCAGGTGCCCCAAATTCCTATTATTTTTAATGGTTTATAATTCATTACTGCCCTTAATTATGTTGATGCTCATACTGTCGAAGATTTGGCAGAAGAACCCCCTTCATGCTGGTTTCTATGTCCTTGCAGCATCCCCCCATCTTTTTTTCAGTACCTCCTTCCTTTGTGGTAGAACAAGAAGATTCAGGATCCTTTACCCATCCTACCCATCTTGCAATCAGCCATTTCTTTCTTTTTAAAAAAATTTTTATTGAAATTCAATTAGCCAACATAGAGTACATTAGTTTCAGATGTAGAGCTCAGTAATTCATCATTTGCATGTAACACCCAGTGCTCATCACATCACGTACCCTCCTTAATGCCCATCCCCCAGTTACCCTACCTCCCCACCCACCTCCCCTCCAGCAAACCTCAGTTTGTTTCCTAGAGTTGAGAGTCTCTCATGGTTTGTCTCCCTCTGATTTCTTCCCATTCAGTTTTCCCTCCCTTCCCCTATGATCCTCTGTGCTATTTCTTATATTCCACATATGAGTGCAACCATATGCTGTCTTTCTCTGACAATCAGCCATTTCTTCATCGATCTCTGATTCCTTAGAATGGGGAACAGAGACAAAACTAGGGAGGGTCATTGCTACTGAGGTTTTTTCCTTGACATGTTCAGCAAACAGAGCTTAGAAATACATGCAGGTATATACATACAGATACAATTATATACAAATACAATTATACATGCATATATACAAAAAATACATATTTTATAAACCATGAATTCACTCATAAACTGCCAGTTTTTGCATATCCCCATGGGGGTGCTTCCTTGTCTTCTCCCATTCCATATTTGTGTGTCTATTCCAAAGTGAGATTCCAACAACATCAACACATTTATTTATTTGCTCGTTCCTACAATATATCTAAGATAGTTTGAAATGCTTTGCCTGATCCCAAAATAAAACATACTAGGAGAGGTGAGGATTTGTTTGCAACTACCGCTCCACCCTTCCCAAGACAGGATATATAATCAAATTCTGTGTTTCTAAGATACATGGATCCTTCCTTTTCCCTTCAGTGGGATTTAAATATTCATTATGAAATACTGTTTCATTTGTTGCAGCTTGCTTCCAATTCTTACTGATTTTATTTTCTGAATTTGTATGCATTACAGGCTTTCAAAAGTTAAAACATAAAAAGAATTACTCAAAGAAGTATTCTTCCCTTCCATCCTATTCTCTACTCACCCTTTATAAACAACTTCATTGTTTTCTGGTTTATTCTTCCTGTGTATCTCTTAGTAAAGATAAGCAGAAATATGTATGCTTTCTAATTGTCCCTTCTTTCATACATAAAAAGAAGCGCACTAACATAGTCTCTTACACATAGATTTTCTCATTTAAGTATATATTCTAGAAATCACTCCATTCTAGAGGTCTCCTCATAATTTTTTACAGCTGCATAACGGTATAGTCTGAATATATATTATAGTTTACACAACCAATCTCTATGCTTGGACACTTTAGTTCTCAATATTTTGCAATTACAACAAATGCTTCAGTGAACAACCTTATGCATATATATTTTTGTATTGTTGGAGGTTTATCTTCAGGGTAAATTCTTAGAAGTGGGATTGCAGGGTCAAAAATGCATATATTACCAAATCCTCCTCTGTGAAGATTTGTAACCATTTTCTATTTCCATCAGCAACATATGAGAGCACCTGTTTCCACACAGCCTTACCAAAAGAATATATTCTCAAGCTTTTAAATTTGCCAGTCTGGTGCATGAGAAATATTACCAGTGTTTTCCATTTGTATGTCTGATTGTGAGTGAACTTGAACGTCTTTTCTCGTATGTTCTGTGAATTGTTTGTTCGTGTCATTTGCCATTTTTTCTATAGGATTTTCGTTCATTCCCCCTTAATTTTTAAAGGTTGATTCCTAATTAGGAATATTAGCCCTTTATCTGTGATAAATGCTGAAAATATTTTCTCCCAGAGGCCACTTGTTTTTTTAATTTCTTTGCTTATGGTGTTTTCCCTTTTGAGTGTTCACTGTTTGCTTTTTGACCTGCAAAGCTTTTATTTTTTTATGGAGACAGTTTTATCTTTTGTTTTGTTGTATTAGAATTTTTCTCCAGAGGAGAGATACAAATGGCCAAGAGACACATGAAAAATGCTCAACATCACTTGGCATCAACCACAGAGATGACACCTCACACTGGTCAGAATGGCTAAAATGAACAAGTCAGGAAACGACAGATGTTGGCGAGGATTCTGAGAAAGGGGAACTCTCTTACACTGTTGGTGGGAGGGCAAGCTGGTGCAGTCACTCTGGAAAACAGTATGGAGATTCCTCAAAAAGTTGAAAATAGAGCTACCCTACAACCCAGCAATTGCACTACTGGGTATTTACCCCAAAGATACAAATGCAGTGATCCGAAGGGGCACCTGCACCCCAATGTTTATGGCAGCAATGTCCACAATAGCCAAACTATGGAAAGAGCCAAGATGTCCATCAACAGATGAATGGATAAAGAAGATGTGGGGTGTGTGTGTGTGTGTGTGTGTGTAATGGAATACTACTCAGCCATCAAAAAAATGACATCTTGTCATTTGCAATGACATGGATGGAACTAGAGGGTATTATGCTAAGCGAAATCAGTCAATCAGAGAAAGCCAATTATCATATGCTCTCACTTATATGTGGAATTTAAGAAGCAAAACAGAGGATCATAGGGGAAGAGAGGAAAAAATAAAACAAGACGAAATCAGAGAGGGAGAAAAACCATAGAGACTATTAATCTCAGGAAACAAACTGAGGGTTGCTGGAGGGGAGGGAGGTGGGGGGATGGGGTAACTGGGTGATGGGCATTAAGGAGGGCATGTGATGTAATGAGCATTGGGTATTATACAAGACTGATGAATCACTGACCTCTACCTCTGAAACCAATATATATATTATATGTTCATTAATTGAATTAAAATTTAAAAAAATAGAATTTTTACTAATCATGCAAAAGCCTTTCCCTATACCCAGGTTTTAGAGGGATTCAGTCATGATTTCTTCCAGTATCCATATACTTTTATTTTTTATTTTAACTTTTAGAGCTCTGAAGCATTTGGAATATACCTTTTTGTACATGGTATGAGGAATAGATCGAATTTTACCTTTTTCAAAATGGCTGTTCAGTTGTCTCAACAATTTTTATACAAAGACCTATTTATGTACATGATTTAAAATACTACTTTTATTTTAGATTGGATTTCTATATGTATTGGTTTATCATGGAGTTGTATTCCGTTCTAGTGGCTTCTGTTTTATCTGGGCAGATGCTGTGTCTTTTGGTGCACAGATATTCATAATTGTTATAATCCCTGTAGAAGAGGGCTTCTCAGGTTATAAAGAGTTTTGTGTCTTATTTAATGCTTTTTGGGTTGAAGTTCACTTTGTCTGAAAACTTATAAGAGTTTTGCACTTTGTGATTTTAAATGTCACATTCATTGTACTGGATGATTAACACATTTTTTGTTTACTAGCACTGCTTTGTACTAGAAAAGTACAATGACAAGTAATTAATTGGATGCATGATGTGGAGATTTTGCAACCTCTTCTGTGTACATGGCATGGTAACCCTAGAGAAGGAGATATTGCGGTTAATAAGTTTCTTAAATGTTCTTTTGCATTCTTTGTGGTGGCCATAATTACATATGGCAAGAGTTGATTTGGTTATACAAATTCTAACTAACATAGTCACTTTGAATGTCTTTGTCCAGAAATTTGTTTTTCGGTTCATTTAGTACTATTCAAGTTTTGAGAAGCTTAAAGATCTTATAAGAAAACTAGGACAAAGTATATATGTGTCATTACTGTTTCATAAGGGAAAATGTATAGAAATAAAAATAATTCAATTTTTCAGTTTGGAAGAGACCACCTGTGACAAAAATGAGGCCCAGCAAGGTAAAAAGACTTGCCTAGTCACACAGCTAGTTAGCCCCAAATCCCTCCCATCACGCAGGCAGCTTCACTAGTCCAGTGCTCTTGTCATGCTTCAGTATTCATTTCTGTGAACCTCGGAGGGCTGTCTTCACCTTACAAATACCTTGGCAAATGGAAAATTTGTGTGCCCAAACAAGCCTATATGACACACAACGTGCTTTATTTTTATTCTTTTTTCACCAGCCATTTACATGAGAAATGAAATATTCAAAGTGCACCAACCAGTTAGGAAAAAAAAAACATGGGAAGGGCCAGGAGAAGACAGACGGAACGCGTGAACATGGATTTCAGCGCCGGAAAATAGTCCCTGGGTGCCACTGTAATGACGACTAAACGGGTAGGTGATGCGTGCGTGGGCACTCGTGGTCCTCATCACTGGGGCTTGTCATTTCTAGTCAATCTAAAGGACCCCGATGGGATCGCCACCGATTTCCGAGCTGACCCAGAAGATCCTACTGGCTCAGGCAGGAGGATGGATGGCGAACCAACACGCGCGCGCACTTTAAGAAAAACTAGTCAAACCAGCCAGACTGAAAATCATTCTGAGGTTAAAGCTGTTAAGGGTCATGAAGAAAAAAAAAAAAATCTCACCTGCTTAGTCGCAGGCACTTACAGCAGAACAGCAGGAACAAAGAGCAGAGGCTAATCAGAAGGAAGAACAACCATACCCTAAAAATGCTCAAATAGAGCAACAGCCGTGTCCTGGAAAGGGGTGTTCTGTGGCAAATGGAGAATTTAAATCCCCAAGAGTCACTGAACATGTGCCCGGCTTCTTTTACTCTCTCCCCCAGTTCCAAACCTTGTAAATCCCCAGGGAGCTCTTTGTGCAGAGATAATTTCTCAGACTACTTAGAAAGTAAATTCATACATTTATAGGAAGGCATGTGATGATGGTGTGTTTATGTGTGAAGGAGGAACAAGGAATCTACTGGTCTATTTTCAAGGGAGAAAATTCAAAGAATTTTCACATCACCACCTACGGACCAGGACAATGCCTTCTGGAAAAATAAACACCATACCTTTCATGAATTTTCAGACTGTGATGCAAAATTCAATTATGTATTTTTAAAATCCCTATCAGGATTGTTTCATCCTGCAGGAGAAAGTGCCCATAAGTAAAAGGAATTGCAAATGTAAATGAAAAAAGAGGGAAAAAAAAAAGACAAAAAGGCTCATTACAGAATCCTCAGTATCAGGAGATTCTACTCTAAGCTGTTTATTAAATTCTTCTTGTCATTCTCGATTGCATCTTTCAGGCTGTGCTTGGCATCGTAAAAGAATACGAAAAGCACGAAGTCTCAAAGGCAACTCCTCTTCTCGACACCCATGGGAATATCTTAGAGCTCACAATGGGTTAATGAAGAAGCCCCTGATTCTTGATCTCATGGATAAAGAGCTCACCAATTAACAAGCACACAGGAAAGCACAAAGCAGTTTCATATCAAAACAGAAAAGCCCTGCAATTTGCAACTGTCCAAGAAATGCATGAGATCTCAGTAAATAATGGAGAGGAATAGAAATTTTGAAATAGGCTCGGTGCGTATTTAAAAGTGCCTTTTTCCAGATAAATAATTCTAGATGAACAATTTCATACACACAGAACATTTGAATAATTCCACAGAATCCGTTTTACCAGATCTTTCTGCCTAATTACAAGTCTTTGAACCAGACAACAGTACTTGAAAGATCAATGCCTGGCTGCACAAAGCATATATAAAGCGTAATTAAGAGGACTACTCGACGGAGCGATAGATAACATGCATATGGATGTGTGAAGTCTTCACATACACACTTTCTATTTGTGATATGTGCAGTGGAGACATACATTTGCACTGTCCTAAATGTCTCTGGCTGCCATTTTGTAAATGAAACGATCAAAGAAAATGGAATTTTAAAAAAGCAATGCAACCAAGCTTTAGACGGTATTTGAATTTCTGTGCATAAAATCAACTTATACTACATCTGGGAGTATTTATTGCTGACCACTATGTTATTTCCTATGTAGACCAAAATTTGGTGTTTCTGGGAAATATGTAGATTTTAAATAGGTGTCATAATTTGTTCAACTTGCTTCTCCTTTTCCAATGCTAAATTAAGAGAGTAAAACATTAATACCTTGGACTACTCAGGAGGTGTATTTATACTTTTCAGGGAGGAATATGGTAGTGTGTGTATTTAAGTGTGGGCATTTCATTTGTGAACTAGGAAGGTATGCTTAATCTCTGGCAGGCAAACAAATGGAAGTCACAGATATTGGGTGTTCTCAGCCCTCAGGGGAGGCAGGCCTAATGAATGTAAGAGATGACAGGCAAAAAAAAAAAAAAAAGGCATCTAAGACATCGGCTGGCACCAAGGACTTAAATAATAAATAGTAAATTAACGCCGACCCAATAAAGTGACAGGATTCAGCAACACATTAGATAGGATAAGAAAAAGTGTGAGGAGTCAAAAATCGTGGGAAAATGAAAATTTATGCCCTGACTGTTGGATAATAGACTGTTAGAGTCGCAAAGAGCAATCTGGCATAAAAACAATCTGGCCCAATACTCCCATAGTAAGGAGTGAATTGGGATTGGAGCCATGAGAGGCCACTGAAGGCCACGGGCTGAAGAGTGCCTGCCTTTTTCACCATTTGCACTGAGCCACACGGTCTCCAATGCCTAGAACCCTCTCACCCAGTGAACTTGTCTTCAGTAGCACTGCAGAAAATTAATGGGAGAAAATAGCAGAAGACATCAGAATCTCTACTTCTTTGCCCTTTCTTATGTGTATGTTTCTGCTAGATTGAGAGAACTACAATGGTTATAAAATGCTTATAAAGGGGTATATTTATAATATGGCAATAAGAATGCTTATTAAATCAGAGGTAATATTTGGACCTTATGATGAAACCAAATGGCTTTCAGTGCACTTAAATAAAGGACATGTAACTGGAGAGATAACACACTCTGTATATTTGCAATTAAGGAGAAAAATACAAAGCAACTGAATAAGAAATGCCCCTTGGTCTCCTTTCTCTTTCTGTTCCTACGTGTCGGCCAGTTAAGATGTAGTTATTACACACTTTTATTTACCACTATTTTGAGACAGCAATGGCTACTAAATGGCAAAAAGTAAAATCAAATTTGTATTTATTAAATAACGAGGAGATTGTTCATTCAATGCCAGGGGGTGCTAGGCTGGGATGGGAATGATTGAGCTACAGCACTTTGACCCCTGTTCACCCATGGGTCCTGGGTGAACTGGGGCGGGAGAAACACTTTGGTCTTCAGCTTCCTCCTCTAAAACACTGACACAGTTGAATCAAGAATCTCTAAAGTTTCTCAGAGCTCCCTTATTCTTCCATTATTCTCTCCTTCGTATTTGTGTTCTTCATGTGAATATTGAATTCTCAAAAGACAAGCAACTCTCAGAGGAGAGATATTAATGATTAGCAAGAGAGAAGGTTGTAGTGGCCACAGCATGTCAAGACTGGGTGTGGATTTCAAGGATCCAAAGGCTCCCTGTCCCCAGGATGCATGCTGGACTGTAATTATTTATAGTGTTTAACCAGAGAGCTGTAATTACCCTCTTTATTATAAAACAGAAAGAAGATTGACTTTTCTAAATTTGATTTTTGGCTGAAAGTCTCTTTGCCAATTCCTTTGGCCAATAAATTCTGAATAGTGGTGTTTTATATCTCTCAGACAAATGTTTCTTTCATGAAAATGGGTGGGGATGAATGAATTTCAAAATGTCATCATTTAAGCTACCATTTATTCTACTCTATTACAAATTCAATAACCTTGAACCAGAGTTAATAGAAATTCATGATACATAATAAAAATCAAACTGGCCTCAAGTTCCCATGGCTTCAAAGATGACTATAAACTACCAATCCCTCAATTTCTCTCCCCAGCCTAGATCTCACTACAGAGTTCCAACCAAAAGCACACAGACAGACTCTCCACCTGGATGCCCTACTGGACTCTCAAACTGCACAAATATAGCCACCCCGGGCTTCCCTCCCTCCCAAACCAGCTCCTCCTTCAGTGTTTTTTGTTTCTGTGAGTGTTTCCACAATCCAGCCTGGTGCCTGAGTTTGGCTCCATGACGCTCTCCTCTCCATTGCCCCAAACACTGTTGATTCAAGCTCCTAACTGCATCCCAAACAATCTAATCTTCCCTACGAGTTGCACCTTAATCCAGCATTCTAAAGTGCCAAGTCTGATGACTTTCCCACCAAAAGTTCTCATCCTCCTGAGCCTTTGGCAAGTTCCTAATATCCCATATGCTTTTTCCTTTCTTACAGTCTTTGCATATATCATCCCTTTTTAGTGGGAACATCCTTTGCTCCCTTCCCTGCCAGGCTAACCCCACTAATCCTTTGAAACTCAACTCAGCCTTTCTACTGCTCAGCCTCAACCTTCATGGACTGACCATCTATCTTCCCATAATATGATAGGCATCCTTCTACCACAGTCTTCACTGCAGGGCATTTAATCACTATTGGACTGCGAGGCCAGAAGAGCAGAGGGTGTGTTTTATTTATGTTATCGATTAATTCTTGGCATAGAATAAATGTTCAATAAATGTATTGAACAAATTTGTACGTGGCAACGGGTCTAGGAGGTGGGTAATCCCAGCCCAAGGTACCTGAGACAGTTCAGGTACATCCCTGCTGTCCCAGCCTAATTATTCACTCACAAAAGTATCCACATGTGGACAATAAATTATAAGGTCACTGTCTGTCACAATACAAGGTACACTTCTAGCCTTATTAATTACCAATAGCATTTAAGAGACTTATCAATACATACATAGGGAGAAATCTGGGAAGGATGACCACTGAACTATGTTCTTGCCCAGGTGCTAAAATTTCAGGTGACTTTTTCCCTCCTTTTTGTTTTTATTAATTGAATTTCCTTTCATTCCTTGCATATGCATCGCAGTCACAAAAATAAATCTACTTTGAAAAAGCCCATCATATAATTTATTTCATGTGAATTTTTAAAGAATATTCAACTTTATCTTTACAGCTATGGAAAATGCCAAGATTCTTTGAATTTTAAGTCAACTAAGCATATGACAAAATGGTCCCATCATAAAGATAAAGGACATCTGAAGTTTGGGATTATATTCACAAATACGTCATCCAAACCCTCATTCCAAGAAAAATGAAATGAAACGAAACTAAAATAAACAGTTCTGGTGGTCAGGATGCCAGAATATCCAGACATTTGGTTGGAAGCTGCTGCACAGGGTTGACTTCCACAGCTGGTGATGAGAACAAATGCACAGACCAAACTTTCAAAGAGTAACAGCATATGGAAAACATTAAATGGAACATAAACATTGCTAATCAGAATCCAACAGAGGTAATCTAAAAAACATCCTCATGTGTGAATATGCTTCCACAATCAATTCTATTTTGCAGGACAATGGCTTTTATCAGTTCAAACAGCTAAAGCTTAATGGAATGTTAGTCTGAGAGAAAGGTAATCATATTTCCTATCAAGTTGTTATAGTCATCAAACATATATGGCAAAGCATCATTGGTCGAGAACTTTTAACTGGTACTTAAATATATGCTAATAATAAATTTTTGATCTGGTTACAATTCCAAAGAACGTTTCAGACCAATTACTTTTAGTTATCTTCTATTTTCTAGCTGACTTGCAGATGCATTGAAAAGAGAATACTACAAGCCCATTTGTTCTGCCTAAACAGAGATATTTAAGAAATCACCTCCAGCTTTGTAGATCCAAAGTTGAAACTGTTGCTTATATCTCTTCCAGAGTTGACAATTTCTAGCAGAGGAATGGTTAGTAGGTCTTGTACATCAACGAGAAGGGGGATGATGGTGGAGTACATCTTGCTCTGCCAAAGGCTTTGACCTTTATTGGCAGTGGACTGGGAAATGTAGCAATGCTCTCCATAATTTACTTTTCTAAAACAGATACAAAGCTGGCCTCAGAGATAGAAGTCTCCCCACTAACCAGAATCAAGCTAGCTAACTGATGATATGGTAATGTGAAGTTCCAGAAATATGTGTTTAAATTCTGTCACATAACCTTTATCAATTTACTTCAATCTCTTAAAGAGTTCCTAAAGAACATTGGGTTTGGGTGAAATCAACAGTCTGTCACCTAAATTATAGAGCATTATATCTGAGATAAACTCAAACAATACATTTTCACCTAAATTTCCTCTTGGGAGATGAATTTTGCTTGATGGCAGTGATATTCCACCTGCTCAGAGTGACATCCTGCCAGGGTTCCAGAAGCCCTGATGAGAACTATCTTCAGTGAATCATAATGTCTGGAACTAATATCTGAGACAGATGATGCTTCTTCTCAATACTTGCCCTCTTCCATACTTTTCATCACATTCTCCACACTTACAATCTTTTTGTCCAGCACAGAGTGCTCTGTGGAGTGTCAAATTGATATCACCAACTGACTTCTGGGAATTTCCACTTGAATATCCCACTAGAACTTCAGACTCAACCCATCTAAATCAGATGGCTTAATCTGCAACCCCCACCTCAAAGTCAGTTCTTTCCAACTCTGAATCTTTGTGAATGGTTTTACCATGTGCACAATTAACAAAGCCATAAATCTTTACCTTGTCTTTGATTATCCTATCTCACCCTGCCTGCACCTACATAGTTATCATTTTTGGTTTATCTAATATATCTAATTTATCTAATACTACCTCCTAAATGTTTCTTGCATCAACTAATGTCAATTCCATGCCACTCCCCTGTTTTGAGTCACTATCCCCTCTTATCCAATTAGCTTCCTAAAGGTCTCCTTGCCTCTTTCATCACCTCCATAACCAGTGACCTCCTCAATCTGATCTCTCCATATTGTGGGCAGAGTGACCACACTAACACTCAAATTATCAAGCCATTCCCCAGTTTAAAACTTTCTGTGCAAAATGAACTCGAAATGGATTAAAGGCTTAAATGTAAGACCTGAAACCAAAACTCCTAGAAGAAAACATAGGGAAAAAGCTCCTTGACAATTATTTTTTGGATACAATATCAGAAGCTCAGGCAACAAAAGCAAAAACAAACAAGTGGGACTCCATCAAACTAAAAAGCTTCTACACCGCAAAGGAAATAATCAACAATATGAAAAGGCAACTTACTGAGTGGGAGACAATATTTGCAAACCAAATATCCAAAAAGGGGGTTAATATTCAAAGTATATAAGGAACCATACAACTCATAGCAAAAAAACCAAAACAAAACAAAAAAACCCAAAACAAAACAAAAAACACAAACACAAATAACCCAATCTTAAAAATGAGCAAAGAAAAAAAAATGAGCAAAGGACTGGAATGGACATTTCTCCAAAGAAGATATATAAATGGTCCACAAGTATATGAAAAAGTGCTCAACGTCATTAATCATCAAGGAAATGCAAATCAAAACCACAGTGAGATATCACCTCACATGCTAGAATGATTATTATCAAAAAGACAAGAGATAACAAATGTTAATGAGGATATGGAGACAAGGGAACCCTAGTGTATGGTTGGTAGGAATGTAAATTGGTACAGCCATTACAAAAAACAGTATGGAGATTCTCAAAAACTTAAAAATGGAGTTACCATATGATCCAGCAATCCCACTTCCGGGTATACAGCCAAAGGAAATGAATCCGTATCTTGAAGGGGTGCCTGCGCTCCCATGCTCACTGAAGTATTGTTCACAACAGCCAAGATAAGAAAACCACCCTTCTGTAATGGATGACAGGATAAAGAAAGTGTGGCATACACACACACACACACACACAGGAATATTATTCACTCATAAAAAGGAAGGGAATCTTGTTATTTGCCAAAATGTGGATAAACCTAGAGGACATTATGTTAGGTGAAATAAGCCAAACACAGAGAGACAAATAATGTATGATCTCACTTATATGTGGAATCTAAAAAAGTCAAACTCATAGAACCAAAGAAAACAATAGTGCTTGTCAGGAACTGGGGTGGGAGGGTGAAGATGGGGAAATGTTGCCCAAATGGTACAAACTTTGAGTTACAAAATGAATAAATTCTTGAATCTAATGTGTAGGATAAGAATTAAAGTGCATAATACTATATTATATATTTGAAATTTTCTGAGAGTAGATCTTAAGTGTTCTTACCACATACATACAAAAAAGGTAACTATGCAAGGTGATAGATGTGTTAATTGACTTGATTATGGTAATAATTTTACAATGTATACATATATATATATATTTTTAAAGATTTTATTTATTTATTTGAGACAGAGAGAATGAGAGAGACAGAGAGCACATGAGAGGGGGGAGGATCAGAGGGAGAAGCAGGCTCCCCGCCGAGCAGGGAGCCTGATGTGGGACTCGATCCCAGGACTCCAGGATCATGACCCGAGCCGAAGGCAGTCGCTTAACCAACTGAGCCACCCAGGCGCCCAATGTATACATATATTAAATCATGTTCTACAACTTTAAAAAAATCACATTGTACCAACTAAACATATACAATTTTTTTCCTTTTTAATTTTTATTTAAATTCTAGTTAATTAACATATAGTATAATATTGGCTTCAGGAGTAGAATTTCGTGATTCATTACTTACATATAACACTCAATGCTCATCTTAACAAGTGTCTTCCTTGATACCCATCCCCCATCTAGCTCATCCCCCACCAACCTCCCCTCCATTAACCCTCAGTTTGTTTTCTATCATTTAGAGTCTCATGGTTTGCTTAACTCTCTCTTTTTTTCCCTAAATATATACAATTTTTATTTGTCGGTCAAACCTCAATAAAGCCGGAAAAAAATAAACTCTGTCCCCCCAGCCTTATCTGTCTAGTTTTCTCTCTTGCCCTTCACATCTCTATCTTGAGTTCTATCCTCAGGTACACAAAACATCTATCACTTCATAGGTTTCTTGTCCTCCCTCACTTCTGGGCCATATATTCCATCATCTTCACTTGGTCAGCTCCTACTCATCCCTTAAGCCCCAGATCACATTACTTCCTGGAAGCTTCCTCCTCTTCTGTACTCCAAAAGCATCTTATCCCTACCCTCATCTTTTGTATTTTAATTTACATAGACTATATGCCTTCCACATTTGTCTCACTCCCTATTGGGTTCCCAGGGCCTAGCAAGTCCCTGGAAAACATTATGTATTCAATAAATGTTCATGAACTCAAAGCCTGAGCTTTGGATCCTTTTCCTCCTATACGATAGCTATTAAATCCTATGCAAGTTACCTAACTACACTGAACTCCAGTATCCTTTTAGTAAAACAGGATAATACCTATCTCACGAGGTTATGCTGAAGGTTAAAGAGCTCACACATACAGCACTCTTGGCACAGAGCTTGACATTGATAATGATCCTATTGTTCTACAAACCGATGACCCAAGGGTCAGTTCTGGCCTGTTAGATGTATTTTGTTGAGTTCAGACTGTTATTTAACTTTGAATGGTTTCATATAAAAACTTGAGGTTTTACTTTATTAGGACACGAGGCTAAGAGCGGACAGCCCTGGGTCTGTATTTCTCATGTGATATTCAGCCAGAGCCAATAACATCAACCCTTCCTGAACAAAACACAGAGTTCAGTTTGCCACAGGCCTCACTATTCCTTATGATCTTATACCTGACCTGTTTCTCAGCTTTAGGCCATCTGTGCATAAGACCTTCGCTGGTACAAAATTATGGAAGACCCTCTGAGGTGAAAAATACTAGCACACATGTAGAAGATTATACCTACTACACTGGAATTCAATGTAACTGGCTCTCTTTCTCCAGATGGTCCACATGTTTAAGCTGCAGTAAATTTATAAATATTTTCAGCTATCGAAAAATTCTATGATTCTAACCCGGGGGTCAGCATTATCACCTCAAGCAGAGGAAGGGACAATGTTCCTTTTGTTTTAGAAGCAGACTGTATGAACTTAGGAGAAATGAACCTGGAGAGTGCTTCTTTGAAAACAATTTCCAAACCAGCTTCCACAGGTGGTGCTGACTGGCACGCTGACCTTACATAGCCCAGGGGAGCTGGCCTTTGCTCAATTTCTTAAAAGAAAGATGTCAGGCCAGTGAGCCCCAAGGGGGAGATCAGTGTTCCTCCTTGCACTTGCCATCAGCTGCTAGTGGCATTTCTTCAAATCATCCAGGCATCCTGTTGTGCGGGGTGGGGGGAGTGAGGGGTGCCCCAGCCTCGCAGCCCACAGAGCCTCTGATTCTGGCATCTCCTTCTTAAAGTCCTGGGATGCTGGTGTTCCATACCATATAAAGGGGGCTTCCCATGTGGTCTCTGATGTTTGGTTTTGTTGTGTCTCTTCACAGAGTACAGAAACCTGTGTGAGCAGCCTGATCTCAGCTTCTCTGCAGATCAAACTACACCCAGCATGCTTCAGTAACAAGCTCAAAATTCAGGGTTGCTGGTCAATGCTAATTCTTACTCTGATCCTAATTTATGATTTGACCAAGGGCTAATCAAGGGGCTTTTATGAATCCCATCTCTCTTCGATTTTTTGGACAATTCCTGAGTTAAAATAGGTGATTCACATACAAATATATATGCACAGAAGAGGGTTTATAAGTGCACACATTATAAAATCATGCTTTAACTATAATCTAGTTGAATGTAAGGACTAGGAAGCATAGTGGTCTTGATAAAACCAATGGATGTATTTGATAATATTTCCACAAAAATATTAAGAAATGTATTTATTGTTCTGACCAAGTTCTAAGACTCTGTAAGTCATGAAGAGATTCTGATGTTATCTAGAAAAAATTTGCTCCTTCAGTCTCATAGTTGAGGTTGTGTTTATTCCCACGAAAGTATTAACTTTATAAATAAAGCACATTAGATCAATAAAAAAGTTAATAACAAAATAAGAATGAATCTAATTTATTCTAAAGACTTCAAAAATATTTCCTAAGGAATGCAATTAAAAGGTCTGTGTCCACTAATCTCTAATGCTTCTTGGAATAGAGTACCCAATCCCCCTCTCATGGCTCCCAAACAAAGACACATTAAGGGAAGTCTTAATCTCAAAAGGGCAGAATTCCAAGTCTCCTGGTCTCCTCTGGGTTTAAAAAAAAAAAAAAAAAAAAAAAAACAGTTTTCTAATAGGAGCAGCATTTCAGGAACAAAGACTTCTGGGCTTGGTGTGTACATTTTAGTCAATAAGAAATATTGTTTATAATTTCACGGAAGGTAAAACATTTCACCAAGGGCAAACATTCATCACACAATGAATCAACATCCAGTCACCTTTATGCCCATTCACATGCAAATAACGTCCAGATTTTCCTACCTGTCATTATATGTGACATTTAAACCAAGCTACTTTGGACCTACAACACTAGTTAACCCCAGGCAAGTTAAGATCCCAAACAAACCCTTGCTAATACGTCAGGCACTCACAATCTTTTTCTCTTTCCTTTTAGCAAAGCTTGCCGAAAAAGTATACCCAATTCTGTGTGACAAAATACTTCAGAGTATATACTTCCCCCAAGCAGAAAAACACAACTTAAAATTGCTTCTTATTGGTAGATAAGTTACAAGTCTAATGAATTTGGGATGATTTTCCAGTTGGAGATTTTATTCTCTTCCCTCTGTATGTTTCCCAGGGGGAAGAGAAGTAAAATTCAGATCAGACAAGTGGTCTTTTTAAAACTATATCAGTGTCAAATGAAGGATTGGAATAACTACTACATAGTTGGCTAAAATTAGCTTCTTTACTGTGCTTTTTAGTTGATCTCGTCCCCATCACCTTAGATAATTAAGAAACAACATCTATCTACAAAATTAAAAGGACTATAAAAGATTCATCTAATTACTAAGCAAATATTGAATTCCTTTTAAAAAACTGATGGAATGCTGAAGCCCATAAAAATATATTTAGATAAAATATATCAAGTATAGAGAAAAATATAGTGTATATGTAAAGTATAGAACATATATTAAAACGTCAAATATAGAGGATATACTTAACGATAAATAAAAAATACATTCTTAATTTTTAAAAGGAGCATTAACAAATGGAAGGAAACAGTCTTTTCAACTTACCAATAATTTTTCAGGCGCTCTCAGTGTATTACAATTTAAACTGTTACTCAGGCTCTGTTGTCTATACTCCTCAAGTATAATTATGTCATTTGATTCAGTCATTTTGCTGAATACCCTTCATGAGCACCTTTCACTTAAGATGCTCCTATTCCATACCTTTTATAAAGGTGTTTTCTGGTCATTTGATTATGCATCTTCCCTCCAGCCCCTGTGGCCCTATTTAAATTCCCTGGTTTTATATTTTTATGTCCTGGTTCTGTCAGAACAGAAAACTGTGATCTGCTGCTGTAGAAGCATATGGATATTTTTTACTGAATACATACCGTTTACTCATGAACACTGCATGAGTTATTACACTCTTGTCTTTCCCCATTCCCAGGCTCTACTTAATGGGTAGAATTTTCCATCGGTCCTGAGTCTGTGTAACAAAGCCCACAGACTGGCTGTGGCTCATGTGGCACCAGTGATGGCAAGGTTTGTAGACTCACAACCTCAAGCTATTTCTCAGTAAACCACAGATTTGGTATAGCTAATTATCGAGAGGTAACTGCATGCTTTCATTTGTCCCTTCATGAAACCTAAGATCTTTTCTTTGGTCCAGCTACATTGTTCTCTCTTTTAACAGCTTCTAAAAAACAACAGATACATGAGAATCTAAGAAAACCCTTTTCTCAAAGGTATGAGTCTGAGCAGACCTCTCTCCCTGGACACATAACAAAATTTAGCCTTCAATTCAGGGCAAGCCTGGTCATAATAGGCGTTGTGCTGTTTGATGTCATCCTGAAATCCCACACAGGTCCCATTGCAAAAGACCATTTAAGCAATTTCAGGTTGCTGCATGTTTGGCAGCAACATTGTACTTCAGATGCAAAGGCTCTGGGTAAACACCATCAAATAAAATGGTAGAATATATTGGACATGGTAGGAAAATGGTATGCTATGATGCTGGGAAGATTTTATGTTTTTCCCATCCCAGCTGGAGGGATCTAGGAGACTGGGAATATCTCTGGAATCTGAATAAAACTCGTCAGGGGGACGCCTGGGTTAAGCAACTGCCTTTCGCTCAGGTTATGATCCTGGAGTCCCAGGATCGAGTCCCGCATCGGGCTCTCTGCTCAGCAGAGAGTCTTCTTCTCCCTCTGACCCTCCCCCCTCTCGTGCTCACTCTCTCTCAAATAAATAAATAAAAGTCTTAAAAAAAAAAAAAAACTCGTCAGGATTGAGTTCTGGGTTTAGGAGGAAAGGTCCGCCACTTGCCCAACTCACTTCAGGGTCCTCCCTGCTGATCTAGGTCCTGAAAGGAAAGTCAACTCCATGGACAAAACTAGTGCTAACAATGAAAACCTGCTTCCATGATCAGTGTCCTGAGTTGGCAGAGTTGCACTCACTGGTGTAAAGTGAAGGTCTCCGAAAGAAAGCTGAGTGACAGAACTCTGACCCCTTCCCTGCACTCTGATCTCTGGCCAGACTTCCCCCGTCATGCCTTCATTTCTCTCCGCCAAGCAATTCTTTCCTTCCAATGTATCCTTGAGCTTATCCCGGGGTGAAGCACAGAGCCCTTAGCGCAAAATATCAATCTCTTGCAGGTGCAAAATGCCAGCACTAAATATCTCAGTCTCTTCAAAAAGGTGAGTAAATAATTATTCACATGTCCATCGCCACAGGGATTTGCAATATCAAATAGAATGTCAAAGCAGAGAGCATGAAATAGATAGGAGGCAGCTAAGTGTTCCTCACAGAATAATGAATACATTTGTTATTACATCATGATGCGTTTACTTGCGAAATTTCTTGTATCTGGGGAAGTAATCAATGTCTTTGTAGGGTTAGGCACACCTCAGCGATCGTGCTTTCTGTTTCTCTTCGGTGACTTTATTCTGGGATGGCAAAGGTGTAGATGGTGCCAGCTAGCCACTGGGATGCCCTTCACATCAGCACTGAGCTCCTCCACACCCAAATGGCCAGGAGGGGTGGGCCCTGGAGGAAATGGGTAGGTTTCGACCTTCAATAGGCATGTTTTACAGGATTAGCTTTGAGGTTTTGCAGCCTCAGTTTGGGATTATTTATAGTAAGCCTGGGGTTGCATAGCTATTAGAAAGAAAACAAAAAGTCAGTTTATTTGCTCTCACATTGATGTTTCAATAAAACACTGCTTTGTTTTCCTGATCTGTAAAACGAAAGGGTGGGGCTACAGGCCCGTGGCCCTCAGTGCTGGTTGACTTCTCTCAGAAAGAAGGTCTTTCAGGGAACATGCAAATGAGGACCTTGCAGCTTGACTGTAAAGGTCACATCTTAAAAAATGCAGGGCATGAGGAAGGTCATTCAGCCACTGAATAAATGACTTATTAACCTTGAGCATTGCCATGATCACAGTGTCATCTAACTTGGACTCTCAAAGACTTTTGGAATATCGAGGGTAAGTCTTCCATTTCACAGCTGAGGAATCTGAGGCCCAGAGTGGTGACATTTCTACTAATGGGGCCTTTATTCAGGGCCTTTTTCACAGCCCGTATATAGAATTAAATGCACTAAGAAGGACAATGAGAAGCGTGAGAAAACCTAGAAACTAAAATCTTTTTAAAAGCTCTTTAAAGTGAGAAGGTTTAAAAACAAATGGATTTTTTTTTTTACTAAGAAATAATTACAAGTGCTGCATGCATTCTTACAGTGGGCTGCAGTCTAGCTCATTATTTTCCTACAAAGAAAAGGAAAAAAACATTGTGCGATGTGTATATAATAACCTCATTGTTCACTTTACAGGAAACAAAAAGGGAAGTTTTAACAAAAGGTATAATTCATTATTTCCGAATCCGTACGAATTAAAACAGAACAATGACATAGGAAAATAAATCAAACATCTTCATGTTAGACTTTCATTATAACAAAAGACAAGTACCCTAAGAATATGATTTTCTTCAAGGCATCTTATAACTGAATTAAGCGAAAAATCATTTTAGTAAACACATCATGAATTCAAACCCAGTGAAACAAACTAGAATTTCACTGCAAAACTCTAAAACTTATTCAAAGTTAATGGGTAAGGTGAACAGATTCTGTACTGCACGCCTCCCATCAAACACTATAAATGTAACCACAAAAGTCTTTCAACAGCATGCAGGGCAGAATACCAAAGAAAGCTCACAGCAAGGTTTTGAGACAGCTGGATGTTAATCATGTACAAAACTCTTAAAAATTTAGGATCTGAATCATCATTTTAAAACACACACACTCTTTATAGACATTTTGAAATTTTATGATGAGAGTCTAATCATCCGACCATTAAATTTTTGAGCAAAAAAATTTCAAAAGGCAGGGGGAGGAAGAGTGTTGGAGAGTTTGCGTCAGGCAATAACCAAGTTGGAGAAGAAGCCTGACATGCAAAAGTCCTAAAATATGCTCCAACTCGTGCTTCCCTCCTGAATGCTGCACTATACCATGTCTAGAAGGTCCACCTTCCAAATGGGGGTGACTTGCTTGATCACAGTCATTGATCACATACATTGCAGCCAATGAGTCAGCTCCTAAATCGAGCTCCCCAGCAACTAGAATGGGATTGAAGCATGTGTTGCTGATGCCCAGTTTAATGGAGAAATGGGGGAAAGGAAATTCTTGCGGGAAATCTCCCAAGGTTGGACCTCCAACTTTGAACCAAATATCTTAGCTGTAAGAGCTGAACATTGAGCAGGCTGTTCCAGGCAGAAAACTGGAGGGTTCAGGTTAAAAATCTGGACTTCTGGGGGCGCCTGGGTGGCTCAGTTGGTTAGGCATCTGCCTTTGGCTCAGGTCATGATCCCAGAGTCCTGGGATCGAGCCCCACGTCGGGCTCCCTGCTCCACGGAGAACCTGCTTCTCCCTCTCCCTCTGCCTGCCGCTCTGCCTACTTGAGCTCTCTATCTCTCTGTCAAATAAATAAATAAAATTTAAAAATAAATGAAAATAAAAATCTGGACTTCTAGATGCTATATCCAGAAATGCTCATCTATCATTGTCCAGCTATTATTAAGGTCTACTGGATGTGAAAGCAGGCTTACAGAGGATTAAGGAGCCCAAACTGACTCTTACATGCAATTTTTAAGTTTATAAGAGTTCAGTGAATCTTCAAAGGGCTATCTGAGGAGTTGAGGAAGCAGAACAAGAGAAGCTAACATTAAATTAAAAAATACTTAATTGCTAAGCAACAAGATAAGCATCTGAGTGATCTTCTTAAAGACAAAGTCCCCAGGTCTAACTTTGGAGGTCACAGCTTTGATACAAAATCTTGCAAAGCCAGTGGCCATTTGGCTTGGCAACTTTTCTAGGTGTTCTTCCATTTCAGTATTAAGGAAATGACATCCTAAAAATTTATTTCTTTTAATAAGGATACTTCCCATTGAACCTGTTTTAAATGGGAAAAACACAATAATACTGGTTTCTTTGGGTGAATGTTTAAGTTAAAATGTGTTTGTCTTTAATTTGTGAGGAAGATTTTAGCATTTTAAATATACTTTAGGGTTCCTCCATGAAACTTGGCTAGATTTTGCAGAGCTCTGCTTCATTTCATGTTTATCATCTCTTACCAGTAAGCCTTTTTAGCTGTAATATGTGTGGTCTCCACCAAACAATTCAGATTACAAGCTCTTCTTTTCCCCATCTCTACCCGTACAAAACAACCTGCAGTATTCTTGGCCTTTACCATCAGCAGCAACATTTCCTAATAAAAATAAATCAATAAATAACTATCTCAATTAGAGGTTGTCCCTCTTTCTAAATGGTTATTAAAGATTACCTAATATCACAATAAAACAAGAAAGAGCAATGAATGGAACAATGAGAGTGGGTCAAGAAGCAATCATATGCAAAAAAAAAAAAAAAAAAAAAGCAACCATAAGCACCCGAGATTGGGAAATAAATGTATAAACAAATAAGAAGCGCATTCAGTTCTAAAGACACAGGATACATGGAAGGAGAGAGAGGAGGCTGAGATTTAATTCTGGCCCTACCATTTTCTAGCTTTATGACTGTGGGCAAGTCATTTCACTTTCTTTCATTTGTGAAAAGGGGAAGAAGATATTCACTTGCCTCTTTAAATATTTCTTATTGTAAAAATATTCAAATATACACAAAATAGAATAGTATAATGAATACTATATACTCACCATCCAGAATCAACACTTTGTAGATGTTAACATGCTTGCTTCACCTATTTCTTCCCTCCTGAACTATCTTAAAGCAAACTCCTGACATTGTATTTATCCCTGTATACTTTAGCATGCCTTGATGAAAAATACGGACACTTTCTTATAGACTCACAGAAAATTAATTCCTTTGCCATTATGATATATCAAAACTATAATTCAAATATCTTTGTGTCAAAATTTACTTTTTATAGTTAGGGAAAAAAAAGATGACTTATACTTGAGTTTTTAGGATATGGGCTGCCAACCCAAATACAATGGATGTTCAAATTGATAAACCCGAGTAACTGTTACCTCATGATGTTCCGAGAGTGAACATATATAAGTCCATCCAAAGAAAGATGCAAAGAGAACATTCAGAAGCACATTTTTCAACTCTTCTTAGTCAGAAAGGAGGCAGCTGTGAGGGAATGGAAGCCTTATGCTCACCTCTACTCTTATACCCATAGGCCTCCGGCTAACAGATTTTGGAAGAGGATGTAGCGCCCCCCTTTGCTCAAGGAGCCCACTAAGATGAAGATGAGTCATGGATAACTCCTCCAGGGCCCCCAGGCAGAAGCTCCATTCATCCTGACCAGTGTGGGCATAGCTTTGAACTACAGGAAGCTTAAGGAGAGACATGTCTTACTAAAAGTGCCATTCACACTCCTATATATGTACATTGGCTATATGGAATAAAACTTTAATATCCTTATCTTGAAAATACATGAGTTTTCATAGACCCAAATACTAGATAATGTTCAGCATTTTTAAAATTAAAAACTTCATTAATTGTGCTTTCGTATTCTGTTAATAATTCATATAACTACAGTATGATACTTAGAATTGTAACCACCTTCTAGTTAGCAATTCTGGCTTCCTGGAGTGGATTCCAAGACTATAAAAATTCAAAAAAGATTAGAAACTGAGTAACTTTCATTTGCCAAGCACTTGCAATTTACAGCTTAAATAATTAACTTTGTCTCGTCTATCTTTACAACCAGAATACATAACACCCTGCATGCACAGAACCTGTCCAGGTCAATTGATGTTTATATATTTGTGCTAACTATGCTATCCTACTGGGAAAAATCAGGCAGCATTTGGTCTGACACCAATTAATAAACATATTTCAACACATTGGCCTATCAAATCATCAGATAAAAAATTTACTAATATATTTGCTTTCTATCAAAATGCATATACGAGTAACACAAAATAAATTTAACAGCACTATCCCTGAGTTCTGAAAGGTCACCATCTACAACAGGACATACTCAAGTTGACAGATTCATGAAGAGTAAATGTGCACATAATTTACTCCGTAATAGGCCATAAAAATGTCTGGTATCAAGGACTGAAGCACCCCATATTTATTTGCCCAAGGATGACTTGGCCAGCCTGTTGGTCACGGCACACACAGTCACCTGGGCCCACATGTCACAAAATAGTGCCACACAGCCTAAGGTAAGCCCTGCTGGGCAGAGCTGAATTTTAAAGCAAGCTTGGGAGACAGGTGAACATCAACACCAGCACATACCAGACACTCATGTCTCACATTCCTAATCAAGTTTTTCAAAGCAATTCCCTTTGGCTGTGATTCATAGAATGGATGAAGAAAATGTAATTATGCTACTTTAAAACAAAATCAAATTGCCAAAGTACAGGTCTAGGCAGAAAAATATCTTGATGTAATTCCTTTGAAGCCTTTGGTGAACAAATGGAAAAATTTCAGTAGTGTAGATAAATGGACTAATGTTCCTAACTGACATATAATAAGTAAGTTACATGTGCCATAACCATCCTATTTCTTATCAAGAAGCAAAGCATTTTCAGAAAGTCATTTTTTAAAAATAGCATCAAAAACGATTTTTTTTCTTTGCTTTACACTATATTTTCCCCCCAAATATTTGGTGGAAAGAGAGAGAGACAGCACATGAGCAGGCAGGTATAAATGGTAATGCTTTCCTCTGTAGCCCCCATTACCATTACTAAATGTAATTGAATGTATTAGCAGGTCTCTGTAGGAATGTGATATGCTAACACACTCTAATTTTCATTAGTTTCTCAAAACTGTCATGTGAGGAATTTAAAATATGTGCATGAAAGAAATTAATAATGGCTGATACTGAACAAAAGTATTAAACTGGCTTAAGAAAAAAAAAAAGCGGAACTTGCCTATGAAAAGGAAGACACTTAAATCATCCACAGGAAAGCCTTCTGATGACGAGCCACCATTCATTTTTCTGAAACAGCTGCTCTGCCAAAGAGTGATAACAAACCAAGAAGGCCTCATGTCCTCATCATTTTTACTTTTTTTTTCCCCCACTAGGGTAAATAAAGGTGAGCTAAAAACGTTGATGAGATTAAGGGTTTGTCTTTGTTTTTTCAAAATGAAAAGGTATACAAAGCTGAGTGGTTTTCAGTTAGACTGCATTTCTATTTGAGAAGACAACCAATGAGAAAACCAGTTCTGCTAAGATGTTAATACCTGGGCACTTTGGGGAGTTTCAAGATGGCAGCCACCTTCTAGTCCTTCATCCCTTACATCTAACAAACACATTAGGATTTAAGTATGCTTGGGCGCCTGGGTGGCTCAGTCATTAAGCGTCTGCCTTCGGCTCAGGTCATGATCCCAGGGTCCTGGGATCGAGTCCCACATCGGGCTTACCGCTCTGCGGGAAGCCTGCTTCTCCCTCTCCCACTCCCCCTGCTTGTGTTCCTGCTCTCGCTATCTCTCTCTCTGTCAAATAAATAAATAAAATCTTAAAAAAAAAAAGGGGGGGGGGATTTAAGTATGCTTGCAGGCAGTGTTTCTTTCTTTCCTTTTTTGAGATTTATTTATTCGACAGAAAGAGAGAGAGCGCACAAGCAGGGGGAACGACAGGGAGAGGGAGAAGCAGACTCCCCGCTGAGCAGGGAGCCCGATGCGGGGCTCGATCCCAGGCCCCAGGGATCATGACCTGAGTCTAAGGCAGACACTTAACCGACTAAGCCACCCAGGCACCCCAGCAGCATTTCATTCTATCCCTGAAGTGACCCCAAGGGAGGTAGGGAGGTATCATCCACTCTATAGACAGAAAAGCTGTGGTTTAAGACATAAAGTCATTCCCTGCCTGTGATGATACACGTTCAACAGGGATCTGGAGCTGAAATAATTTTACTCTGTCCTTGACTCTGTTGTGGCTGTGGGATTTCCCCTCTGTTTAAGAGGAGGAGGGCCTGGCAGTTGGAGCCTTGTTGCCTGGAGTCTCTTGCGGCCCCAGAAAATGGTGGCTGCCAGGTTTGGGTTGCTCTGTGCTAGCTGAACAGTTCTCCATGGGTTTCTAGCACCCACTTTCAACCTGATTGTCAACCACTTCTCTCTCTTTGCTGTCTTCACATGGCTGGAAGATTACTGCCTGGGATGAGTAATTCTAAGATATATCTCTCTATTTACCCAAGACAGTGTTGTTGTTGCTGTGTGTGTGTGTGTTTTCTTCACAGACACAGGAATATCGTGACAAGGTATCTAATTTTTTATAATCCAGGTCAGCTGACATAAAAAGAAAATGAAGGGATTTTGTAATTTCATTCCTATATAGTTTCACGCATTTTGACCACATGCTCATAGCAATGAATTACTCAGGAGATACTCTAATTTCTCAATTTTTGGTGGTGGATGTCTAATTTCTCAACTCTTGGTAAGGGTGTCATCTCTATTTGCTTAAAACATGACCGAAAACCTCCTGGAAAGAGCCATTTCTTGGGGTTCAGAGGAATTAAGTCCTCCTATATATTACATACATTTCCTTGCATTCTCATAGCCCCTCAGCCTTTCCAGATACACCAGTCATCCACGCTATGCTCTTCTCGGAACTCCCAGAGCACAGATGCAGCCACATGCTGGGCACCTTGCCAGATTTCATCCTGTCTTCTAATAATGTATGGACGTATCATTTTTCCTGACTAAACCCCAAACTTAAGACAACAAAGACTTTACTCATTTACTCAATGCATCTCTGTATGCCCAGCGCCTACTACAGTGGCCGGTACATGGTAGACAATCAAATTAGTCTTGGTTGAATTAATTACTAACTGAGTGAAAGCACACAGATTCTACTGTAAAAATATTGCCAGAAATCAGTTTGTATAACAAAGGACCCCAACCCAGCGGATTGCAAGGTCAAATGTTTATTCTCGTGCTCACAGATCTGCATAGTTGAGTAGATCTGAGTGGGCTTCGAGGTTGCAGGTCAGCTGGGCTTGGCCCCAGGCGGGTTGGCTCTCGTCTGCTCCATATGTATGCATTCTAGGTCCCAGACTGAAGGGGCAGTGGCTATGTGGACATCCTCTTTTCGTGGTGGATCATTGGTCCATGAAAGGCAAGTCAAGGAGTACAAGCACATTTAAGTCCTCTGCTTACATTAGGTCTCTTAATATTCCACTGGCTAAAGCCAGTCACATCAGCCCAAATTAATGGGGTGGGAAGCACATGCCACCCACAGGAGAGCAGCTGGGTTGGGGGTGGGGAGGTCAGGTGGGTTTATTGGTTAGTAATCTAAACCATCACAACTATAAAATCAAGGCAGAATTAAGACTAAATGTTTGGGACCCTCAATTAGAAATGACTTTAAAAGAATATAAGGACATCAGAGTAGATCAATCCTAGTTCAAATCCCAACCTCATATCCCACTTTTCTCATATGTAACACTGAGGATATGAATAGGTCCTACCTCATAAAATTGTTAGGAAGACTAATAAAATAATCCATGTAAAATGTTTTACCCATTTGGGGTACATTTTAACATGCATCCAATAAATGTCCAGGGGTGCCTGGGTGGCTCAGTTGGTTAAGGAACTGCCTTTGGCTCAGGTCATGATCCCAGGGTCCTGGGATCGAGCCCCACATTGGGCTCCTTGCTCAGTGGGGAGCCTGCTTCTCCCTCTGCCTGCCACTCCCCTTGCTTGTGCTCTCTCTCTCTCTCAAATAAATGAAAATAAAATCTTTCAAAAAAAATAAATAAATGTCCAGATGATGATGATGGTGGGGGTGGTGATAATAGGGATGATGAGGAGGAGGATGGTGACAAGTCACAAAAAATTTCAGTTATTCATCAATGAACTGGTTTTAAATTTAAATTTCAACAATTTCAGGATATTTATACAAACCAACCAATCATAACTATATACATGGTTGTCTCTGCCAAAATTCTCAATGTAATATGTGGTGATTACTGTAAAATTTTGGCTCCTAAAATGGTTCTGTGTATCCTGTGTGTCTCCATTTGGCTACTCCAACTCTATCTGAGCCTTCTTCTTTCCAAGGTCCTCTGTGTCCCACTGTGGGGGCTTAGCTCCTCTTCTTTATTTTATCCTTTTTCATTTCATACTCATTCCATTTATTATGCCTAACCATTTCTCTAACTTTCCCTTTCATATCTCCCCTCTGGCAAAGCTAAAAAGATGCCAAACTTATTTTTTTCTACATTTACTTCTATTTAGCATCAATTAAACAATATATTTGTATTATATTGCAGAGGACCTTAGTAAGGGAAAAAAATCCTTCTCCTTAAAATATACTTAACCCAAGGGGCGCCTGGGTTAAGTGTCTGACTCTTGATTTTGGCTCAGGTTGAGATTCTTTCCCTCTCCCTCTCCCCCTATCCCCCTCTCACAAAAAAAAACAAACAAACACAAAAAACACAAAAAAGACCTTATAATCCAATGGACGAGATAAAAACTTCAATGCCTCCAGAAAATGAAAGAATGGAAATGTGGTATATCCACACAATGGAATATTATTCAGCTATATAAAGGAATGAAATACTGATACATGCTACAACATGGATAGACCTTGATACCATTAGACCAAGTGAAAGAAACCCATCATAAAAGACCATATATTGATCTAAAAGACCATATTTATGATTCCCTTTACAGTCAATGTCCAGAATAGGCAAATCTTCTAGAGAGTAAGTAAATTACTAGTTGCCGAGCGCCGGCAGGGATGGGAGTTGGGGAGAAATGGGGGGTGACTATTAATGGATACAGGGTTTATTTATGAGGTGATAAAAATGTGCTAAAATTGATTGTGGTGGTGGTTACACAATTCTGAATATACTAAAAATCATTGAACTGTATACTTTGTGTGATTTGTATGGTATGGAGTACAATTCAAACTATTTTCTTAAAGAGGAACATGGATACAGTTTTTTTGCACACGCACACAAGAGAGAATTCATGAAAAAAAGGAGGAATTAGAAGAAAAAGCTGAGCTTGGGGCGCCTGGGTGGCTCAGTTGGTTAAACAACTGCCTTCGGCTCAGGTCATGATCCTGGAGTCCCGGGATCGAGTCCCGCATCGGGCTCCCTGCTCGGCAGGGAGTCTGCGTCTCCCTCTGACCCTCCCCCCTCTCATGCTCGCTCTATCTCATTCTCTCTCTCAAATAAATAAATAAAAAATCTTTAAAAAAAAAAAAAGAAAGAAAAAGCTGAGCTTATCGTAGTGCTATAAAAACTCATTTTCTGAAATTTTTAAATTATATATAAATTGCCAGATCAAGTTCATTGCTTAGCATAGAGGCAGTGTATGTTGGCCTCCAGAGGAAATTATTTCCACACCAATACCAGTACTTTCCTTTACTTGGAAAAATAGCAGTTGTCAGCCTTTGGGGGTATATGCTTATTCCCTAAGGCTATCTCCACAAAATGCCAGATTGCACTGTGTGAGCAGAAGATGTCCCCAGTCACTCCCACTCCATTCAGCAACCACCAAAGCTAGTAATGTCAAAGGCTATTCTGCCCCTGGTGACAGAGGAATAAGAAACTGTAGGCCTCGGGTCAGGAAACCTTACAGAGAGGTGACAGTGGAAGGTGCCACCTGGAATTTCTCATCTTTTTGAACCAAGTAGCATGTAACCCTGGTGAAAGTTTATCTATAATAATTACTACAGTTTTAAAGTAAGCAATTAGGCACTTTGCCTCAAAAATGCTATATTTGGTACATTTTGGGAGAAACTTCATGAAGCCTTAGGTGTTGAATAAGATGGTCTCTTATTTTTTTTTAAAGATTATTTAGAGAGAGAGAGCGAACGAGCGTGAGTGGGGGAAGGGGCAGAGGGAGAGGGAGAGCATCTCAAGCAGACTCCATGCTGAGCATGGAGCCGGACTCAGGGCTTACCCACCACCCCGAGATCATGACCCCAGCCAAAGCCAAGAGTCCGACGCTTACCAACTGAGCCACCCAGGCACCCCGAGGTGGTCTCTTTTAAGAGAGCATCCCCAAACCAGGAATGCCACTTCTTCTGTCACTTCATTCAACTTCCCCCTTCATCTAAGGGTTACATAGGAACACTGTGTTTTAGTCTTTTCCTTCCACAGTACCTGTGGCATAGAAAGTACTTAATATGTATTGAAAGAAGGGGCGCCTGGGTGGCTCAGTTGGTTAAGTGACTGCCTTCGGCTCAGGTCATGATCCTGGAGTCCCGGGATCGAGTCCCGTATCGGGCTCCCTGCTCGGCAGGGAGTCTGCTTCTCCCTCTGACCCTCCTCCCTCTCATGCTCTCTGTCTCTCATTCTCTCTGTCTCAAATAAATAAATAAAATCTTTAAAAAAAAAAAAAAAGAAGGAAGGAGGAGGAAGGTTAAGATGGCGAGAAGGAAAGAATGTGGAAAGGAGGGAGGAAGGAAGAACTTATATTAACTATAGGACATTTTAATTAGTATTAAACACGCTGTTAAAATTTTAAGTCATGATGCTCAAATAGGGGAACTAATCTAATATCTGTCATAGCATCAATTTGCAAAGACTATTATTTCTAGGTCTATTATTTTCAAAAGCACATTAGCCATTTACAGACACTTGCGAATTTTATCACTCGGTACTAGGTTAGAAGTGAACAAATAGCCCAAGACAATCTGTTGTCACAGGACACTCACCAAGCCTGTGGTCTGAATCCTCCCGACCCTTGGGTTCCTCTTGTGTAATGAATGGGTGGAAAATTGGGCAGTTTGGTTCTTAAGAAAACCCAAGGATCATGACTCATTAAAAACTCTCTAGTGGATAGGAGTTGGACTTAGATATTTCAGAGCACATCACTGCTGATGGTTAAAATGGAGAAGAGGTGGCACAGGGAGGAGATTCTTGATGTACCCCCACAAGAAGAAACCATGTAGTCAGAAACAGGGATAACAGTCCACACACAAAGTAAAAGTAGATAACACCATGACACAGAGCAAGTGCTTAAAAACTGTTATTATCATAATGAATACCAGAGCTCACATTGGCTCTGACCACAAAAATAGGAGATATGTTGCCCTGTCCTGGATAGCCTTTTACTCTTCTTCCCTACTATTTGCTTTAAAATCAACTGGAACCCTCAAGCCCTTCTCATACCTGCTGCTAAATTATATCCTCTGTTTCGTACATATATGACTGGTTTTAATAACCTAAATGCAAGGCTTTTCATCTATTCCCATTAAATTTCATCCTTTTGGACTTCCTTGTCATTCTACCCCATGGAGACCCAATTAGAGCCTGATTTTGCTTTTCATCACATTAATATTTTCCCTAGTTTCATATTCAGGAATATGATCAGCACCGACATCTTTATCTTCACCCAAGACATTTAGAAAATGAAAAACATGAGAAACAGAGGAGGAAGCTCTGCAACATTCCACTGGAGAATGCATTCTAGAATGTCATCAATAGAACAAGGAGCACTGTTGAATATGGTCATTCAATCAATTAATGAACCCAAACAAAGATGTTATAAAATTAGTCAGTAGTTTTCCACCTGTTCTCCAAAGAGAGTTGTGAGTTCTATGGGCTACAGGGGGTCAAAGAGCAAAGAGAGGGTGCTCTCCCCTCTCCCTAAGCCAACTGTTTTTCTCACATATTGCTTTTATCATGATCTTCTGTTTGGGAAAAAAAAAAAAATCTGTGTTCAAATGAACCTTTGAAAACCAGTGATTTAGACCAAATTTCTCTATTTCCTATGAGTACATCATGAGATCCTTTGACAAACATCTTTTGAAATTCAGTGAGATTGTACTGACCTTCCCTCACTAGCACTCCTGTAATCCTACCATAAAAGCAAATAATCTTAGCAAATCCATGTTGGCTCCTAGTCATCCACTGCTTCTCCTTTTATTTATTTTTTAATTCTCAAAATATGTTTAAGGAACTCTCTTATACTGGGCTGGAATGAGCACTAAGTTTATTATTTTTGAAAATTAGGGCCACACTTGCCAAATGACAGAATTTGAGAAATGATCATTTTTCCCCACAATCCTTAGAAATGATCAGTAATGGTCTATATATAGGATTTACATTTGTTCTGTATGTTAGAGTATAATTCATACCAAGGGGTTGGAGTCATTTAAAGAAACCGAAAACTCTCTTCTAAACTTCTATTTGGGACCTTATTCTCCCTTACCTAAAGCTTGTGAGTAGATTCAAGAAACTTCATAACATTCAGGAAACAAGCAACAAGCAAATCTATCAACAATATCTACTGGTCCTCAATATTTGCCTTTGTGAAGAACCATATGTTTTCCCAGACTAAAGACATTTTTTTCTAGGCTTCTCCTTCAGTATTCAGTAACTATTTTGAACAAATCTGAGGCATTAAGATAGGGTGGCCATGATTATTAATCCTTCTGCACTTTTCAAAGATGTAGAACAATGACCTAGTGCCAAGGGACATCTGTATAGAAAAGAAGTAAAACAGATGAATGTGAATAGTGTCTTTAAAACTCTAGTAAAATTTCATTCTTGCCAGTAGTTTGCTTTTGTTTGAGCCAAATTTCATTTAGGTACAAGGCTGGCAATACTTCAGGCTGTCATCCAAATACAAAGAAATTTTTGCGCAGATTTACTAGATAGCACTGCAAAATCTAGACCGGGCATCATAAAGAACACAGGAAAAAGGAAGGATAATTATGTAAAGCCAACATTTGAATGCATTGTGTGTGGCTGGCAGCCTTTTCCTGACTCACATTAATATTCACATCGGGCACTGTTTAATGATGCCATTCAGAATGGGGATATGGAGCAGGGAGAGGTATAGAGGCAATCAAAAAATAATTTATTGCAATAGAAATATTCCTCCTTTTGAAGCATCGTTTAAAAAAGAGGTACTTTTTTTCCCCTGTCCCTAATTTTACTAAATAGATTCTCTTCCCTGTCAAAACCCCAAGGATTCTTTATGAGAAATATAAATTGGTATGATAAAAAAATTCCTACATAAAATGTATATCACTCGGGTGACATACAACATGGAGCCTTTCAAATCATCAAACTGTGTTAAACATAAGCAAGAGCCTTCAGTCGGTCATGAGGTGCATTTCTCAATATTGTTATCCAATTTATCCAGGTAACTTTGGAAAACTGAAAGAAAACGCTTCTGCTATCTTTTGTACTCCAAATCGCTCCAATATTGATATGCAAATTAAAATTACATCCACGAATGAGAATTCTTTAGGTTATTTCCAACACTGAATTTCAAGTTAAAGTCTCTCCTCTTAGGTAAATATTTCCTGATAGTTCCAAGGCTATTGCTTTTGTGCCATTAGTAAAGGGATGGAGTTCCATATATAACCTTTACCAGAAATCCAGAAGAAAGAGAAAGAGGAAGAGGAAGACAAGCAGAATTACAACAACAAAACAACAGCAACAATGACTCACATCTATTAGCACAAATTATGTACCAAGCCCTCTGCTAAGTGCTAAGTGCAAACATTATTTTTTTATTCCCCAAAAGCACCTTATGAGGTAGGTACTATTATTATTGCCATTCTAAAAATCTGGAAACTAAAAGTGCAATTTTCCAAGGTTATGTAGTTTATCTAAAATGCATAAAAGCAATACTAATTACAAAAGCTAAATCTATATCAGAGTAAGTAATGAGGTGAGACAATTACAAATGAAAATATAGAAGACCTCCAGTAACTCTTGGTTGACTAGAAAATATTTCCTAGAATAAAAACTGGAAGCAATTGACATTTTTGAGACTGGCTAATACCTCTATCAATAGGAAGATATTTGACTGCAAGTAACAAAACAATTGCAGTGGCTTCAGTAAACATGGGTTTAATTTTCTTAAATGCAGCAAGACGTCTTGAGATGGTTGGTTGTTGGTATTGGTTCAATGTTTAGGCCAATGACACTGCAGTCCTCTTGGCCATCTCCTTGTGGTAACAAGAGAGCTGCTGCAACTCCAGCCATCACATCACAGTCAAAGAAGTGAAATAGGTGCTATCGAATATGTCAGAAAAGCAAAAGCTTTCCTGAAACCACTACCTTTTTCCCAATCAGAAGACTTCCAGGTCTCATAGGTCAGAACTAAGTCACATGGCTACTTTTAATTCCTAAATAGGCTAGGAAATACAAACAGGATTGTGGTGACTGGTTTGATCATTTGTGACCATCTGGAGCCGAGTACCCTGCTGCCTGGAACTGAAGTGGAGTTCCATGAGCAAGTTGGGACTGGATTTGGAGTTCCTGTGGTTGGCCACTGTGCCTTAGGGATCTGCAAACTTTTTCAGTAAAGAACCAAAGAGTAAATATTTCAGACTTTGAAGGCCACATATAATCTTTGTCACCTATTCATCTTTGTTTTTGTTTTAATGACCCCTAAAAAATTCTTAGCTCCTGAGCTGTCTAAAAGTCAGCTTTGAGGAGGGCTGTAGTTTGCCAGAGGTTTGGGATAAGGCTCCAGATATGAAGGAGCTAAGGCTGTTCTGAGCCTTAACATTTCCCTCTATAGTTTTATTTTCTCAAAAGAAGAATGGGAGTTTGGAAAACCAGATTCCTAGCTGAATAAATAATAAATGTGTGAATTAATAACTGAGGAAAGTCATTTCAGTAACTCCCCTATTAAATTTAGTTCTTTCAGCCAGGCTGAATTCTACAGAGGGAAAGAAAGGTCGACTTGCTGAGCCACAAGCCCTTTCCAGCTCTAATACTGAGTGATTCGAACATCGGGAAAACATAAAACAGGAAAACAGCATTTCTCACAATGACTAAAAGCCCAAACAATGGGTGCACTGCATCCCTCTTAACCACAGAACATTAGCAACTGAGCCTATAGTCCCAGGAGACCCTGAGCCCTTGGCAGGCAAGGGATGGTCACTGACAGTCACATGGACACCCCAGCCCCCACCTAAAACCCTTGCCAATGGAATAACTGGTCTGGAAAGAAGTTACTCACTTTTCTTGGTCTCCGGACTTGATCTTCACTCTGTCTTCCAACAATACCCCGCCCCCTTCCCCACAATGATTAGATGCCCAGCCAGAGGAGAACTGCCCTAAACAGGCAGTTTTTAATAAAACAAAACAAAACAAAAAACTAATTAAAGAAATCAAGCTCTTCTTGAATTCTTTCCATAATCTTCCTCTGTTTGCTTTAACATGAAAATAATGTTTTTAATTACTTCACATTAAGCAAAACTGATGCTCCAGGGAGATGAGCCTGTGTTTCTGGAGAACCCCCACACATCCTGGGGGGTGGGGAGGCGTGCGTGGCCCAGCCAGGACCCACTGCTAGGCCTGCTGGCCAAGCTTCAATTTTAGGTTCCTTATGAGCTTTAACTGGAGGGGTTTAGATTTTCTCCCTTTGATTTTAGAATTACAGAAATTTGGAATGTAAAATAAATGTACCCAGGAAATAAATACAATAAAAAACAAATGTATAAGGCCCTTGGCTAAATTTCAGTCTAATTGAAACATCTTAACTGGCATTCACCATTTGCCAATTCTTCATTTCTCTGATGTGTTCAATCTTACTTAAATTTAATGGCCCTTTGAGATCTTAAGTTTTCAGATACACTAGGCATAACGCAGAGTTACGATGAGCAAAAGCTTATTTTTTCACAATATATTCGGTCTTGGGGAAGAACTGTTGCAAGTAGCTGCTGAGTTATATTATTTTCTTCAATGAAAATGTTCTAATGGGAAAATATATCATGGAAATGGCAAAGGTAATATCAGATTACTCCATCTACCCTATTCCACCTCTTATAAGGCTAATTTAATATTAGCTACAGTTCAATAGCATAGCAGAGGTCCTCAAAACCGGACATACGGTTCTCGTGTCAAAGTCTCTCAGTATGCGAATGATTTTTAACATTTGTCCTATGTGGCTAACTATTCATTAATCCTATTGTGTGTGAGGACTTACTGGAAATAATAGCTAAATAAGCAGTAAGAGTAGTAGGCATCTTCTGAGGAGTCTACGCAGCTCATAATGACCTCTCTTGATTGCCCCCTGCCCCCTCTCCCCACATCCGCACACGCACAGCTGCCATGCTTGTAAACCAGAATCTCACAGTCCTGGGCAGCTAATTAAACCAGGGCAGACAATCTACCCAAGAATGTGAGATTGTGACCAAACGACTGTACTCATTTCTGGTTGGTCTCCCGAACAAGAGGTGTTGCTGGGTCACCTTCCTGCTCTATGGCCTATGAAGTGAAGAAAGCCAGTCTACACCAGGAGGAGAGACAGAAAAACATTCCTGGTGCCTTTAACAATTCACAATTTAACAATTTAGAATTTAACAATTCTAGATCTTTCCCTAGAATTTCCTTTCCCAGCCTCTCTCCCCTTTTTAACCCAAGAAGTACATAGAAGTACATAAGAAGCCTCACTCACGTTGTATTACTCTGCTACACATGAACCTTCACCAACCACCCAGATTCCAGAAGAAAATTCAAGGTCAGTAGCCTGGCATATAAGACCCCGTGTGCCCGCTCTCCGATCCATTTTTCAGCCTTATTGCCTATGGGCTCTCCCCAACACACACGCACCCACAAACACATACAAACATAGAAATGTAGGGGCGCCTGGGTGGCTCAGTCGGTTAAGCGACTGCCTTCGGCTCAGGTCATGATCCTGGAGTTCCTGGATCGAGTCCCACATCGGGCTCCCTGCTCGGCAGGGAGTCTGCTTCTCCCTCTGACCCTCCTCCCTCTCATGCTCTCTCTCTCTCATTCTCTCTCTCAAATAAATAAATAAAATCTTGG
>NW_023270807.1:98024321-98063305 GCF_011800145.1 Mirounga leonina | reverse complement strand
ATCGGGCTCCCTGCTCGGCGGGGAGTCTGCTTCTCCCTCTGACCCTCTTCCCTCTCGTGCTGTCTGTCTCCCATTCTCTCAGATAAATAAAAAAAAAAAAAGTACATGGTTCCTTCTTCCAACCTTGTCTCCCCCTGAATTCCCCCTCACACACGCAATCTCAACGTCCAAATCTAACCCGTCTTTAAGAAAGTGTACTCACCACCTTCACTTCAGGACACCGTGGGAAACGATGCTCCTTGTAGGGCCTGCGAGGTGAACAGAGCCACTGGTGACCTCTGGCTGGCCCCGTCCTCCCGCCGGCTTTCTGCTAAGGGGATGGTGGCTTAGTTCAGCAGCATCCTATCCCAGCACACCCGTAAGGGAGCCCCCGCAGCAGGAACACAGTCTCCTTCGTGGAGTCTCTCCAGGTCCTGCTGGAAGGATCTTACAGCTCTTACGACATTTACTACTTCGGTCTTGAAGCTGAATTAAGTACGCCTGTGTCTCATTTCCCCCATACCGTGAATTCCTTGCAGGTGGAATTCCTGCCCAAGCTCTGCCTATAATTGGGGCACAGTAAATGCTGTGAACTGTGATCTTTGTTCCGAGACTGGAGCTAAGGAGAGACGTGGTCAAAGTTGGTGGTGAAGGTGTCCTCCAGGGGTAAGGCTCAGGCTGGAATTTGTGAGGCATATCACGGGCAGGAGAAGGGCCATAAAGTCACAGAGAAGGGAAGGAACAAGCGAACTATGCAGACTAGTGCTCTGAGTTGCTGAAGTGGAAGAAGGAAGGAATGAGATCCACAGGGCTGCCTGGTGATGAGGAAGAGCAGGGTCTTCACTCTTTGCAGTAAGGGTTATACATGGTTCCAAGGACGAAACACCAACATTCCACGGATTTTGATCAAATACGTTATACTTCATGTAGAACCCATAACAACTCAAATGGTACTAACGTATCACTAGACCATTAGCCAGCAAAGAACGCAGCTGAAGCTTCCCTCAGTCTCCTAGGACTCCAAGAGACCTTCTGTAATAGATCTATTGGGCACATCTGCAGGGACTTACGCACTCCAAAGGACCTGGGCGTCAGTCATTTAGGGGTAATCACCACTAGATGGCATCTTCCTTTGTCAGATAGCCTAGCTCCGCTGTGGGAGGCAGGCCAGAGGCACTGGATCACAATGACTGTGGTCCAAACACTCTCGAGAGCACCTCTACCTCCTGACGCTGCGAACAGGTTTCTCCCGACTGTTGGCTGTGTTTCTCAGGAACTTCTGAAGGGGCAATTCTTCTCACTCTTAGAAATCACAGTGAAGCATAAATGGTACAAATTCTCCCTCCAATTCATTTATTTAGAGACAGAAATCAAGGATCTCTTCTTGTATTAATTTGTGACTGTAGGAGTAGCAAGGAGCATCTTAACTATTTCCTTAGGAGTAATGCACCTGTCATGTATAGGGGTCAGGAAAGTTTCTCTCCAGATCAAAGTGTGTGCTTCTTTTCTGTCAGGATATCAGAACTAAATAACCCAATGCATTTCCCTTTTTAGCTTGGCTACTAGGAAATTCAGTATAAACTCAGTGTTCTACTTGAGTACTTCATTTCAAGGACATTGTGCTTTTCTATTATTTTTTCGACTTTAGATTTCCTATTTCCTATTTCTTTTGAATAAGGATGGAGAGGGTGTTATTTCTGAATGGTTTGAAAGCCTATCTCTCATTTTACTATATATATATATATATATATATATTTTTTTTTTTTGCTAAGAGTTTCAACTACCTAGGTAGAGACACATTCTTCTCAAAAGATGAAGTAACTTAAAAACATCAGTGAACCATCCGAATATACCAAAGGAACACAATCCTACGAAGAGATGAATCCCATAGGTAACTGTGTGTGTTCAAATGACCTAGTGAGAAATGCAATGCTCCTAAGAACAAGCTTGGATGGTTTCTTCAAATATCCTTTCTGTAGGGGCGCCTGGGTGGCTCAGTCATTAAGCGTCTGCCTTCAGCTCAGGTCATGATCCCAGGGTCCTGGGATCGAGCCCCACATCGGGCTCCCTGCTCCGCGGGAAGCCTGCTTCTCCCTCTCCCACTCCCACTGCTTGTGTTCCCTCTCTCGCTGTCAAATAAATAAAATCTTAAAAATATATATATATATCCTTTCTGTAGTCAGGAGATGCCCTACATTGGTCAAGTGGGTAATTGGTTCTGAGCTTCAGCAGAAATTAAAGCTGACTAGATCATGGGCTTCTATTAAGGATTGAGCGTCAGTGCTCTTTGTCTCCTCACATCTGGCTGTTTGGGGTGGACTGTCTCCCTGAGTCTCTGACCTCACCTTGCTCTGTGTGTTTAGTTCCTGATAACTTGCTTTACATTGACTTCTGATATCTTAACCGCTTTCAAAACTCTTGTGGGTCCAGCTGGCTTCCAAGCCAGCTGCCCAGTCGATGCCCCAGGCTCTATTTAGTCCCACCTCCCTCCCATCATCTTGGAATCTGTCCCACCCCCCCAGCACGCAGTCTGAAGTGCTACCAGGTGTCCCTCCATAGGGCTCCCCCAGCATTCAGCCATTTGTCCACCTTGAGGCTTAAACAGAGGCCAATTTCTCTGTTCCCATCCCCCCTTCAACTGGACTTTAATGTCATTGCACTTCAGCTGTATCTTATCGATCTGTGTGCTCCTAACATCCAGCAGTGCCCAGCATATTCAGAGCACTCAGATGCCTCTGTTATATCCATCTTCTTACCCCTAAAACAGAGGTTATAGGGCTACTGTGAGGATTAAATCAGTTAAAACACAAAAAGAGTGTTTTGGCATATTCTAAGCATTCAGTAAAATTTAACCATTATCAGGCACTCATGAAATGTTTGTTGAATAAGAGACTAAATAAATATGGATATAATGACAAAATCAATATTCAAAGTTAAATGACTCACTTGCCCCGTAAGTTTTGTCTTTTAAACACTCTCACATTGAATTTGTGTCAACAAACCTGGGTGGCGGTGAAGAGACACAAGTACTGTATTGTTCTGTACTGGGCACATGCCCATCACAGACAGAACTGGAATGCCCCTGTAAGTGTGGACTGTAGGGAAGGCAGGGGCAAAATCTCCTTTCTCCCAGCCCTGTGCTCTTTTTTTAGAATACAGGCCAGTGTAACAAGTGTAACATGTGACACAGTGGAGAAAGTGACCCCCATAAGGGAATGTTACCCAGCATTTGTTTCCGGCATCTGCCAGAGCAATTTCAATTAGCTTCCAGAATAGACACTACCATGTAGCTGATGCAGCAATTTCCATTGAAAGCACTATGGAGCAATTTCATTTCATAAAGCTATCCCTGCAGCTTAGATTCGAGAGGATGCCACATTTGTGAAGAGGAAAATGACATAATTATATTCTAAGTTGAGTTTATAAGTCACAAACCAATTCCAAAGGCCAATGAATCAGAAAAGTTGCTTTTCCCGGGGCATCTCTGCAGTCCTGTGGGGCCCGGTGGCATGGCGACCAGGGCGGACCTCCCAACCTTCCCAAGAGATCCTGTTCTTCCTGAAGCTCCTATTTCCCATGTGCTCCTCAAGACATACCATTAATTTTTCTTAATATCCCTTCAGGTTTCCATAAGCCTGTGCAAATCTCCCAACCAGAGGATTGCATCCTTTTGTAGCAGGTATAAGGTGCACCTAGAGAAAGGCTATCGGCAAACCCCTCCTGTAACAGAGAGATTCACAGGTAGAGAAGAGGCTCAACCAGGCAGATCCTACTAGTTCAAATTCACAGGCAAGACACTTTTATCTCCTAATTTCAACCTGCTCTGTCCAACTAGAATGTATTTCTTAAGACCCAGAACAAGGGGAAAAATAATCTGAACCAAAGATCACTCCCTCTCTTCTTCCTTATTGTCAAATTACCAGCTAGCAAGTGAACAGAACTTTGTAAGGTGCTCCCGCCTAACAGAAGATGGCAGCGACCAGAGAATCCCCAGGAAAAGAGGGAGGAGGAGGGAAGCACTTATTGGGCAACTATTATACGCCAGACCTTGGGCTTTCAGTGTCCTATCACTCACTCCACATGGCTACACATTGAGGCAGATACAACTAGATAGGCTTCTACAGATGAGGATACTGAGCCTCAGAGTGGCGTCTGAACTTAACTCCGCCTTATGACCAACTTCCTGGGCCCCCTGCAGCATTTTCTCTTAACAGCACAAAAGCCAAGATGAAAGTCATGACCTCTGGTCCAGAATAGCAAAGTTACCGTAAAGAAACTTGATGTCTTTGGTATATTTCAAACTGTGGTTAACATAATTTATTTATTCAAACAATACTCATGCATACATTTTGGCTCACAAAAAAGTATGAATCATTCCAGCCAATATTTTCATATCACTCAGTTAAGGAAGGTCTGTTTATATGAACACTCACTTCAGGCATATTTCAAAGAACTGAACATTTATTTTGCTAGTAGAGTATGCACAGCAAATTCTTCAGCTATTTCTGGAGGGCTTTTAGAAACAAGTTCACAGTCATGAATAAAATAGTGGGTACTTTCCCCCTCAAATAAATAAAATCTCAGTTTTTCTTACTTTTATTTATTTATTTATTTATTTATTTATATTTTTTTAAAGATTTTTTTTTTTTTAATTTGAGACAGAATGAGAGACAGAGAGCACAAGAGGGAAAAGGATCAGAGGGAGAAGCAGACCCCCTGCTGAGCAGGGAGCCCGATGTGGGACTTGATCCCAGGACTCCAGGATCATGACCTGAGCCGAAGGCAGTCGCTTAACCAACTGAGCCACCCAGGCACCCCTTAATTTTATTTATTTTTGATAAAAATAAAAATCAATGCTTTTTCTCAAGTCATAGCAAATAGATGCCAAAAAGGCATGAGACAAAAACTACCTGTGATCTATTTTTAAGTTAATAAATATTTAAAGGTACACATTTATTAAATCTCATCTTAAAATCAGACCTATAATGTATTCACTGGTGTTATTAGAGCCTAATTTTAAATTTCAACAAGCTTTTAAAAAACAGAAATATAAATTGTAAAATCAGGGCTAGTGTCTAGTAGGCTTTGTTTGCCTGTGTTAGTATTTTAAATATACTGTTCTGCATATATACTTTCTTCCACTTAGCTTTTGCTTTTTCCTTTTCTTTTTTTTTTTTTAACAGATTTTATTTATTCATTTGAGAGAGGGAGAGAGCAAGAGAAAGCATGAGTCGAGGGAGGGGCAAAGGGAGAGAGAGAGAGAGAGAGTGCGCACAAGCTGGGGGAGGAGCAGAGATGGGGAAAGAGAGGGAGAAATCCTCAATCCGCTGAGCACGAAGCCCAACAGAGGGCTTGATCTCAGGACCCTGAGATCATGACCTGAACTGAAATGGAGTCCATGGCTTACCTGACTGAGCCACCCAGGCACCCCAGCTTTTTTCTTTTCAATTGCAGGATATTTTTTTATGGTAAAGTACAAAAATCGGGAGTGTGTACCTTGATGAGTCTTTGCATGTGCACACTCTCATTTACTCACTCTCCAAATTGGCACAGAACAAACTTACAACATCCCACAAAGTTCTCTTGTGTCCCTTCCCACACAAAACTACCCTCCAATCCTAGGTGATCACTTTTCAGCTTCTAAAACCATAGATTGTTTTTGCCTCTTCTTCGTCTTCATAGAAACCGGGTCGGAAGCCTGTCTCCTGCTCCTTGTGTCTGGCTTCTTGGACTCAGCACAGTGTTCCTGCTCTTATTCCACATTGTTGCCTGAATCAGTAGTTTCTCCTTTGATCTGTGTATCATTTTATGGGCTGTCCCGTCAGGCTCGGGGGTCACCTATTTGCTTAACCAACCCGCCCATCTTATGGACCTCAGTCAATGCCATCTCCTCCAGCCCCCGTTTCTTGATCTTCCCAGGCAAAATTAGCAGTCCCTCTCCTGTTCTCAAGCATGTCCCAGTCTGCTTCCTGTGGTGTGGTGCCCCCATTCCGCAAAGATTTGCCAGGAGAAGGAAAGGAGAAAAGATGGATGGGCACTCAGTGGATGAGTGTAAATGGGTGCCGCCAGGGACGACTGATTGAGAAAAATGTTTATTTGGCCAAGACCTGTTCTCAAGATGTTCCTCACCTCCTTCCTCTTCTGCCACCTCTTTTTCCTCTGCTGTCTCCATCCCTCCCCCTCCTCCTCTAGCTCTTCTTCCTCCTCACTTCCTTATTTCTTCCAGCTCCCCCTGTTTCTCTTAGTCTCCTTCTCCTTGCTTTCTTTATTTTGTATGTTCATTTAATGGAATATCAGGCTACTGAGTTCCCATAAATTTCATTATCCTTCTGGCAAGACAACGGATGATGGTGGTCTTGAACAGGGTATCAGGAGGAGAAAATCACTGACTCAAGTGTGTCAGTCCAAGAGGGTTGGTAGGGGTCAAGAATAATTCCTGGTGGGAAACGAGGTAAGTGCCCAAGGGCTTGGCTAGCCAGGAGGGGGTTCACAGCTGTTCTCCCCACTTACGCCTTATAAGAAGGCATATGGGAGAATCGGGAGCTCAATAAGGAAGGAAAGCTGTAGATTCACAGGACAGGATCCATTAACTAGACGCCCTCCCTGTGCACTTTCCTGGCCACTTTAGGGCATGCAGGGAAGTAGGGAGCAGATTACAGGACATAATGAACTTTCAAGAAAAGCTGAGACTTTAAATGCAATGACTTGGGAAAAGAGGAAAGAGCGCTGAGTCCTGTCACTGGCTCGGCCCTATAGCACTTAGGCGATGGTCCAACCAACTAAACCAATACTTCCATTGCTTTGTGAGAGTTTGAACTTGAGACAAACAGCGATAGGTAAGAAATTGGTGGTGGGAGTAAAAGCCAAAAGGTAGGCGTAGGAAAACAGGATCAGAGAGAGGTGAACGACACCAGTGGCCAGCACATTAGCAGGTACCTGTTGTGCTGAGGCGCTGGGAAGATAGAAGTTGCAGCTGTCTGAGAGCCCTGACGATAAGCATCTTCTCCCCAGGTGATATTTTCAGCTCTATGGGGCTCAGATGTCTGACTGTTCCCAGGGCTCTAGGTGACCTGTGTGAGATTCCTGCCGTGAGTCCTTAAAATCAGACTGTACTACTTCAGGTGACTTAGGGGAGTCTGTTCCTCTTAACTAAAGATTTCAACCAGCAGAAAAGCTGAGGACTATCTGGCTCAATTCTAAATCTTCAGCGGAGTCCAAAGCACCCTTCCCATTTTGCATTATGGAAAACCCCACTGGAGGTCACAGCAGTTGCCCCTCACTCTCCCTGGTTATTTCTGACCAGTTTCCACATTAATCCATTCTCTCTCTCTTCTCTCACTTCCCATACAGGAGAATGTATCTAGCCATTCCCAGAACTAGGCTTACCTTCTTATAAAGAATTCTGGCTTTTAATTGACCCCCCACTGGTTCTTCCTGACTCAGTCTCTCTCCAATCGGTCACCCATCCCAGACCATCCTTCTGGGCCCAACCCAAAATCCTGGTCAAACCTTCTGCAACAGTGAGGGATATGAAGGCCAAACCCTCACCGAGATCACTGATTCAAGAACATCGGTCAATCTTTAAAGACGGAGGCTGACCCTGATGCTCTAAGAGAGTGTGTACAGGTCTGATCGAAAGGAGTAGCAGGTGATTTGAATTTCAAAGAAGCTATTCTGATGTTCTTTTGACATGTCCGGCAAGTGTCTTACTCGTAGTAAACTACCGGCTGGTAATGATACAAATTTCAATTCCACGCTTGAATACGATTTTGCAGGAAATATATTGCACAACAGATGGTGGTGGGGAGAGAGACGGCTAGGAATCATACCCCTGGAGGTCTGCTTACACACAGCATCACCCAGCACGACAACTACTCCCAGGAGTGTAGTCACTGCACCAAAGCCAGGCATGTCTTGAATAAAGTCTGTTTAAAGGCGACATTTTTCTCCTCTTTTTACTCCAGTGGGGTATCGGAATAATAAAAGTTGAAACGGGCTAAATGCTTCAGGTAAATTATCCATTTCCTTCCTTTCCCTGTGTGTTTAGCAGCCAGTCCAGATATTTTTCACATATAAATGGAAATGGAAATCCAGAACACGTGCAATGTAGAATGTGTAACAAGAGGTATGTGCCCAGCATGGAAAGTATCTCATAAGTGAGAAAATTATGTTCACCGTTTACAGAGCACAGCATACAACATAATGTGGGATCTTCATGCTTTGTTGATGGCTCGTCTCCCAACTGTTTAATGAAAGCAACAAAAGCCACAAGTTGTGTGGACTTGAACTGGACTGCTAGGAAAATTAAGCCCATGTGCACCAAAGAAAATGTTTTATATGAGGCAACTGTTTCCTCTGATCTACTAAATATGTTCTCCTTTTAGCAACCTGATAGATATGTAAAGTCTTTTAAAGAGTGTATTAGTTTGCTAGGGCTGCCATAACAAAGTAGCACAAACTGAGTGGCCTGAGATTTATTGTCTCATAGTTCTGGAGGCTACAAGGCCAAGATCAAGGTGTTGACAGGGTAGGTTCCTTCTGCAACTGTGAGGGAGGGATCTGTTCCCGGCCTCTCTCCTTGGCTTGTAGATGGCCATCTTCATGTTCATGCGACATTCTCCCTGTATGTGTGTCTGTCTCCAAATTTCCCCTTTTTATAAGGATACCAGTCATATTGGATTGGGCCTACCCAAAGGACCCCTCATTCTGAAAACCTCTATTTCCAAATAAGTTACATTCAGAGGTACTAGGGATTAGGACTTCAGCATATGAATTTTGGGGGAACATTGTGAAACCCATAATGAGAGTTTTAAAAAATAATAGCTGTTAAAGATAGCTCTCACCTGTTTGATATAGGAAAACAAGCTTCCTTTAAAAAGTAATTGCTTTCTGAGTAATATTCCATTGTATATATGGACCACATCTTCTTTATCCATTCATCTCTTGAGGGGCATCTCGGCTCTTTCCACAGTTTGGCTATTGCGGACATTGCTGCTATGAACATTGGGGTGCACATGGCCCTTCTTTTCACTACATCTGTGTCTTTGGGGTAAATACCCAGGAGTGCAATTGCTGGGTCATAGGGTAGCTCTATTTTTAACTTTTTGAGGAACCTCCACACTGTTTTCCAAAGTGGCTGTACCAACTTGCATTCCCACCAACAGTGTAAGAGGGTTCCCCTTTCTCCACAACCTCTCCAACAGTTGTTGTTTCTTTCCATGTCCATTTTTGCCATTCTAACTGGTGTAAGTTGATATCTCAATGTGGTTTTGATTTGAATTTCCCTGATGGCTAATGATGGAATATTACTCAGCCATCAGAAACAATGAATACCCAACTTCTACATCAACATGGATGGGACTGCAGGGGATTATGCTAAGGGAAATAAGTCAAGCAGAGAAAGTCAATTATCATATGGTTTCACTTATTTGTGGAACATAAGGAATAGCATGGAGGACATTAGGAGAAGGAAGGGAAAATGAAGGGAGGGAAATCGGAGGGAGAGATGAACCCTGAGAGACTATGGATTCTGAGAAACAAACAGGATTTTAGAGGGGAGGGAGGTGGGGGGATGGGTTAGCCCAGTGATGGGTATTAAGGAGGGCACATATTGCATGGAGCACTGGGTGTTATATGAAAACAATGGATCATGGATCACTACATCAAAACTAATGATGTATTGTATGGTGACTAACATAACATAATAAAATAAAAAAAAAGAAAAAAAAGTAATTGCTTTCTATTTCAAAAGGAATTTCAAAATTCCATCAGAGTTAATAAGAATAATTCTAAAAACTAAAATGCAGGGTCAACATATGCCCCTTGTGCCAGAAATGCACAGAGTTTTGTGATGGAAGACCCACCTTGAACCATCAAGCCTGCCTTCTCTCACTCATGGCTTTTGGTCTTGATTTAGTAAGTCCGGGGCATTATTAAATCCTCAACATTTCCCACAACAGAATGAGGATATGGAGTAGGAATCCAAGAAAAACAAAAAAGATTGCTTTACAGCATGTCAGAATCAAAAGGAGCCACCAAAGTCACCTGACCCAACCTTCCATACATTTCTTGAGTCCTCCCCAAAGCACCCACACCAAAGACCCATCCAGTCCATGCCAGGCAGCAGACCCATCCGAGAGGATGTCCATCCTCCTTTAAATAGCTGGGAGGTAGAAAGTTCTTCCTTGTATTCAGCAAAGTGGGTCATAATTCCATCTATGAGTCCAAACAGAATCTAATTCCGCTTTCACAGGATGATACCCCTAGTATTTGAACCCTGTGATTCATTCAGACATTCAATAAGTATTAGCTGTGTATGTACTATGTGGAAGACATAGCCTTAGACCGACTCGAGTCTTCTCTATGATAAATATTCTTGTGCCTCAAACATCCCTCATGGGAAAAAAATTTTCTTCCCTTTACCATTCTGGCTTCTCTTTTCAAAAGAAGAATTTATTTTTCTCCTTTTAAAGTATGTTTGCCCAGGGCGCCTGGGTGGCTCAGTTGGTTAAGCGACTGCCTTCAGCTCGGGTCATGATCCTGGAGTCCTGGGATCAAGTCCCACATCGGACTCCCTGCTCGTCAGGGGGTCTGCTTCTCCCTCTGCCCTCTTCCCTCTCGTGCTCTCTGTCTCTCATTCTCTCTCTCTCAAATAAATAAATAAAATCTTTAAAAAAAAATAAAATAAAGTATGTTTGCCCAGAACCAGATACAATCTTATTAATTTTTTAATTTTTGGGGTTCAACTCATCATTCCATCTTAGATTATTGCTTGATAAAGTTGCAAAATGTTGCAATCTAATTATTATAAATTCTGTTGAATTTAAGAAAACATAAAGGGGTAAATGGTTGATTTTAATGAATTTTAACAGATTTTTAAAAATGAGTTAATATTTTTTAAAACATCCTTCATGTTCACCCCATTTTCTATAAGTTGCTTTATTAAGAAAAAATCTGACAAAATATTTCTATTTCAAGTAGCTTACATGATTCTTTGGTTTCCAGAATGGGATTAAAAGTGCAAAGATGATTTACAGATTCTTCACCATCCATTCCTACCAATACATTTTATAAAATTAAAAATGCTGCTAAAAACAGCAATAAGAGCAGGACATTGACCTAACCCTGAGAGTGACAGCAAGATAGTGTCAGAGAAATCTTAAATGTGGAAATGCAACCAGACCATATTTTAGCAGTCAAGGGTCTGTTTTATCCCACTCAAGATATAAATCATTGACCACAGTTTAGAGCTTCAGAAGTTCTAGCAAAACATTTTAAGTTCCCCATTATAAATTTGTTTGCTTGCTTGCTTAAATAACTTTCCTACTCTCCATGCTCCAGTCTTCCAATAAGATGTAGCCTGATATTTTCCTAACATCAGCACACGTGGACAAAAGTTATTGTAGACCTACATGGGAAGCTATCCTTAAGGCAATTATGTACTAGGTGAATTCATTCGGTTAATCTGCCAAACTTGGCTCACAAATTCCATGACGCTGAAGCTTAATTAAGTCAACGTGTCAGAGGATCAAAAGAATTCTTCCAACCAAGCTGAGTAAAGGATCCTTGGCACTTCAAGGCAAGACGAGTCAAAACTAGTTCCCTTCTTGAAAACCAGAATTGAAATTGGATCCCCATCTAATACTGCTGGTAGAGTCTCCTTTGTTTCAAAACTCCCCAAATTTCCCAACTGTCTCTCCCCCCTCTTTTAATTTTAATACAAAATAATTTTGTAATTACATAGCACTTAACCTAACAGGGAAACTATCTCCTGGCTCAGATTTACTTGGTGGGGGGAAAAGGGCATAATTTCCTCACAATATCATACCAACTGCTGAACACTTGTGTTGTCTTTTTAAACTCTATTCACCAGGAACTACCAGGACTTTATAGTAGGAAAAATTAAGGGCAGTATTAAAAATGATCTAAGCACTATCACAAGCATTAAGTTGAGATGCAGAGATTTAAGCATCATGTAGGGAAAAACCAGTGGGTCCGTATTTATGTAAAAAGCAATTTTGTCAGTCTGGCATAAGTCACTTTGGTGGTTTCATTAAGCCACCAAAATTTCTCCAGTTGTCCATCTTCATGTTAGAAACAAAACATTATTTTCTAATATTAAGTGTATACCCCAGATTAAGAACCAAAGCTGTTAAATTTAAACCTGTGCATTTTAATCTAGCCACTATGGAAAACTAAGGCCTAATGATATATATACATACAACTTCATAAGCTACTGTCCAGCTTTCAATTCCTTTGTAAACACAGGAAAATCGAAACCTCCACCTCCCAGCAAGGTAGTTTATCATATCAAATGGGTTTGCTCCATTCATAAATACGCCTAGTGTCCATTTACCGGAAATCTTTGTACAACAGCTTAGTGGAAAGATATTGGCCAGGGAATTGGGAAACCTGTATCCCAGACCTGGCTTTCCACATAACTAGTTTTGTGACACAGTAAGTCATACACTCCTGCTGGGTCCCCAAAGCGCCAAAGAGCAGACAGCAATGGAGACACTCAGCCGTGGGGGTATGAGAGCGTTCATTATTCCCTCAACTCAATCTACATATTATTGTCAGTTTCTAACTAGAGCAAATTTGAAACATTGATTCCTGCAGGGTTTGTTTTTTTTTTTTAATTATTGTAGTAAGAACATTTAACTTGAGTCCTATCCTTTTAACAAAGTTTTAAGTTTACAATACACTATTTTTAACTATAGTTATGATGTTGAACAACAGATCTAGAACGTCTTCATTTTGCATGGTTGAAATTTTATACCCATGGATTAGCGGCTGCCATTTCTCCCTCTGTCCAGCTCCAGCAACCACGGCTCTAATCTCTGCTTCCATGAGTATGAGACTATCTTAGATACCACACATGAGTGGAATCGTGCAGTGTTTGACCTTCTGGGATCCACCCAGTTCACCTAGCATGAGGTCCTCCAGCTTCATCCGTTTTGTCACATACTGTAGGATTTCCCCCTTTTTTAAAGTTGAATAATACTCCATTGGATGTATCTACCACATTTTGTTTATCCATTCATCCACTGATGGACACTTAAGTTGTTTCCATATCTTGGCTATTGTGAATAATGTGGCAATTAACACAGGAGTTGCAGATCTTTGAGATCTTGATTTCGATTCCTGTAGTTTTTTTTTAATTTTTTTAAAGATTTTATTTATTTATTTATTTATTTATTTATTTGAGAGAGAGAGAACATGGGGAGAGGCAGAGGGAGAGAGCAGACTCCCCACTGAGCAGGGAGCCTGATGGGGAACTTGATCCCAGGACCCGGAGATCACAACCTGAGCCAAAGGCAGACGCTAAACCAACTGAACCACCCAGGCGCCCCTGGATTCCCATAGTTTTAAAGTCAGGATTGCCTTTGGGGATTTCCTGACTCTAATAAAAAAAAGACAGGCTAAAACCAGAAACCTAATGAACAATACCTCTACGTTTGTCAATATAAATTTATATTAACATCTATATATAGACCTCCACACACAAAAGAATGATTGTATAGAGCACTAAAAATATTACATTGCCTGGGTCATGTATCAGTGGGCCTAAAATTATGCTGACAAGAGACTCTGTTTTATTAATAACCTACGATCTTTTCCTCCCTAAAACTCAATTTAATTTCTGTTGTAATCACCTAGAAATCACTTCAGTTAACATATCTGATGTAATTCCCCAGGAAGAAACATAAGATCAGTTTCTTTTTTAAAGAATGTGAATCTTGAACTTAAGCAGTCTTATCTTTCAATTTCATCTTTACATTTATGTGACTTTAAAATTATAGCACCGTAACTTGTTTCATACTTAGAAAACGTATTTCCATTACATGCAATCTGGTTGATGCTTATCAGCCTCAAATAATGTAGCCTCTTTTCCAGTAGTTCTGCTCAATCACATGATTTCAGAACCCCCCACAGCCCCAGCCACACCATTTTGTTTCAGTATCTGTGACCAAATATTTCTCTTCTCTTTCTCTATTTTTAATTACCTAATAATTTACCTTATTCTGGAACTATTCTTATTCTACTGGGTGACAATTTTTTGTGATTATGCTTGTTTCCACAAGAATCCCTTCAAACATTGGGAAGACACACCTCCCAAATATGACCTAATTGACTATCTCCATAATTTTAAAAAAAATAGGTTAGTATAATTAAAAAACAACTACAGAATTAATGGTATTGTCATCCTTTCCAGTCCAGAAGTTAAGGGAAAAAAAGAGAGAGAGAGAGAGAGCATGCAGCCTTTAGCCTGTCCAATCTCAAATGGGTATGAAAGATATTTCCTAAGTGAGAGATTTTTACCAGTTTTCAGGCTGTTATGTAGCACTCAATCTGTGCTAAGACGTTTTAAAAATGTAAAATACATTTGTGTCTTTTACAAAGTAAGACAGCACAAATGAAACGAGGTGCTGCAATTTGGTGCGAGCAAATCCGGGCAGCTGCTGCTGGGCTAACGAGATTGGAGGTTATCTTCCAGCTCTGCTGAGTCTTCAGCCTCTTCCTTTAGGATAATTGAGTGCTAATTCAAGGGAAGGAGGCAAGGGACCAAGATAGTTTTCATAAAATATGAACACTCCCTAGCACATGTTCCTTCTGGCAGCTGCTTCTTCGTGAAAATTCTGAAATGCATAATCGCATTCACGGTGGAGTTAGCTATGTCAAATCCACTGGTCGACCAGCAACAGACCATGATTAATCCTTTAGTACCGTATGAGACCAGGATAACAGTAACGCAAGACAAAAACAGTGCGTTAGCTTAATTATTTAATTTAAAAAATTGTATACCTTCCTAATGAGTTTTCTGATTTATGACAAAGATTGAGGATTATAATCTAAGGTAAATTTATGTTCATAAAATGTGGACGTGTGTTCAATTGTGAAAGTTTGGAGTGTGTCCTTGGATGTACTGAAGTTCTCTCTAAAAACGGTATTAAACAGACACATGTCCAATGGTATCTTTTTTAATAATAAATTACAAGTTATGGTTGAATATAAGCTTTACACTAAAGTAAGTTCTTACCTGAGTTAGAGAAGTTGTTCTGGATACAAAAAGAACCCTGATTATCTAAGCATCTGAACAAAATAGTTGCATGCAGACCAACAGAAGATTTCCAATTTATGGCATTCAGTGTATGTACAATATTGTAAATCTAGAATCTGTAAATTCATATGGCAGAAACCTGATGGATTTCCCGATGTGTTTATTTTTGGATACTCATTTCCTAATGAACTGCTGCCAACTTGATAGCTACACCACAATGATCCAGAATAAGAGCTGGATCTTAAACAAGAAATCCTGTCAGAGGAGCCCGTAAATTCAGTCTCATCTGTCTGGGGTTAGCTCATGCATTCCACATGAAACCTATGGAAAACTGATCGATCTGTCGGTTTTTCACGTTATGTTTATCATACAAATAAAACAATCTTCACAGCAAGAAACACCCACATCTATTTTTGAAAATTCTGGTCTTGTGAATAGCTTGTTTTAAGTTTTAGCATTTCACCTTTATCACTGGCTGAACTGTTTACAGAGAACAGTTCTGTCAAGAACAGAGCTGCTGTGGTAGTATTTGATTTCCTTAAGGAATTCTGATTTGGAGGAGCCTCACCTCACCTCTGCCCTCATCCACAAGAATCCATAATTTGTTCTCACACTTTCTGTTTTCTCCAAGTCTCTCGAAGGTGTCCTATTACCATCCCACAGAACATAGAGACCCTGTGATCAAGTCTTGACAAGCTCTATCTCATTAGTGCCTTTTCTAATCATCAGGGGTGACAACCCATGATAAATCATGTCAAAACATAGGATTCTAAATGAGGAGAAGGAAAGTGGGGGAAAGTAATGTACTCCGAGAATAGATATGTTTATTCATCTAATGTTGAAATTAAAGAGAAAGAGAGACAAACCTGAGGGCAGGGAGTGCTTTGAGCTAGATGGGAGGTGTGGGGGGAGGAAGGTGTGGGGTGGAAGAATTCCAAGTGAAACTCCCCAAAAAGAAGGAAATGGGGGGCTAATCATCTCTCAGTTCTGTTACTTCCTTTATCTATCAAGGAATAGCGAATCTGTCTGAATCCAAGAAAAAAAACAAAAAAGAAAGAAAGAAAGAAAAGTTTGGCAACCCCAGCTATAAACTCTTGGTTCATTCCCATGCAGGAACACACTGACTCATAGATGAACTCTGCAAAGCAGGGTTGGAGTGAAAGCAGAGAGACCTAGAAAGGAGGGATCATGGAGAATCACTGCAAAACTCATTACAGTCCACTGCTAGATGGAGCATCCAAGAGGGGCCATTCCCCCGGGCTCTCCCTGCCTTAAGAGAGCTTCTCAAGGACCCCAGAGGTGACTCCGTAGCACCACTTCTAGCCATACTGTGAAGAGGAAGAGTCCATATCCCCTTGTCACTTTACTTCCACTCTCTGCTAATCGGAGTGGCTCTCCCTCCAAAAAATAGAAGACTTCAAAAAAACCCAAGCAGGGGGAAGGATCGGGAGGCCCCCTGGGTTCATCATCCGTTGTTGCCTCACAGGTCAGGCCAGTCTAGTAAAATACATGGAAATAAGGCCTTTAAACAAATGACTGAAAGAAATAGTCCAGGCCTAGCTTGATGTATGTGGTGGGATTTTCAGTTTTACCAAGCAGTCAGGCAAAGATGTGCTCATTTTTACAAATTTCCTGTGATGAGAGAAACTGACTGAAATGCGATCTGACAATGGGTCTGGTTCTCATTGCTTTGAGTGCTTACTTGGGAAGGAAACAACTGAACTGAATGCTGAGGCATCAGAGATGTTCACAAGAAAGTGTTTGGATTGGTTCTTCTTCGTCCAAAGTATTTCACTAGTCAAAATATCAGGTTTAATCTGGAAAAAAGAGCATTAAAAAAATTCAAATAATGCATCTCTCCTCCATTTCTGACAAACACTAGAGCTATATTATACTAGAATTTATGCCTAACTTTAATAATTAAAATGGAAGTGACAGATTAACGTCCATTTTTATAGTTTTTGAAACTTCATTTCACTGCAAATTTTAAATTGTTTTGTCAAGTAAAACTATCTGGAACATATCACAACATGTTCAGTCTCCTCCATCTTAAAAAGTGAACCTGCCTTAAAACTTCTTGCCTCCTTTATTGCCTTCTTCCCTTCAAACCCATGCTTTTTTCAAGAAATCTATATTTTCTCCTTCCTCTTCACTCCCCACCAATGGCAATTTGGCATTTTTTGCCATGACTCCATCAAGGTCACCGATGTCTTAGCCTTGCCCAAGCCAAGAGATACTTAGATCCACTTGTCACATTGTCCACTTGCTCCTTGGTACGCCTCCACTGTCTTCTGTGACACCACCCACTGTGGCTCTTCTCCCTCTCCTGGTTCTCCTCCCACTCCACTGATCACACCTCCTCCATGTTCAGTACTGACAACTGTCCTTCTGCTCTCCCTTTAATGGTTTCTCTTCCCCAGAGGTTCATGCTCCACTCTTGTCTTTTTAATGTGCACACAATCATGTTGGTGAGTTCAAATGGGTCCATAGCCTCAACTGTTGCCCAGAGCTTTTTCTTCTCTCCTGTCTTCTTCTCCATCCTATGTGCTTGGAACACACCTTCAAGATGTAAGTCAATACAGTCTTGGACACATAATGAGTGCACAGTAAGTACCAACTGATGAGTGAATGAATGAATGAATCAATGTATACATCTGATGTACAGAAGTGTTCTTAACTCTGCTGGGAGATCCAAGGGCTGGGTTCCTGAAGGAGAAGCCTGGGATTACATTCAGTCTTTCAAGTGCAGTATCTCAGAACTACTCTGTGAAGTCAGTATCATCATCACCATCCTCTTGTTTAATCTATGTAGACATTGGCTTGATGAATGATTCAAATTCAGGTCTTTCTGATTGTAAAATTGATGTTGTGTTCTGCTATATTATATTGGCACATACACACACACACACACACAAAGAGTGGGGAGAGAATCATTCTTCTCACTTTTCAAAAGAATACCTTGCAGCTTCGTCACCTCAAGGACTCTACTGTATCAGTGGAGTGGTGAGGCTCTGCTGAAGAGCTTGGCATAATCCAGCCAAAGTAATATGGCTCCAGGAAGAAGACAGCTATCAAAAGAAGGACTGGCTAAGTAAGGCTGAAGTGCTGGGTGGCCTGCAGGGGAGAGAGAAGGTCGTTCTATGTCTGCGGTATTTAGGTGACCAGATTTCCTCCCAGAGGAGGAAATCACTTCTTAACCTACTAGACAATGACTTCCTGGGGGTTCCCAAATATCACCACAGAAGGACTTGTTCAGGGGACCTGGAGTCCCACATGAGCTTGAAGCAAGATGCAGGAAGAAAGAGTTTGCCACACAAAGTTCTGCCTTTCGAAAACAGTGGCTCTCGAACAGGTCATGAAATTTATATGACTAGAAATATTGGTATAATTTTCTTGCTTTATTGAAATAAATAAATCATGTTTTAGAATGTGATGACTCTTCTCTTTTGAGCTGAAATGTTTAATTTGTAAGTACACTTTCCAGAATGGTGAGAGGAAATGCATCTGAGAAGCTATTAAGATTTTATCAAACGTTATCAATTCATGACACAGAAGTGTGTCACATACGTGAGTGAGAAAGATACCTGAAATAATTACAAATAGATTTTTGCTCACAGCAAACCCACAACAAGCTCTCTTAATAAATAGTCTCCTTTTACTGTAAAGTTGAATAAGTGAAAGGGATTAATTCATGGTCTGAAAACACATCTCAGCAGTGGCTCAAGGGACAGTATCTCAACAGACATCTGGAGAAGCCACTGATTAATTAATAGATTAATTAATCAGACAGCTGTACTCTTAGGAGAGAATTTAATTGTTTGGATTAAGAACCCTACTAATTAATCCTAAAAATCAACAAGCTTACAGTTGAGAGAATGCTGATTCTGTAAAGAACCATCTGTGTGATAAATATCCTTCTCCATTACTTACCGGCTAACTAGACAGTGGCATCCAGGCCACTGATGACATCAAGAATCCAGGTGATCTTTTGGTTGGGTCACACCTCTCACCCCCTCACCTCCACCCCCTCACCACCACCATCACAGCCCAGCCCCACCAGCCCTTAGGGCACGAAAGGGAAAGTCTTCAGATGGTATTTATTTGAAACTTGAAGCATGTGGCACCAAAAAGTAAGTTATTTCCCAGAAATAAGGCTCTTAATAAACGTAAAGAAAGATCACCACCTGGGGCGCCTGGGTGGCTCAGTCGTTATGCGGCTGCCTTCGGCTCAGGTCATGATCCCAGGGTCCCGGGATCGAGTCCCACATCGGGCTCCCTGCTCCTTGGGAGCCTGTTTCTCCCTCTGCTTCTCTCTCTCTCTCTCTCTGTCTCTCGTGAATAAATAAATAAAATCTTTAAAAAAAAAAAAAAAAAGAAAGATCACCACCAACTGATATGGCTGGTCTGCATGACATTTTTCAAAATGAAATAAAGGCAGACAGACCCTTCGGCCATAGGACCTAACAGATAAAGCAGAAATGTACCGATATTAGTAAATGGCATGTTTGGCAAGTAAATAAAAAAATTATGCTTGTAAAGAAATATTATTTTATGAAATGTAAGTGACCATAGTAAATCTAAATGATGTTTATAAATCATTCTTGTAACTTTAAGGAGTTTGGGGTAGCAGCTCCCTAATAATTGGGGAAAGAAACAATGGAGTGTTTGATAACTCATTATTCAAATAGTATTTTTAAGTGACATTCTTAGCAGCAAATAATAATTCCATTTCTCTGGAAAATTTATGTTTAGAAAATGGACATTAGTCTCCAATTACCATTTGCATACACACACACACCAAAATTTTGCCAGTGTAGCAATTATTACCACAATTAAATACCAGTAGTTTAAAAAAAAATGCAATTTTTTGCATTTTTAATCAATTTTTTTCAGAGCATATTAGATTTAAAAACTTGAAAATATTTTAGGGATGCCTGGGTGGCTCAGTCGTTAAGCGTCTGCCTTCGGTTCAGGTCATGGTCCCAGGGTCCTGGAATCGAGCCCCGCATCGGGCTCCCTGCTCAGCGGGAAGCCTGCTTCTCCCTCTCCCACTCCCCCTGCTTGTGTTCCCTCTCTCGTTGTCTCTCTCTCTGTGTCAAATAAATATTAAAAATAAATAAATAAATAAATAAATAAATAAAAACAAACTTGAAAATATTTTAGAAGAAAAAGTTTATAGTACCAAATATACTGAGATAAAGACACAGTCATGAATCAATAAAATCCAACTATGTGATCATGTACTGTTTGACAAAGCAGAGGGGCCACTTAAGAAAGAAACCATACCGAGAGAAAAATCAAGTACATAATCCTAGCAAGAAGGAAAAGGTTAATGAAGATACAAGAAATACTAAAATAATCTGGTTCTTTAGATAACTTTTAGTTATTTTTACACGGCCTTGAGTATCTTACCTAACTGGGAATCTGGCAAACACAGAAGGACTCACGGCTGCACACACAATGTATGCCGGATATAGTCCAAATATATTTGCCTTCAATATCCCTGGCCAGCAAAAACTATACTGCTGTAAGTCTGTATCACATTCATCTGTGTCATGATGATAAAATAATAATACTGAGCTATATAAAGGGCAGTTGTCACTTTCTGGATAGGAAATCAGAGGCATGAAGAGTACGAATGCATTGCCCACAAATTAAGATTTAGTAGTGAAGCTCACCACTACTAAAGATGGGTGGGAAGTGGGGAGCACCTAGCCCAGAGCATATTTATTCTAAGGGTGTCAGAACAGCAAGGGAATAAAGGGTACGCTAGAGACCTGCTTTGGAGACTGGACCCCACTGGCCAACTCTCGGGAAAGTTATTCCAAGCTGCAAAGGGTTAAAATGGGGGAAATAATAGTACCTCCCTCATGTGAGCATTAAGTTGTTTCTTGGATACAAAGCTCTTTGCACTGTGCTAATAATAGTAATACTTATTACTGTCATATTATGAAAAGCAGGTTTCACAGTGTGTGTAAGCATTCCAAATATATTGGGAATATTTTAAGGGGCTGCTCAAGATGGAGTGAGTCTCAGAGCTAGATCAACTCTCAAGATGACATTATGCGATGGTCTTCACAGGTAGACCAAGTTCTAAGGCAGTTCATGAAAATTATTCTACCATATAAAATTAATAGCTTCACCAAGCTTTTCTTCTGTAGCTTTTGGCAAGCAGAATAAGTTCTGTTTCCCTGCAGGGGATAGAGAACGGATGTACCAGTTGAGTGGATATTCCGGTAAACAGAACTGTCCCATTTAAGGTGCACACACCACCAACTCCTAAGGAAAGCACAGTCGGATACTTAACAAAAGGACACTGGGGCGCCTGGGTGGCTCAGACGGTTAAGCGTCTGCCTTCGGCTCAGGTCATGATCCCAGGGTCCTGGGATCGAGTCCCGCATCGGGCTCCCTGCTCCTTGGGAGCCTGCTTCTCCCTCTGCTTCTCTCTCTCTCTGTCTCTCATGAATAAATAAATAAAATCTTTAAAAAACAAAACAAAACACAAAAGGACACTGAAGTTATTTCCATTTTCCTCTGAGGCTTCAGATGGTGTTTCAAGCTTGTGAATTATCTGAACACCATCGGACTGAACCCCAACTTACCTTACGTGGCCAAAGTTGGGAGACGCATCAGCTGGTGACCACTTCTGATTCACCATTCACCAATTGTTGGTGGAGACTGTTTACAGTTATGTGTTCAGAGATAAGGCTGTTGTTAGGATGGGCTCAGAACTCCCCCCTGCCCCATCCTCCCACCTAGTATCTTTCTGCTTTCACTATTAAAAAAAAACTGGTCATCATAATAATGTTACAAAATCTAATTATATACCTTAAAGTGGAAATGGCTATTTATCAAAACCTGCTTTTGTAACATACTAGATTAGATGAAAACTTGTCAAATGAACTCAGTCTCAATGATCCCTGCTGCTCAGAACTTGGCATAATTAAAGTCAGTGGCATTATTCATAAATGTCATTATAATCTCATTTTACCTTCAATCTTCTCGGCCACCAAATTTTTTATAGGAGCTGTTAATAAAAAGGAAAAGAGTCTATTGCGTTCTCCTCTTTCTGCTCTTACCTAACCTCCGATGGAGTCTTAACAAGCAAAAAAATGAGCAAAAATGATCAAGAGAGGGAAGAAAAAAAAGATCAAAGTGTAGAGACAATGTACAAACGGACTAATTAAGGATAGGAAATGGAAGCGCTCATGTTTGCGCTTTACTCTTTTGCTCCTATTGCTTTTTACTTTCCTTTCCTGGGAATCCGTTTGCATAAAGACCAAGTAGAGCTCCTACAATGGATGCGTTCTCTCGGACTTCAGTCTTGGAGAAGGAAAGTAAATGCAAGAGATGTTTACGGAGAAGAGAGCACAGTGGAGTCCAATGCCTATGCATGATTTTTTTTTAATTAATTTATTTTTTTGATGTAGTGTTCCATGATTCATTATTTGCATGATTTTGCAGTTATTTTGAAATCCATGTTCAAGTCATGTCAGTGTCTGTGAAAAACCTTCACATACAAGTAGCCTGAAAAATGCTGCATTTAGCCCACTGTAAATGCATGCTACCCAACACATCTGTGCAAAGCTGGGCATTAGCTATTAGCTAATGTCAAACACATTAACTATGAAGAATATACCACATGAATTGACCAAATATTTTATAGTACTAATATAGACGCCCTTAAATCATTACTTTTTGTATACAAGGATTTTTTGGTCCCTCAGTCAAAAGGAGGTTCTCCACCTTTTCTCCTCAGTCTTCCTATCCTTTTGCTTCAGTGTAGTGATCATACATTTATTTAAATATTTATTCGTGGGGCGCCTGGGTGGCTCAGACAGTTAAGCGTCTGCCTTCGGCTCAGGTCGTGATCTCAGGGTCCTGGGATCAAGCCCCGCATTGGACTCCCTGCTCAGTGGGGAGTCTGATTCTCCCTCTCCCTCTCCCTCTGCCTGCCACTCCCCCTGTTTGTTCTCTCTCTCTCTTTCCTCTCTCTTTCTCTCTGTCAAATAAATAAATAAAATCTTTTTTAAAAAAAGAAAAAAAGAAATATTTATTCATATATCATCTGCCTCTCCACAAGACCGCAAGCTCTGTGAGGGCAGGGGAGCCAGGTCTGTTTTGTTTGCCACTATAAATCTGGATATTTTTCAGCGTGATATCGAGTAGGCTGTCAATATTCAATAAAATGAATGAATGAATGAGTGAGTGAATGAATGAATGAATGAATGACAAATGCAGGGGTGCTAAATTCAGTCCTGGCCACTAATGTCCGGCGTGACCTAGCAAAGTCGTTCTCCTCGACCACAGCTTATTTTCCCTGGCACGTGGACACCAACACAAAACACCCCAAACCCTTACTCACCAGATAGAATCCCAGGACTCTACTATGTAATTTTTTAAAAAATCAACTGTGTAGACCACATGATATAGAAGGTCTCATCCTGCTTCAGGAGGCTTTGGTTCTACCTCTGCCTGAAGGAGGTTCAAGATCTTAACACGGGCTTGGTGTTACAAATCCCGAATACAGCATGAGAAACATCAGTCATGCTAACAGCTATTATAACCACCCCCGAATGCCCACTCAATGCCACATACCAGGCGGGTACCTGCCACACGTTCTCTTGTTCCTCAAGGAACCTTTCAATATGGATATTATTAGCTCTGCTTTCCAAATGAGCACTCTGCTGTGCAGAAAAGTTAAACATTTTGCCCAGTGCTTAGCAGCTAACTCAAGTTCATCATCATCAATCACTTTGTACCCATGGTGCTGGGTATTATTAACACATGGATCCAGTCTTCCAGGAACTTCAAGTCGATTTGAAAAAAGAGAACGGAAGTGGTAACCTGTGTTTGCTCTATGCATTGTAGATTGGCAATCTTGGACCTGAGCGAGGGCGAGGACTTTATGAGTCAGAGAAGAAGAAGGCAGACATCGATAGGACCCAAAGTGTTTGGAGACCAAGGGGAATGGTGATAGGCATGGAAGGTTGGATGGGGGCAGAGTAAGAAAAAGGTCTAGAAATATGGATGGGGAATGGATTGAGTGGAGCTTTGAGTATCTGGACTTCATTCTTTAAATCACCAGGAACCAATCTCCTGGTTCTGGAGGTGCTGACAATTTAACCTGCATGCTGCCTCCTCTGGGAGCCTTCCCTGAATGGCTGAGACCATGCCAGGGGCCTCTCTTGCATTCCCATGCAGCCGGGACCCACTCCTTCCTATGCCTGACCCTACCCTATTGTCGATGCTTCTGCATTTGTACGGGGCGGGGGGGCAGGGGGAGGAAAGTATTTTGTCTTCAAACAAGAGCAAAACACAGCAACCGGAGGAGAGGACATATTTGTATTAGCCAAGGTTGGGCTTTGTTTAGGAAATATCTGGACATCTTGGACATCTCCTTGAATAGAACAGGTAAGGCTCTCCAGGACGTAAAGAGAAAGGACTACTACTTCTCAGTCCAACGTCTGACCTGCTTTTCCCAATGGCCCTAAGGCTGACCTCCACAGGGCAGGGAGAAATCAAAGGGACCTTGTAGACAGAAGACCCCCTTCTCAGAGTTCTGGAGTATGTGCTGCCCCAGGAAGAAGAGGGGACCCATAAATGTGGGTGCTAATGCTTGTCACAGCTTGTCATTTTCCAAAAATGTCACAGCAATCTTTATAACTTTATTCTAAGTACCGTAAGCCAAATTAGTGACGATCTCCTATTTCTAAGTTAATGGAAAATCCCCATTTCAAAGGAAAACTGAGCAGCACATGGTATATGACTGAAGTCAATGTGTGCTAGAATATTGATCCTTATGTTACAAGCCATAAAATGTAAGCTGGCACAAAGAAAAGTTGAAAACTTTGCTTAAAGTGTCACCTAGTGAGGTCAAGAAAACTTCTTTTTTTAAGATTTATTTATTTGTTGGCAGGGGAGCAGAGGGAGAGGCGAGAGCAAATCCTCAAGCAGACAGAGCCTGACATGGGGCTCGATCCCAGGACCCCAAGATCATGACCTGAGCTAAAATCATGAGTCGGCTCAACCAACTGGGCCACCCAGGCACCCCAAGAAAACTTATTACTAAACTTTGTCCCTAGTAAACAAGAAGTGGAAAGAAAGGAAACTGAAATCCAGCAGTGACTGACCCCCTCTGGTGGGGTGCGACCCCCTTCAATTCAGCAAACACTCACTAGCGCTGACAGGTGCAGGACCTACGCCAGGCACAGGAGGGTCACAGGCCCGTCTGGTCCTTCATTCCCCGAAGGAGCTTATATTCCACTGAGTTACACCATCCTCGAGGAATGCTAAAGTAATAACATTTCTCCCAGTTCATGTGTAGAAACAGCTATGGGCTGTTCAAGAAATAAATGCAATCGCTCTCTCCTGGAAAAACCCAGCGAAATGTTTAGGACCATTAAACCATCACGATTCTGGCTCTGACTTCAAATAAACAGGATAAATAAAACCTCCCTTCTCTGCATTTCTAATTTAGCAAAGCCTTTATACACCCCTAAGAGCAAGTGAATTTCATATTTGCATCTTATTCAAAATGTGCTGGCATTTTGCTAGATGTTTTAACTGCAGTTCGGCAGCTCTGAACCATCTATTTGCAGATATAAAGCAATATCTGCTCAGAGTGTCTAATTCTGGGCCCATATACACATACACATGTATACACATATTTAGAATATCTATGATGCATATATTAGTGCTGGCATTAGGCACAGAGAGAAACCAGAGACGTGCCAGGCCAGTACCAAATAATATAACGAGATCTCAGACACTTGCATTGATATCATGTTTAATTCTGAGAGCGCTAATAACAGTTACAAACACTTACTGAGCACTTTCCATGTGCCAGGCTTTCATTTACTTATTATGTATGGAATTGTTGAATCACTAGGTTGTGCACCTGAAACTAACATAACATCGTATGTCAACTACACTTCAGTAATAAACATTTTTAGAAATATATACATTATCATCACCTCAACAATTCCCCTCATATCCCTTCCAATTCTCGACATGCCAGGCTTTTATTTGAAGAACTTTTTTACGTGTCAGCTTCTTTAAAGCGCCGATGGCCCCAAGTTGTGGCAGAGCTGGGACTCACACCCAGGCGGCTGGGCGTCGAAGTCCAGACTTGGAACTGCTACACTTTACTGCCTTTTTAAGAAGAGTTATCGATAGCCCAGGTAGAGATGGGAACACTGACACAGTCAGTGGAGAGGCTCACAGAGCCAGCAAGTGGCCAAAGTGGATTTGGACCCAGGATGTCTGGCTTGAGCTCCCAGTCCTTTATGTCTCATGATATAATGGCCACGCTATATTGGTGTCTGTGGCATATATGAGAAAGGAAAGCTTGGTGTTTGAGAAGCAGAGGTGGGGAAAAGTGGGAAATGTTCAAAGTATGAGGCGGGTGCTCTGAAAGTCCTTCTAGATCAACTGACCATATAAGTTACCATCCAAACCTTTCAAAGTGAAATGGGCACCATTAATAACGCCAGGACACAATGAGATACCACCTTACACCAGTTAGAATGGCAAAAATTAACAAGACAGGAAACAACAGGTGTTGGCGAGGTTGTAGAGAAAGGGGAACCCTCTTACACTGTTGGTGGGAATGCAAGCTGGTGCAGCCACTCTGGAAAACAGTATGGAGGTTCCTCAAGACGTTAAGAATAGGGCTACCCTATGACCTAGCAATTGCACTACTGGGTATTTACCCCAAAGACACAGATGTAGTGAAAAGAAGGGCCATATGCACCCCAATGTTCATAGCAGCAATGTCCACAACAGCCAAACTGTGGAAGGAGCTGAGATGCCCTTCAACAGATGAATGGATAAAGATGTGGTTCATATATACAATGGAATATTACTCAGCCATCAGAAACGATGAATACCCACCATTTGCATTGACATAGATGGAACTGGAGGGGATTATGTTAAGTGAAGTAAGTCAAGCAGAAAAAGACAATTATCATATGGTTTCACTCATATGTGGAACATAAGCCATAGCATGGAGGACAATAGGGGAAGGGAGGGAAATCCAAAGGGGAAGAAATCAGAGAGGGAGATGAACCATGAGAGACTATGGACCCTGAGAAACAATCTGGGGGTTTCAGAGGGGAGGAGGAACAGGGTGATGCATATCGAGGAGGGCACGAGCTGTGATGAACACTGGGTGTTATACTTAACTAATGAATCATTGAACACTACATCAAAAACAAATTATGTACTATACAGTGGCTAACTGAAAATAATAAAAAAATAATAATGCCAGGAAACAAGCACAGAACAGGAGGTATGGTCATGCAACAGGGCTCTGAGAAAATCATGCCTATACGTCTGTGAGTTGACTTAATAGTTGAAATGAATAAAAAGACACATGGGGGAAAAATATACACCATTTGCTTTAAGTTAGATGATCCTTATCAAACAAAAGTATAATATTACCTTGAAATATTAATAATATTACCTTGAAAAAGCTAGGTTTTAGGAATCCTATGAAATCTATTCAAATTCACATCACAGAGCAAGAAACATTTTATTCGGGGAACTGAAATGATTGTGTGAAACCAGGCAATATTATTCATATTGTATATTTATCCAAAATGCTTGAAACAAATTAGAGACATATCTATGTTTTCAGGCTCCTACCAAGATTTGTTAATTAGTATACAGTGATTCCTCTTAAGAATAAAAATGAGGGAAATTTAAAGCAACTCTATCCTGGTCTTTGCTCCTCATCCTTCTGTCCCTAGCGCCCCACATTATTGCTTATTTCATCTTAATTTCTTTGCTTCCATTTTGTAAACCCATGTAAGAGTCAGTATCTCTCATTGTAAGAAGTCTATCTAGGAGGTTTAAATTCAAAGAGTAGAAACAGCAGATCCACATTCGCTTTGAAAAATGCAAAGCTTCAAACATGGGAAGTTTCCAGGTTGTAGAATGTCCTTCGAGGAAATGAATCCTCACAATCCAGCTCTCTTTGTTATTAAAAACTTAGAGATGAAACAGAGGAGGGGGGATACATTCTAGGAGCTTAAAGAGCACAAAAATTAATCATTACAGCAGACTGGGAAAGGCAAACTGTCAGACAGTGGAAGGGACAGCCCAGAACTGGAGAAGTCCTACCAACTCCTGAAATGCTGCAAAAGGAAAAGTATAACTTGATGGCAAATTCAGTGGCCTGCAGGTGGATCCCTGTTGGTATACTAATATATTCATTATGACGTGAGTATAGATCTCTTAAATAAATATTTTATAAAGTGTTAGACGTGTTATACTGGATGATACTTTTTCTGAATAGCAGGTCTTAAAGAGTCACTGAAAATATATTTTTAGAATATTTTAAGAATTTTACAGTCATTGGGGTCCCTGGTGGCTCAGTCGGTAAGCGGCTGACTCTTGGTTTCAGCTCAGGTCATGGTCTCGGGATCGTGGGATTGAGCCCTGCGTCAGGCTCCACACTCAGCACAGAGTCTGCTTGAGATTTTCTCCCTCTGCCCCTCCCCCTGCTTTTGCTCTCTCTCTCTCTCAAATAAATAAATAAATCTTAAAAAAAAAAAAAAGAATTTTACTGTTATTGCAAGTGCTGGGAATATAGCAGTGAAAAGGTCATGGGCCTTACCCTTTTGAAGGTCACAATCTAGCAGGGAAGACAAGGATTAAACAAGTAAACACGCAAACAGACAAATACTCTAAAACTCCATGACCAAATCTAATAGGAAAATCACATTTGTTTTATCGGCATTCACTTTACAATCAACTTTACAGGAAAGCAGCTGTTTTCTTCAAAGCTTAAAATAACATATAAAACCATAGATGAGGAGCAACAGAATTAATGTCAACATAATTTATGTACTAATAATTATTTACTGGTTCCCATAACTCGAGAATTTTTCTTAGAGCATATCAGGGAAAGAGAAAGGCGAGGAGCAAGAAAAACGGAAGAATGTTAATGTATTTCTTCATTTCAGCTTTCATTTCATTAATTGGCCTTTGTTTTATTTTTGCTGCCATAGGTTCTTTTCCACACTCCCTATATGGTTATATTTACCTTTACATCATTTATACCTTTATATTATCGTAACAGAAATTATCTTAGCTAACACTTTAACCCCCCTTATTATCACAAAGTAGGGAGGAAACAATGATTTTTATTTTTTTTTAAAGATTTTATTTATTTATTTGACAGAGAGAGACACAGAGAGAGAGGGAACACAAGCAGGGGGAGAGGGAGAGGGAGAAGCAGGCTTCCCGTGGAGCAGGGAGCCCGACGCGGGGCTCGATCCCAGGACCCTGGGATCATGACCTGAGCCGAAGGCAGACGCTTAATGACTGAGCCACCCAGGCACCTGGAAACAATGATTTTTTAAAAAGACACCGAGGCAGTGCTCAAAGAAAGACCATGGTAATGTTGATGAATTTCAATGTGGGGTTCAGGCAGAAATATTTTAGTCTCTCCATTCCACAATCCCTCTGTAAACACCCACAGAGCTATTTAACATCAACATTAACACAGATATTTCTTCTCTAGTTTGTTTGCCTTGTGGGAGGCATAAGCATTTTTATTAAATATCTGAGAGTGAAATTTCATAAAATTTGGTATTTTTGACTGTATGTACACAGGGTTTCCCCCCACACTTTAAAAATAAGTAAAATATTTGTTTCCAAAGCTTTCCAAATACACACATCCCGACAAATTGGTTTGTGATGACACGAGACTAGGCAGTTTGCCCATAATTGAAGACATTTTGCCAACAAGTCAGAGGCTGCCAAGAGAAGTAGCGACAGCGTTCTGAATATGAGCGGATGATCCCTGTGTAAATAGAGCGGCTTTCTGCCCTTTCTAAAGCAATGATTCAAGCCCATATGACTGGCAGATACCTTAATTAATCATGGCGCCATGTGATGACCATCCTTAAGGACGACCGCTATTTCGGCTCTGAGCTAATATTCACTTCCCACCCCATTCTTTGATGTGACCCATTTCTTTTTGTCATGACTATGTTGTTCTGAACTGAGACACCAAGAAAATTTGATTTAAATTACAACCCTTATCTTTTTGCAGTCTTTCCAACAGGATTTATGTCAACACTGAATTTTTTACTTTCTCCCTAGCTGTTTTTAGCATTCATGGTGTGAACATATGTATATATTTTCTCTCTCAACCTGAGATGGCATTAGGACTTAAGAAAATCAAAGTCCTTTAGAAATTCATAAAGCCCCCAAATAAGAATCCTTCAAATGACAAAGAAATGGCACGTTCTTAAAACTGTACGTGGGGCCGGTTCTCCCTGCAAAGACGGGAGTAAATTGCTACTCTTTTGGAATATTTTTTTCAGGCCATTAGAGAGCGATTTCTTATGCTAGAGTAGTAATTTATTAAATGAATTCCTAGTGGCCTGAGAGACTTAATGCACCCACTGAATAGGAGTACCTCGCTGCCTCCTCATTTCGCAGTTCTTGCCAGTTGCATAAAGTTTCTAAGAGGCAGTGGTGAGCCCATCACAGCCCTTAAGAGCAAAATCTTATTCTCTTTGGTGAGATTAATTATTGACTTTGGGGGCATGTTTTCTGACTTAACAATCACTGGGAAAATGTTCATGCTATAACTCCATCAACCTTCCCCCTCCCGCCTCTGTTCCCTCTGATAATATTTACAGCGGCATTTGGAGTTATCTCTAGAGCTTTTCATTTGAAACCGTCAATGTTTAAAAATCCTCTACTGGCTTCCATCCCTCTCCATTAATAGGTCCTCCATCTAGTTGCCATGACATTCTCCAGATTCTTCTATCACCATCAATGGTCCTCAACCTTTTGTCCACACCAGTACACCTCCCATAAATAAGCATGGCTCGTTCAAGTGGCTGGGGCATCAGAGGTTGGGAGCGAAGCATATAGAGTGAACACGGACAAGAGCATTTTGGAGAAGCTCCTAAATCCCCCAAATACTTGTAATAGAATCAGACAGTTATGTATCCTTGATATATTAAAAACCACTGATTGGTTATATCTACTTTTACCAACAGCCACTTTTGTGAAATCAACAACAATTTTGTCTCAAGCTCCTTCTTTCTGTCACGTTTTCTTTCTTTTCTTTTTTTGAAGATTTGTTTATTTGAGAGAGAGAGAGAGAGAGAGCATGAGGGGGTGGGAGGGGCAGAGGGAGAGGAAGAGAGAATCTCAGACTCTCTGCTGATGTGGAGCCCATTACAGCCTAATCCCACGACCCTGAGAACCTGACCTGAGCTGAAACCCAGAGTTGGTCGCTTAACCAACTGAGCGACCCAGGTGCCCCTAGATCATGTTTTCTAATAAAGGATTTATAGCTGATATAAAGTCTGCCAAGGAAAACACCCAAGTTACATCTTGCTAGGCACTTGCAGAGCTAATTTAATTAGCAGCCTGAAACCCTCTAAAGCAAATTATGTGTCCTCATTCACTTGTTCCAAGAGGGTATATATTCCACTAAAAAATCATGTATATAACTACAATGTATATATTAATTCATCAATGATAAGATGTTATGTAGGATCAGGGGGGCAAATGCCACCCAAAGCCATGTTCCCACACTGCCTGGCCTGATCCCTGTGCCTCATTATCCAGAAATAAGCAGAAAGGATGTAGGCCAGGAATGGGCCAGACGAGAGCAGCCTTGGCTGGGCTGCAAATGCAGGTGGAGGACATGGGCTCAGGGCAGTTCTGGTCTAAGTGAGCACTGTCCAGGACTAGCGCTAGGGTCTTTGGCATCCTAAGATGAGGAACATGATGACAGAGAATTAAAGAAACAGTAGATCAAATTAGAGAGATTAAAGAATTCCTTTATTAATATAATGTAAAGACAAAGGACAGTTCTTTGAGAAATAAAAGGAAATCCTTTGTTAAGAATGTCTGAATGATGGTTATGAACACTCCATAAATGGGTATGAAACACTGAGGGGTTTTTTGGTGCGTTGTGTTTTAGTGATCATGAAGCAATACATCCTCAGTGCTGTTAATCATCAATAAAAGAAAAATAATAAAAATGCCCATAACCATACCAATCAGAGATTAGAAATGTTAACATATGGCCATTTGACCTTCCAGCATGTTCCTACATGTACAGACTACATATATATTTTTACTAAAATTATACACTCTTTGAAGTATTTTTGAGTAAAGACTTTAGAAGAATATTTAAGAGACTTATTTTTCATTTGTCAAAAGAATCAAGTGGGTTTTCTTCCTCCTAATATATATATTTCTTCTAGGTAAATGAGTATGTGTGTGTGTATTTTAATTCTACTTTTTAACATAATTATCAAGTAATTCATTCTAGAGCAAGAGAACCTTCCATAAATTTCTCCTGCTCTTCCTTTTACCACTCTGTGATGCAGAATGGCAATAGGTTATGGACTAGTTTATGAGCACTTTTTCATTTCAGTATAGGGCTGATGGTTCCTGCATAAAAATTACCTATAACCTTCTGGATCTATCTTTCAAGTAGTTATGCATATGATTTAATATGCTGGCCCAGGCATATTAAAGTCATCTAAATATATGGATTGTGTGTGTCAGCTCTTTCTCATAAATAATAATGTTGTACTTTCTCTCTCAAAACAATTGGCTGTCACGATGACAACTGATTGTAGGACAAACAAAGAATTTCTTGTCATGGATCCTTAATAGGTTTTAAATAATAAAAATTAGAACGTGGTAAGCTCCAAAGCATAGCAATTACATTTCCCTTGTTGAGATTATAATTCGAATTCTCACATTAATTCCATGCCACATGTTTAAATTTTAGTTCACCAAGGCTTGCTGATTAGACCAGAGACACCTTGCAGTATTTCTTTCAATATCTAGCTGACTATGGTATTGGATTTAGCAACTATTCCCTCAGAGCCCTGCTGTGGCATCTGGAGAAGCAGCTGTTCAGTTTCATATTGGAGGAATAGTCGTGCAATGAAAGGTTTGTGTTTGAAACTCGATATGGATTTTATACATCCTGGTCCTATTTAATGAAGGGCTATGTTACTTTAAGAAATCATTAGGTATTTTATTGTTTAGTCCTACGTTCCTTTTGCATAACAAAATTTTCTCAGGGGCCGATGCCACCCAGATCCCAACACAACACAGCCCAAAGGCCGGAAGCCAGTGTGTTTTCTAGCACCTGCAAAGACTGTGTTTCCATTGCATACGAGGGCAGGCAGGGACTGTGGACCCTTTTCGCCCAAACAGGTGCTGCTAACGCTTCGCCTCTGGATGCAGTGCTGATCCAACCTGCAGCCTCACTCCCAGGGTAGGGCTTCTGCACCTTAGAAATGCAAGGAGGTGTTTTCATAGATTTTTAAAAATTAAAACCACACACTTGCAATGTAAACTGCAGAGAGGAAAAGCCAAAATGATTACTGTGCTTGCTTCCTGCTCTTAATTTAGTCAAGAGGGACACCTGTTCTAGAGCTTTGAAACTGCTCTGCTGCTGAAAGTCGTGCCGGGGACGGGGGGACAGGGCAACTTTCCCAAAGCCCAGTACCAACTTCGGAAGCACAGCTGATTTGCACCATGGCCCTTTTTATGAGCATATTTATATTAGCTCTATCCTCACATAAAGGTCACTTAAGAAAGATGTAGGATTTTCGAGATAAAACTAGGTTTGGCAAAGCCAGCAAGGAGCACCTGTCTCTGCCCCTCAGCTACCATCTGCTGAGCCCATTAACTTAACCTGCAGGCACACTAGTCCTTTCCACCTTAAACTGAAAGGCATCCCTCCCTCTGCCCAAGGTCCATGTCTCCCCTCCACCTGTTCTTGGACCCCAACCACCCCTTCTCAGGAGCCATCTCTGGACGATCTCCTCACTCTCTTTCTTGCATTGGATCTTCCACCACTCTCTGTGGACTCCTCAACTTGATCCAAATCTAACCTGCTTTCAAAACAAAATCCACAAACCTCTCCACCTGTCTCTCGCCTTCTCCAGCTGTGGCTACTCCAACTCCTTCCCCTCCACAGCCAACATTTTCTAAGAGGTTGACTCTACTTACTGTCTCTTTTCCTCACCGACCTCCCAGCCCTCAAAGCCATGTCACCTCTTCTCCCCAGAGTCTGTGCTTTCCATGTCACGGAGCTTAATCTACTGGATATTCTTCATTTCTTATCTTCCCTTCACCTTTCTGCTGCACGTGACACCATCCAATATTCTTCTTCATAGGATTGTCTTTTCTTCTGTTTTTGATGAATATCTTCTCTTGGATTTTTCCTCCCTGTTCAAAGCTCCTACTCCTCACCCATCACATAAACGTTGATGTGATGGCTATGTTGTGTCACTCATCCTTTCCTCTTTTCTCTCTGCACACCATCCCCGAACCATCTTATCCATTCCTGCGGCTTGAATTTGCACATGCCAATTACCCCCAAATATTTATCTCCAGAACAGATCATTCTCCAAAGGTGGAGACATATAGCCCACTTCTAACCACACTTCTCACCATGAGGACCTCACACTCAATGTGGCCAAAATGGAGCTCATCACCTCCCTTTCCTGGCAAACAGATTCCTTCTCCTGTGCACCATTCATGAACAAATGCACCATTCACGGAGCTGACTGCCAGGTCATAGATGACCCCTCCCTCTCCTTCACCCCACATCCATTAACGACCTGGAGTCAGTGACGGGGAGCCATATTACTTTTCAGGGTACACTTCCGTCTAAACAGAGCTACCTCTTCTCTCTCGCAGTTCTTATCCTCAGGCAGCCTGTTTGGAGAGAGAGGGAAAAGAAACTGTTCTTTTCCTTGACTAGAGAATGGCAAGAGGTAGATTAAAATAAAAAGCCACAGTGATGTTTTTCCCCCATGATGGCATCTCTTTCCTCCCTGCTGCTATGATTAGAAAGCCATATGGAGACCAAGGGTGATCAGTTTGCCACTTTCTTGCTCCTAGATCTAGGTGAGAATTAAAAAAAAAAAAAATCATAGATTTGTTGCAAAAAAAAAAAAAAAGCCAGATACTTTAAAAAGTAGAAAAATTAAATGTAAGAATTTGCCAGATAGATGATTGCAAGGAAAAAAAGAATACAAAATTGGGTATTTTTTATGAACATTTAGATCTGTGCTAATATGTTACCACTAGCTACAAAAATCTGTTTAAATTGGGGTACCTGGGTAGCTCAGTCGGTTGAGCGTCTGCCTTCAGCTCAGGTCATGATCCCAGGGTCCTGGGATCGAGCCCCGAGTCGAGCTCCCTGCTCAGCCAGGAGTCTGCTTCTCCCTCTCCTCCCCACTTGTGCTCTCAGTCATTATCTCTGACTCTCTCTCTTAAATAAATAAATAAAATCTTTAAAAACAAATCTATTTAGATTAAAATTAATTTAATTAAATGTAATTTAAAATTGCACTCTGCAGTTGCACTAGCCACATTCCAAATGCTCAGTAGTCACATATGTAGTGCTTTTGAGTGTATGGATAATCTGCTGACAAGTATACCTAAGGAGGCAGAGTGTGTGTGATTGGCAATTTTATGCATTCAGCTCTTCTATCATAACCAGACTGTCATGGATTTGCATCCTGATGTGTCTTCTTGAGTGAAAGAGAAAGTAGTAGCCAGCACTAAGTGGCCCACATCTATATGTCATTAGAAATGCAATCTCCACGATGGGAGGACTGAGGTCTAGTTTTTCCTAGCACTCAGAACAGTGTCTGGCGCAAGTAGGACTCTATACATACCTGTCACATGAAAATACTTTGGGCATGAGAATGCCATCAGTCCTATACCTCAAGAAAAAAAAAGTTTAATAATGCCCAGCCTATAAAATTAAGTATGTCCTCTTAGTGTAATTAAAGAATCGGAGGCCTGTTTCCAAGCTATGAGAGATGTATCTTCCCTTTTACTCACCTACTTATCATAGACTCCAGAGCCCCTGGCCCATGTCCCTTCTGCCACAAAACACCATGCAATTCTATCCCTGAGGCCTTTGCCCATGCGGTTCCCCTATCTAGGAATCCCTCCCTCCTTCAGTCCACTCCCAGCCCCCATAATCACAATCCACCCATCTTGGAAGACTATTCACCAACATTCTATGCATCTTCTCTTTCCTTCTGCCATGAGTACTAGGGATTTGGTTGGCACGAGCGTCATTGTGTTTTGATAGAGCTTGAGTTCTCCGCACATCTGTCTCCTCCTACACATGGTAAATTTTTTGTTCATTCCTCCTTGGGTGCCCTTGGAGACCAGTACGGTACCAGCAGGGCACACTGCCCAATAATTTCTTCTCAAACTGATCATTTAGAAGTTCGTTGGGCCTTGGTCCATCACATAGTCTTAATAGCATGAAATATGAAAATGAATTATGATAACAAATGCAACCATTTATTGGGCATCTACTGTATGCAAAGCATGACACAAATAGTTCATATAAGCCTCAGATAGGTGAGGTAACTTGCCCAAGTCCACATGATTCAGGTGGCAGAAAGCAATTCAAACCCACATCCAACTCCTTCCTTTCCACTGATGCACTGTGTTATCATCTGTAGTAAGTATAGACTCGTTTATTTGTTTTCATTTTGCAAACATTATTTTTTTTTAAGATTTTATTTATTTATTTGAGACAGAGAGAATGAGAGACAGAGAGCATGAGAGGGAGGAGGGTCAGAGGGAGAAGCAGACTCCCCGCCGAGCAGGGAGCCCGATGCGGGACTCGATCCAGGGACTCCAGGATCATGACCTGAGCCGAAGGCAGTCGCTTAACCAACTGAGCCACCCAGACGCCCCATGCAACCATTATTCTTGATGCTATGTATAAGATATGAATGATTATTACCCACAAATAACTTTAAATCTCTGCCATATGTTTTCCTATGATTATTAACTCCCAAATTTTTGGAAGCATTTTTACTACAAAATGTGGGCCACAACCTGTTAATATTTTATCATTTGCCATGTGTACTATAACCAATTTTACCATCAAGGGAAAGATTAAACTGGATTTTTTTCTATAACTAGATAATGCTTCAGAATTATTTTTGAATCATGCAAAGAATAAACTCATCCTTTATTATACAGACATTTATTCTCATATAATTTTTTTACAACTGATATGCTTTAAAAGCTCTCTCAGCCTGTCCATGGTGAGCAAAGAGGAATATTGCCCAGAGCAGGTTACCCTCCTAACTTAAAAGCATTCTTTGGGAAACTGGGAATGGAAATGTGCACAGTGTATTTGTTGCTCCGTATTATTTACTATTTTTGAAGCCACATAAATTATGTATAAATAGACCCAAAACATTATGCTAACAACACAACTAAGCTGCATAGTATCAAGATAATTAAGCTGTGGGGCACCTGGGTGGCTCAGTTGGTTAAACATCTGTTGATTTCCACTCAGGTAATGATCTCAGAGTGGTGAGATCAAGCACCGTGTCCGATTCCACGTAGGTGTGGAGGCTGCTTGGGATTCTCTTTCTCCCTCTGCCCCTCCCCGACCCCACTCACACTCTCTCTCTCTCTTAAAAAAAAAATTAAACCTTAAGCAACTATTAACTTGAGTCAAAAGATCCAAAGGTCCCAGGGTCCTGGGATTGAACCCCATGTCAAGCTTCCTGCTCAGTGGGGGAGTCTGCCCCTCCCCCTGCACACGTGCACTCTCTCTCTCTCTCTGTCAAATAAATAAATAAAATCTTCAAAAGATTCAAAGGAAAGATTTTAAAAACTTGGGGTGCCTGGCTGTCTCAGTCAGTAGAGCATGAGACTCTCGATCTCAGGGTTGTAAGTTTGAGTTCCATACTGGGTGTAAAGATTACTTAAAAATAAAATCTAGGGGGGCGCTCGGGTGGCTCAGTCATTAAGCATCTGCCTTCGGCTCAGGTCATGATCCCAGGGTCCTGGGATCGAGCCCCGCATCGGGCTCCCTGCTTGGCAGGAAGCCTGCTTCTCCCTCTCCCACTCCCCCTGCTTGTGTTCCCTCTCTCGCTGTGTCTCTCTCTGTCAAATAAATAAAATATTTAAAAAAATAAAAAATAAAATGAAATGAAATAAAATCTTGGGGCACCTGGGTGGCTCAGTCTGTTAAGCATCTGCCTTTGGCTCAGGTCATGGTCCCAGGGTCCTGGGATCGAGTCCTGTGTTGGGCTTCCTGCTCTGCGGGAAGCCTGCTTCTCCCTCTCCCACTCCCCCTGCTTGTGTTCCCTCTCTTGCTGTGTCTCTCTCTGTCAAATAAATAAAATCTTAAAAAAAAATAAAATAAAATCTTATGAAGCAATAGGGTAATAAATGCCTGACAGGCACGGCTCTTTCTTGTCCTTTCTTATTCTCTTGTTTGTATATAAATTTACTCCATGGAACAGGCTTTGTACAGTGCTTCAACTTCACCCAATTGTATGTGACACAGTCAAAGGCTTTGCCTTATTCCTAACACTGCATTTAATATAAGATCTGTTATTGTGGTAGATTGGCCTTCTGAAATAGTGCAGTCAATGCTAGACTATAGCCCTCATTGGTTTATTTTTTTCTAATTATTAGTTGAGATTACACTGTGGCTTATGATAATAAAAACACAAACCATTAGATTTACATACACATTCAGCTGTTACACCTGTTTTCTAACTCATTCATCAAAATTACATACAACCTGGCTATTTTCTTTACTGAAAATGGCTACTTTGGTTTATATCAATGTTGTCTCTGGGGATTTTAAATGTAAGTGTGGCTTTAATTTTTCATTCAAAAATCACTTTTGTGCCAAACCTTTCCTCACACCTCTTGAATCCAGGAAATTGCCAAGATTTTCAGAAAATACATTTAATTATTCTTGGAATGTACTTGGAAGGAGATTAAAGCATGGAAAAATAAAAGCAGATGAATAGGACTTGTGGGCTAAAAGAAATATAGTTAATTCATTTTGTTGTCAGTTCTAAGAAAGAAAGAGGGAAAAGGAAGGAAGGAAGGAAGGAAGGAAGGAAGGAAGGAAGGAAGGAAG